>NC_022028.1:25027744-25070512 GCF_000317375.1 Microtus ochrogaster | reverse complement strand
AAAGAAACGGAGGGACGGGAGAGAGAGGAACAAAGAAAGAAACAGAAAGAGAGGAAGGAAAGAAGAGAGGCAGGGTGGAGCTAGTGAGAACACTCAGTTTCATGGCCTCTTCCTCTCCCCCTCCTAGGAAATCCACAGACTGAAGGAAATGCTTAAGAGATGGTGGTACGCAAGATGTCTTCAAAAACAGAAATAGCTAAGAGCTTCTTTCTAGGGAAAAGTGTCCAAGTCAGCAAATTTTGCTCACAGAAAGATTTTAATATGGCTTAATGAGCCTTTTCAATCTACTGACACTGAAGTAAGAAGCCTTTTTTACAGCCGGGAATACCCGAAAGAGATTGATTTCTGTTTGACCTGAAAGAACGAGTTGATGATGTGTGTGGCTATTTCTAACGTCTCTATTCCTGACACTGGCTGAATTTCTCAAGTCTTTTCCTTCCTTTCTTTAGACCAGTTGCTTCCTCATAAGCAGAAAAGCATATAAAGCAAAGTTGTAGGACCCTTAGAACTAAGGACACCAGGGGAAAAGTGTATAGCCAGCCTGAAACCTGGGGGAGCTTTATATACTTAGCAGAAAGGACTAAAGTGGCATGGTCGCCCTAAGACCCTCTATGCCATCCGTTTCCAAAAAAGAGATGTCAGATGTATTACCTCCACAGCTACAACATACAAAATCTCTGAGTTATCTATCACCTTCCAGGACAATGGGTTCTATGATTAAATCACCGTTATATGACTGCCTTAGTTTGGGTTTCTATTGCTGTGAAGAGACACCATGACCATGGCAACTCTTATAAAGGAAAACATTTAATTAGGGGCCGGCTTATAGTTGAGAGGTGTAGTCCATTATTGTAATGATGGGAAGCATGGCTGAATTGGCTGGCTTTGTGTGTCAACTTGACACAAGCTAAAGTCATCAGAGAGGAAGGAGCCTCAGTTGAGAAAAAGCCCCCATGACATCAAGCTGTAAGGCATTTTCTCAATTAGTGATCAATGGCGAAGGGCCCGGGCCATGGTGGATGGGACCGCCACTGGACTGGTGGTCCTGGGTTCCATAGAAAGCAGGCTGAGCAAACCAGGGAAAGCAGGTCAGTAAGCAGCTCCCCTTCATGGCCTCTGCATCAGCTCCTGTCTCCAGGTTCCAGCCCTGCCTGAGCTCCTGTTCTGCCTTCCTCCAATGATGAACATGGGAAGCCTAAGGCAAATAAACCCTTTCCTCTCCAACTTACTTTCTGGCCATGGTATTTCGTCACAGGAATAGAAACCTTAACTAACACAATGGCAGAATGTAAACAGACACGGTGCTGGAGAGGGGCTTTGAGTTCTGGATCCTTAGACAGCAGGAAGGAACAGTGACCCACTGGGCCTAGCTGATCATCAGAGGCCTCAAAGCACCCCACCCAGTGACACCCCTCCTCCAACAAGGCCATACCTCCCAACTGAGCCACTCCCTACGAGTCTCTGAGGTCATTTTATCCCAAACCACCACAATTACTGACCATTTTTAGAAAGTTTCACTTTCCCATTGAAATACTCAATGATCTGCTACTGCTACTGTACTGAGTAAAAATTCTGAAACATACTATAGATTTCATTTGCTCACTACAGCATTTACCAGGATAGTGTTTTCCATTTTCATAGAGGGATAGACACAGAAACAAAGTTTATACACAATATTTCTGAAACTTTTAACAAGTGTTCTAGAGTTGCCAAGAGGGGATGCCCTAAAAATAGAAGGTTAATGTGTTAATATTCCAAAAGCATCTTGTCAAACAATCACTTCAGTGAGCTGCTAATGTCGTTAACTACATTAGCTAAGTGTGGAGGGGTCTTTCTGGCCTATGGTGTTCCTCTCATTTCTATCTCAAAGTTACACACAAGCCCTTCTGAAGTAGTCTCTCTCAACAGTTGAGTGAAACCATAGGAAGAAAGCAAGCCCTGCATCTCTGTGTTCTCCATGAAATAAAATGAAAAATTCACTAACAATGGTGGAATCATGACTACAGGGCTTCAATAAATTGGATAAAGTCCAACTAACACAACTGCACTTCTAAGTGATAGCGACGTTCTTCTAATGCGGCACAGCTGTGATGAAGACGGCTAGAGGACAAAGGACACGGCCAGGGTTCAATCCTGTCCCTACCAATAGAAAGCATCACCGATCAATAATCTCCCGGACCTTTTCAACCCCTACAGGAGAGGCACAAACAAGAGTAGGCTGGACTAGATGGTATCTCCTCAGTTCCCGGGTGTCCCCTCAGCTACAGGGAGGGCTACAGTTTCTGATGGAAAAGTCAATGACTAACGAGAAAGCAAACATAGACATTTACTCCCTTATTAACATGGGAGATTCGGTTTAAGTCCTCTCATATAATTCTCATTTCTCAAAAGTTATCCCTCAAAAAAGAAATTAATTGTGAGTTTATTAGTACAAACAACCTTATGCAAAAGAAAAGTGGAGAAAGTGGCCGAAACTGTCTGGAAGTCACACCAAGTGCTTTGCTAATACACAACTTTCAGAAGGGTGGCTAACAAAAGAGATGAAACTGACTCTTGTTAGCCCTTTTTATCAAACTTAGAATGAAAATTTGGCTATGGATAAGGTTTCCTTCATGCACGAAAGTATGGCCAGGACTCCTATACAAGATACACACTTTTTTTTCATTTATTTTACATACCAACCCCTCTCTCCTAACCCCACCTCCATCTCTCCATTCAGAAAGGGGCAGGCCTCCCATGGGAGTCAACAAAGGATGGCATATCAAGTTGAGGCAGGTCCATGCTCCTCCCCCTGCATCAAGGCTGGGCAAGGGAAATGGGTTGCCAAAAGTCAGCTCAAGTACCAGGCACAGGTCCTGATCCCAATGCTAGGAACCCCAAACAGAGCAAGCTACACAACTGTCACACACATGCAGAGAGCTAGGTTGGCCCCATGCAGGCTCCCTAGCTAGGTCAGTCCAGAGTCCATGAGCTCCCACTAGCTCAGGCCAGCTGTCTATGTGGGTTTTCCCACCATGATTTTGACCCCCTAGCTGGTACAAAACCTCTTCCCTCTCTTCAACTGGACTTTGGGAGTTTGGTCCAGTGCTTGGCTGAGGATCTCTGCACCTGTTTCCATCAGTTACTGGAAGAAGGTTCTCTGAAGACAATTAGTGTAGTCACTAATCTGATTACAGGAGAAGGCCAGTTCAGATACCCTCTCCACTATTGTTAAAAGTCTTAGCTGGGGTCATCCTTGAGATACATACTTCTTAACGAAGCACAAATTGTTGTAATAGGAGCGGCGGGGCTGCGTCCCCAGCACCCTGGCCACCTGCTAGCTTATGCCCCAAAATAATTACACGGACACTGTATTCTTTTAAACACTGCTTGGCCCATTAACTCTAGCCCTTACAGGCTAATTCTCACATCCCGATCAACCCATCTCTAATAAGCATCAGTCTTACTGGGAAAGATTCAGCATGTCTGACCTGGCAGCTTGCTTCATGGCGTCTGCCCGGGAGAGGGGAGCATGGCCTCTGCTCCAGAGAGCAGACCTCTCGAGTCTGAGCTCACTTCCTCTTCTTCCCAGCATTCTGTTCTGTTTACTCCACCCACCTATGTTTTAACCTATGAGGCCAAGCAGTTTCTTTATTATAATTAACCAATGACCTTCCTCCATCACAAATACCTGTTTATATTTATTCTGTCCTGTCCAACAACAAGTACCCTCAACAGGGAAAGAGGCCAAACTCAGGGACTGACTGCGAGGATGAACAGTCCACTAGGAACTGAAGCTTTAAGTCAGGTAGTCTTGATACGCTTCAGCCCCTCCAAGTGTCCTAGGTCAAGACTAGCTGTATAAACCTTTCTTCCAGTAGATTCTTAGACTCAGAAAAATCGAGGGTAGACTGAGAAGACAAGACAATGTACCCTTGCTGTGTTTAAATACTTATTCCCCAGTCCTAATCATATGAATTCAGTTTGTACAGCAGACAAAAGCTTTACTGTGAAGCCTCCAAGAAAACCTTCAAAAATTTTAGACCAGAATACAGAATTTTTCACTCTACTTTAAAAAAAATCAAAACAAATTCCATTTTTAGAAAACATTTGATGAAATCCAAGTTCAGCACAGGCAAATTACCCCCAACTACCTTCACTGGGCTACTCTAAACAGTGAGGATACATCTTTATTTTTTTCCCAATAGCAAGGAACAAATGAAAACAAACACATTTAACTCTGCTACTCACTCTTGTGATACAACACACAACTTGATGGTCAATCTTTGTTAATGTTACTATATATTCTTTCTCTGGATACCTTCCCAGCACTCTTGAAAATGCTTAAAGCAGAAAAGACTCTCGCTTTCCACCACTGAGCTAGCTGCTGAATACTCAGACGCTGCTGCTGGTTTTAGCACTAACTAAATGCCAGCCTCATTCTCCCAGAGCATTTTCCTAGGGCTTTAATTCACTCTGTTTAATGCAAGCTTAAATCAACAATTCTAACTGCAACAGAAGAATAGGGGAATACCTAAAACTAGAAAGAGATTTCTCACAAATGGGCCAGCAACCACCTCCTGAATCTGAACAGCAACATGAAGACATTAAAATGAATTTACTGCTAACTGATACCCTGCACAAGGCTCATTCACAAAATGAGGGGGGAAAGACCATGCACATAGATATCTGACAATGAACAAAAAGGGTGGGGATGTCATTCTTTGAGTCTTTCTCAATTAAGAGAAACAAACTCTGAACACGTTGGGCTAGCTAATCATCCTAGAACCTGACTTCATTTTTACTAGGACCACCCTTCTGCACATGAGCTGAGTAATAGTGATTCCTGAAACATAAGGGAAAAAACTCCAGCAGACAACAAGATGTCATGTGAAGAGCGAATCACACAGATGACTTCATTCTTTAAGCCACAGAGTGAGGGAAACTTTAAAAAACACAGCTGACGAAATCCAAAGCAAGCAGCAAAATACCTTCGAGAGCTGGCAATTTCTACAGTGAATATTGTTTGAAAAGAAGTATCTGTTAGATTAAGCTTGGAAATGTTCTGTTGGGTTAAATGAGACTCGGTGAGTGAATATTTGTGGACAAAATGGATGGAAATAAAGTTCACAAAAAGCCAAAAATGGTTTGCACGCTTGCTGAAATCACTTATCTCTGTGCTCCAGAGAGCAGAGCCAGATGAGGCCTCTGTATCCACTACTTCATTTCTCATGTCTCAGCTTCAACAAAAAAGTCTGTCTACCCTATTTTGCTAAGTTCTCCAGGAAATGCATTTCCACAATCTCCTCCAGGCAGCACAATGAAAATGTGTGTGCAAAACCACCAAAGCACATTCAAAAGCTTTTATTTCAAACAGAGACCTCAAGTCACAACTCTGCACAGACTAGCTCCGTAAGAACTCAGGCAACTTCATAAACAACTCCAAGCCTAAATGTCATCACCTACAAGATGGACAACAAAATAATCTGAAGAATTACCTGAGATGGTGGTTTATGTACAAGCATGCTCTATAAGTTCTAGCATGCACAGAACACACAGTAAATGCCACTGATTGTTATAGTCACTTATGGCACAGGCAGAACAAGCATTGTCCTATGGTTTGTCCTGCCCTTGGTGCCAGGACCCCATCAGTACAAGGCTACCAGTGCTCCCTATAGGCAGAACCTGGCACCAGAAAAAAAACAGGACAGGGGCGCTTCAGTTTGACATGGTTTTACAGATAGACACAGATAGGGACCAGCAATGATAATGACGTAGAAAGTGGATGTAGTGAAAATTCTTAGTACTGCTCAGTGGAAAGGTCTTGAATTCCAAGCCAGCACCTTTCAAGCCATATAATCACAGACAGGTAACTCAACTTTACTAAGCTTCCCATGTCCTCCTCAGCTCAAACAGATAAGCACATGACAGTGCTGGCACAGAGCCTACTTCCATTAACCTTCCAGATCATCCTGTTTCTTTCTCCCCTCCTTCTTTGCCCTGGAACTGTCTAACACCAAGTAGCTTCTGTCATACGGCTGTGTTCATGAGAAAATGCAGGTTAATAAGGGGAGTGGCATCCTCTTCTCAGGCAAGAATGAACCAATGCAAAATTGAACCAATGATGTAACTCCCTTTCAGATAGGCGCATGAATCACTGAATGAAATGCTCAGAAAGGGACAAGCCAGGGCATTGCAGGCACAGCCTGAGAATCTCAAACCCACGTGGCCCAGTGTGATCCTAGGCTACTCTCCCTAACTCACAGACCAGGCTTCTAATACTTGGACTTCTTTATCCTTGTGCATGTCAGACCTTCAACTTCAGTATAAATTAGTGTCAACCCACTTTAAAACTCTGAAAAGAAGGCATGGCTCCAAGGGAAAATATAACAGAGAAATCAAAGAACTGTACCGAAGCACCCCAAGTGCTGGAAAGCAGTGTTCTTTAGCGCCCAGTAATGCACGCACAACTCAGCAGCAAGACTACTCACAGGTAAAGTGCAAACACTGCCAAAGAAGCAGGAGAATCCCGGCCCACACCTCAGACTCCTCTGGGTCTACACTGAGACAGTGTATAACTGAAAACAAAGCAACTTGACCACTAAGGACAAGAGACGCACACTGACTGTGACAACAATGCCTGCTAAACTTAGTCACTTAAGGTGTTCAAGATGCAAAGATTTTGGAGAATAAAATGACATCTAAAAAAGCCTTTCTGAGTCGGTTACAAATGTATGTTCCCTCAATTCTCTCACCCTAACTCTTCCTCAAGCATCCATCCAGTCATATATACGTGTTTCCCGCCTCAACACTCAACTCTCCTACCTTCCGTCAGGACACAGAAACTTGAGGTGTATGCAAACCCAGAGAGCCCAACTAAAACAGTACACGCACACACACACAGTTAAAGCCTCTAAATTCTGTTGTTGTGGACAGCACTCAAATCACTAACATCCCTCCTATGTCTAAATAAAACTATCATCTTCTCTGTCCCTGCTTACCCCACTATACTGTTGTCTGCATGAACAAAGGAGGGCAGAGGTCACTTCTTCCTGTAAATGGAAGGAGCACTGTGCCTAGTAGCACTCAGTAGGCACCCAATAAACACCTGCCGGGAAAAAGGAAGTCCATCCTCAGCAGAGATACTCCATTCCCCATGAAGTGAAGGCTATGCTACTTGCTGTAACAGTTATATGCCATGGTCAGGATGCGGAAAGGATCTTTGGATTCTACCTCTCCCCGGCATAGGCACGCCAGGAAGGAATACCATTCTGGGGAAGCAGTACTTTACTTCATACAACTCCCCAATTTCTCTGTTTCTTAGTCTATTACGTAGTTAACGTCATGTTTCTTCAGCTGGTAAGAATGTGTGCATCCGGAGAGTAAACAAAAATTCTTTGCAGAAATGCTAATTTGTAACTCAAACACCATTATTAAAAGCTCTGTCAAACTTTCCAGGACAGCCAGGGAAGTGAAAGTGGCAGAACACCAACAGAATACCCAAGGATGTCGTGTAGGGAGCAAGTGAAGGCTTGAGCAGATGTGTGTTGACATGAGCTTGGCCATATCAAGGAGCAAACACTCAGCCCCATGGAATTGGCAAAGTCTCCCCCCAGGTGAGGCTCAGAGGAATGGCAAAGTCTTCCTTTGACTGGATCCGAGTGCAAATGCTGACAGTGTACACAGAAAATGTCCACCATAGCTTTTCCCCCAAAGATGCTTATGGCCTAAAACAGTCCCTGACAGAGACTGGTCCTATAGAGACAAACAAAACCTGCCTCGTAGTTCATCCTTTTCCAGCTGTATGCAATAACCCCACTTTCCTGTTTAGATGTATATGATAAACACACTGGGCTCCAGAGTGCTGTAGGTTCTCCAGAGAGACCAGACCACCTGATCCCAGATTTTCTGAATAGCCAAGATTCTGGACTCAAACCATGCAAGGTCATGGCACTACCTCAGTTCTTATCGCTCTGATCAGTGCTACAGCCAAGCTGTCAACCCTGGAGACAGCTAAAATACCAACATGAAGGGAAGTGAAACAATGGGCTAAGAAGATAGATGCCTCATCAAGTTGGGAGAAACTGAGTTCAGATGCCCAGCATCCACATAAAATTCCTGGTATGACAGCACACACATGCAGTCCCAGCACCAGGGAGGCAGAGAAAGAGGGTTCCTAGGAATTGCTGGCTAGCCCAGCTAATATAATCAGCAAGGTCCAAGTTCAATTTTAAAAAACAAACAAAAAAAAACTGCCTCAAAAATAAGGTGGCAAACAATTGAAGAAGACACCAGATGTCCACTTCTGGTCTCCACATACACACCCACGCAATCACACACAATGACTGTGCCTGCACACACACCTGCACACACACACACACACACACACACACACACACACAAACTTTTTAAAAAGAAGAATGAAAAGATACAATGGTAGATAGCTCACAGCAATAGCCAGCAATAGCTGGATGCATAATTTTGACAGCCTCTTCCTCTGTTAGGTCATCCTGATAGCCCTGGATATGTTTCCTCGTTCTTTATTTCTAACTGTAGTTTCCTGCTATTCCAAGTTCAGGATCAAGAGAGAGAAACACAAATTATATAAATAAATGAAGCTTCAATAAGTCCATCACCTGACAGTAAACAATTCTAATTTCAAAGCCGGAGAATAGAGTTGCTTTTTGTTTTGTTTTGCTTGTTTATCAGAAACACGTTCCTTCTGAGTCCACTATAGTCACACCCATACCTAGCTAGCTACCTTTGTTGGGTATTTAACATGCTCTCAACAGCTTTACTTACTAAACTTTCAACTATTCAGAAGCCAAAAAGCAGGGTATAGATTTATGCGCACAACCCACTGAAATTCTCTGGGATACTTCCTAAATTACTATGATACTGCTTTACACCCACAGCCTCAGGGTGTGGCTGCTCCTTTGAACAGATGGAAAATACATTACAATTATGCCCAACATATCAATATGCTAAAGACATTTAAAGTATTTCTGTTTCTCTGAGGCTAATGCCAAAGTTATTATCAACGGCTCCAAGTTTCTCAAGTGCCTCACAAGAATCATTTTACAAACTGGTCAGTCATAGTGAGAGCAGTCTAGCCCCAGCCTAGCCAATTATTTTGAAAGGCTGCAAAGTTAATCAAAGCTTCCTTCTCGTCCCAACACAGGCACAGTTAGTCTGAGATAACATGTGGGAGCTTTTGTTGTTTTTTGGTAACTTTGTAAGCCAGACAGTTTCTCTAATCCCTATATAAGGCTTAGGAAGGAAAAATGATCCTTCGGAAAAAGGAGAAATAAACAAGGCTGTTGGGCACTGCCATCTAGACTCCTTTACCAGCTGAGCTGTTTTAATTTGCAGTCATACGCAGTACAGACTTTTCTAATTAGAAGTTTGGAATGCCCGTTCCTTTAAAGAAGTCTCTAATTATTCAGCTCTGAAATGCCTACTCCGTTCTAGGGAGACCAGGATCAACGCCTCACACCCCTCAGACACAAGGACATATAGACCATTCTTGGCCGAACTGAAGTGCACAGAAACAATCCAAGGCCAAGTTGTTAGATTTGTTTGTCAGTTTCATCCTCTATCCTGGGAGTCAACTCTTCTGTGGGAGGTCCACTTCAAAGTCTGTCTGGGAGAAGTGGGGAGCTAAGCTATGGAGTTGCAGACAGACCTTTCAGTAAACCTTTGGTTTCAGCAATAACACACTAGCCCAGAAATCAAGTTTTTCTGAAGAATTTGTTCTTCACCTGGAATAAGACGTGGGCAGGCCTTTTCTATGGTCAGTGAAGCTACTGGTCTGGCCCTCACGGTACTCCCTAGAGGCACCCAACCTGCACATACCACCACTCACAAAGAACTCAGACAAGTTCAGGCCTCCCAACACAAGCGGCAACACACTATTCCGCACTAGCCAAAGGGCAAATCTGTAAATCTACCGTCTAAAATTCATTGAGTAGAAAAAAGGAATTAAACAAAGTTTCATTTAATTATAAATCAAATTCTCACAACCCTCAATTTTAGCCAAAAAGCTGAGAAGAGAGGTAAGGCTAAATCCCCTAAGTCTGCTCTGCCTATCTGAGGGCTTTGAGAAGGTGTGAACATGTACTATAAACACACACTATACAGTGGGCTTATTTTTTCTAGAAAGGAAACTGCCTGATTAATGACATTTTAAAATGATGAAGCAACAGCTGTGGCTATAATAAGTTAAACAAAACCTACTATTAAAATCAAATTTACCTATTTCTTTTCACATTTTATTGCACTGTAGGAAAATTTAAAAGACACATGGTTCCTATCATAATTCTGCTTGCCAGTGCCACTCACATAGTTTGAGAATCAGTGAGAATTACAAACAATGCCTCAAGATTCTATATTATTGTGTTCCAGCACATGAAGGTAAACTGCACTGATAGCTCCTGTAGTCAGCACTGAACAGTCAGATCAATCACAGTCTGGGTACAGCACTGAAGGGAGTTATGGTATCTTTCTCCTTGGTAAAAACGGTGATTGTATCTGGGGTATGGCAGACAGGACAGAAATAAAGGGTGACAACATCTTTCCATAGACTACAAGAGCTCATCGTGGCCCTGCCACATGGGGGAGCACCACACATCTGTGGAGGGGCTGACTGCGGCTGAGAACTGGAGTCTGAAGAGACACTCGATCCCAGTGACCAATCAGTGCTCTCTTCCTGTGAGCAGCTGCTGTAGGGCAGTCATTTTCCTGTCACGTCTAGAATGTGAAGAAGGCTGCCTGCCACGTGTAAAGCGTGCATAGTGAGCAAAAATCTCTGTGCCCTCCATTCCATCTGCCAGTCAAAGTTTCTCCACGACAAAGCAGCACCAGAGGAAGTGGGAAGTCTCACTCCTTTAATGCATGCCCAAGCTAGCACTGGAGTGAAGACGCTTCACTTTTTGGCACACACTCTTCACTGTAAGCCCCATACAATGAAAAGACAAAGGCACTGGGAGCGCAACAGATGAGTAAGCAGAGGGACATGAGCAGGGATGTGGGAGGGCAGTGTGGCACAGGAAGCCAAGGAAAACAGAAGTCAACTAATTTAAAAGACTTAGGGAAACAACCTAGTCCAAAGAGATCACTGACATCAGACAACCTGAGATTACCAAAAGGCTTTCAGTGCAGAGCCCTGTTGCCTTCGACAATACCTTGTTATTCAACCTGAATGAATCAAGATCAGAACATGCTGGCACATGCCTAGGAGGTCTCCAAAAGAAATCCCAGGGGACCAGAGAAAGAGGTTGAAGTTCATAGTTCCTGCTGGATGGCACTTTCTCTAGAGATAGGATGAAACCAATTCCAGAACATAAGATTTTGAAGGGGTCTTCACATGTCCTCCTGGACAAATGGCAAGGCCCACTGGAGCACGGAAGGTCCCGGGACCAGACCTCAGAACTCTTCGACCTATGCCTTTGTTAGCGACATCTTCAAATAGTAGATGTTCACTAGTGAGTGCTTTTCCTGTCTACCAATACATTTTTATTTATCTGTTGACAAGTAAATCTGCCTCAGAATGACTGACTGTAAGCTTTTCCAGACTTGCAGTTAGAAGACTCTTGCTATCTCTGGTGTCTGGCACAACGGTAACTCTGCATTCAGCCTGGAGAGACACTTGGTGAGGAAGTTTACTTCATCTCACAACCCCATTACTTACTCTGATTGGCTGGTTTGGTTTTTTTTGTCTGTTTATTTGTTTCAAATAAGGGCACTGAGAATCAGAAAAATAAATACCATAAGGACCCACAGCTAAAGATTAAAGAAAGGGAACAAACTCAAGGCAGCATGTCCCAAAACATATGCCAGTGGTTTTGTTTCCAGTTTTAGTTTTTACACTTAGAAAAATCAAACTTTTGCTAAGGTGAATACTATCACAATTTACATTAGAAATTAAAGTTGAGTAACTACAGAGAGAAAGGAGACAGAATAAAATGCCCTTGATCTAATTTAGTATGAATTAGGAATCCATCATTAACACAGAATCTGTGAGATCCTTAAGGGAGAAGAATATCTATTTATTACACTAATGTTCCCAGAGTCCTGAGGTAGCACAGAGTGCTTAACTCTCTCTGGCCTTGGGAGAGATAACAAGCCCTATAAACTCAGCCTCATCACCCACAGAAACAAGGAACAACCACTGGGATTTTTTAGGCCCAGGTATGTAGTTGAAGACCTGGCCACAGAGACTCATGCTGAATCTTCACTGCTGTGGTTAGCTGCAGCAAGGAGAGAGGTTGAGTGTCCCACTTCATAAAACCTAACCCTGCTCCTTTCCTTACTCTAAACATAAGGATCTTTTTCAGCACAGATAAGAAAAAGGCTTTCTTGTGCTGATCTTCAAATGATGGCATTTGGGTGTCAGCACTGCAGTCTTCTCAGTACACCTAAAACAACAGTAACTGCAGACGTCCTTTCCGGACTACTCCAGATTCATAGAGTAATTAGAGACAGAATACAATGTGGGCTTGAATTACAATGTTTAGGGAGAAGTTATCAAGATGATAAGTCACTTTAAAACCCCAAACAGCAGATGCTGCACTGAAGCCATGGCAGAACTTTCTCTCCTCCCAGGAAACTCACGGTCTTCACCCTGGGCCTCCCTGCTCACTCTTACTTCTTCTGGTGTAAGAACCAGAGACTCTGCCCAAGCACAGCAAGGAAGGGAGAATGCCTTTTACAGATAGGCAGAACCCACTGGGCAGGTCCAGAGCCCCTGTACGTTTGACTTCTCAAAGTGGAGAGTCAAAGAAGTGACTGTCTCTAACTGAAGCAAATTCTTTATTAATTTTTGGGGTTTAAAGTTTCACTACAAATTCTATGTAACCACCGTAAAGGAAGAGTTTCCATCTTATTTAATTATACATAATCGGCCCTCATCTATACAACATGTCCTCTAAGAAAATAACTGAAAACCTCCAAGCGACTTATATTAAAAATACTAAAAGCTGTTCTGGCAGATCTGCCAAGTTGGATCAACAAGGACACTTGCTGCCACACCTGACTACCTGGCTCTGTTCCTTGGTACCCACATGGTGGAAGAAAAGGGCTTCAAAAATTGTTCACTATCTCTACTCCTATGCAGTGATACAAACGCACAAGGAAGAAAAAAAAAAGAACCAACCAACCTAGTACATGGCATATAAACTATTACAAAATAATGTTCTGCTGGCACAGTACCTAGTGTCCACTGTCTTGCTACTACTCAGAAGGTTAAAACTCCAGAGCAACCTGGGCTCCACAGCAAGACCACCAGAGAGAAGGATCTGGGAGTGATGTACAGACAAGAGGTCAGAGCCTGCCATACAGCAGGATCAACAGATAGTAATGACGGCATTCTTCTGCATTTCTACTCATTCCTGGAAAACAAAGACTGTGCAAAGAGAAATAAAGTAGGCAAGAATTCACATGAGAGAGCAAGAGGAGAGAAAGCAGGGGAAGGCGTTCATTAGCTCAGGCCATGAATGGAAACGACAGCCGGAAACGACAGCAGTTTTACTTTCCAAACTTTCATCTGAGTCACCTGTTCCAAGCCCAGGACCCTGCAGGGTCTTGAGTGATTCAAGAGAGGAGGAAGCACAGGACCGCTCCTGTGTGCACTCATCAACATGTTTAATGAGACTGGGCAGTCCTGCCAGATTACTCCAGCTGTCTCTCTCCAAATGTAACTACTCCGTATTTCCCAATCATACTCTCTGATCCATCAAATGAGACAACAATTAGTAATAGCAAAGGGCGGAGGGGACAGAAATGAAAACACCTCGCCTTGCTAAGACTTCACTAGTCATTGGCAGCGATGGTGTGCACTGCTAAGTTCTCCGGAACCATGAGACCAATACAATGTAATCTAAAAGTCAAGAAGAAAACAGCAAGCCCAAAACAAGGCACCATCTAAGACTATGTAGTAAACAGCAACACACACACCCTCCAGCCATAAAGGTATCATCAGAATGGCAGCTCTTCCGGAAGACGAGTAATCTCAGAGATTAAAGTTTATTAGCAGCTTTATCACCTGTGTTTCACAGACTAGTCATAATGACTAACTTTCATACCCAGAATTCCAAATTGCCCAACATTCCTCCTTTCCTGTGTGTGAACAGCTCATAACAACGCAAACACATACTACAAGAGTAAAATGAGCCGACCAATGAGGGAGAGGAAGAGCGAGAAGAAAGAACTGATGAAGACTTTCGCTGCCAGGACTTTTAATTTTACACACACCTTTCTGAAGGTGAATCTTGCCCAACAAACCTTGATGTAGCACCCAGTGGATGCCAAAAACTACTGTGTCAGGAGCACTAATCCTGCACCCCAAAAGACCACCGCTGACAATAAAATTCACAGAGCAGTGCAAAGCTGTAAGAGGCATTACAGAGCCCAGCGTAAAGGGTAACTTCAGTAGGACGATCAGAAAGACCTACCAAATGAAACTTCTTAGGGGGGTTAGGCTTCAACGACATAATGGATTACTACACCAGGCTAGGCTGAATTCAGCTATGTGATAGCCAGGAGGGGTAGTGGTGAGCCCTCTCTAACACTAATCAAAGACTGCAGAAAGAAAATGCCAAGTGCTATGGCAATAGACCAAACACCTACATCTATAACTTGGGCCCAGTGAGGAATTCAGGCAGAGGTCAGAAGAATTTTAAGCGCTAGGTGGAAATGATGTAAGAACCAGGGCCTGACAGAAGGCTAGAGAGGTGGCAACAAGAAGGATGCATGTCAGCTGGGTTTGTACTGCTCCGGGGCCAGTCAGAATGTGTCTAACAGTACATGTCACAGCACTAGGAACAGAGAAGAAGGTGACATAATCAATCTCTTGTGGGAACATTTGTAACTATAAGGTCAAAGGTTGAAGGATGAAGGTACTGCTGTGGGCTTCACAGACAAACAGAAGGACCCTGACCACGGCAGCAGCACTGGTACCAAGTCTAACATTCTGGTCTTCAAAACACTCGATGGCAACATGCTTGAGTGGCGTGAAACACCGCGGAAGCGGGCCCCTTGCATGTCAACAGGCGACATCAGCAAACACAAGCTGAAAGCAGGTGCATGTCTGCTTGAGAAAAAAGCACCACTGCATCAACTGTCCTGAAAGCACCTGCCAGCAGTCCTTCAACGCTGCTCAGATCTCAGTCTGTGTCAAACTGAGAACAACAATTAGTAAATGGGACCTCCTGAAACTGAGAAGCATCTGTAAAGCAAAGGACACAGTCAATAAGACAAAACTGCAGCCTACAGAATGGAAAAAGATTTTCACCAACTCCACATCAAGACTCTCCAAGATATACAAAGAACTCAAGAAACTTGACATCCAAAGAGTGAATAATCCAATTTAAAAAAAAAAATGGGGTATAGCTCTAAACAGAGAACTCGCAACGGACAAATCTCAAATGACTGAAAGACATTTAAGGAAATGTTGAACATCCTTAGCCATCAGAGAAATGCAAATCAAAACAACTCTGAGATTCCATCTTACTCCTGTCAGAATAGCTAAAATCAAAAACACTGATGACAGCTTATGCTGGAGAGGATGTGGAGTAAAGGAAATGCTCCTCAATCTCGATTGCTGGTGGGAGTACAAACTTGTATGGCTGCTTTGAAAATCAGTATGGTGATTTCTCAGAAAATTAAGAAAAAATCTACCTCAAGTGTGGCAAATCTTCCTACAGCACTCAAGACCCAGCAATACCACACTTGGGCAGAAACCCAAAGGATGTTCAATCATACCACAAGGACATGTGCCCAACTATGTTCATAGCAGCCTTATTCATAACAGCAAGAACCTGGAAACAATCTAAATGTCCCTCAACCGAAGAAGGGATAAAGAAAATGTGGTACATTTACACATTGGAGTACTACAAAGTGGCAAAAAATAATAACATATTGAAATTTGCAGGCAAGTGGATGGATCTAGAAAAAAAAACATATTGAGGTAACCCAGATCCAGAAAGACAAATATAATATATATTCACTCATAACTGGCTTTTAGACATAAAGCAAAGAAAAACCAACCTACAGTCCACAACCACAAAGAACCTAGACAACAAAGAGGACCCTGAGAGAGACATACATGGATCTACATAGGAAGGAGAAAAAGATCTCCTGAGTAAATTGGGAGCATGGGGATCATGGGAGAGGGGAAGAAGGGGAAAGGAGAAAAATGTATAGCTCAATTAAAAAAAAATTAAAAAGACAATGAAACAATCTTTAAAAAAAAAGTCTGTCAAAATCCCAGTTTGCTCTGCCAGCTACCCCTTGGTCTGTACTTCTCTTGTCTCTAGCACTGACTCTTCCACACACCTCCATGTTTATTTTCTCTCCGGCTCCTAACCCAGCAGCAGCCAAAGCAGTACCTTCAGCCACATGGCTCCATGCCGGCCTGCCCACTACGCTAGAACAGGTCTTCCTTCAGAATACAGCCTGGACTCACTAATTTAACAGTCCTCTAGCCACAACCTTCAGGCCCTGCCCAAAATGAGGAATAACTGGAATAGTCTGAAAACTGTTTGCTTGAAAAAAATTTTGCTTGAAAATCCAAAATTTTCCGCAGCTAGGTCAATGGGAAACTCCAGCATCAAAGAACAGGTAGCATGCACAGTGTGTTGACTTGTCCATTCAGGAAGACTTTTACTTAGACACCATTCAAGAAGTAAAACCCACCGCCCTCATACGAGAAACTCAGAGGGAGGATAGCCTTGGCAAAAATGACTAGTCCAGGGCTGGAGAGATGGCTCAATGGTTAGGGCTCTTTTTCTTGCAGAGGATCAGGAAAACTAGAGAAGGCTGAACTGCTGTGTCAGAGCAGATGCAAAGATAGGCAACTGACAAGTAAGAGTAGGGCTGGGAAGGTGGTTCAGTGGTTAAGAGCACTGGCTGCTCTTCCAGAGGTCCTGAGTTCAATTCCCAGCACCCACATGGTGGCTACAACAATCTATAATAGGATCTGATGCCTTCTCTGGCATGCAGAATGCACATACATAAAAAACATAAATAATATTTTTAAAAAAGAAAGAAAAGTAAGAGTATTAAAACTCTGGCCTGCTATATAATGAGGTCGTGGACACTTTTTAAGCAAACTGCCCGATTCTCATACTGTTCCATTCTGCACATTCTCAACATAGACAACTATGCGTCTCAGACTTAGCCGTGGGGTTCTTCTCTTCTAGATTTTTTTTTTACTACAAAAGGGAATTTTATAGCACATAATTGTTAGCTATACAATTTAGAAAAAATGGGGGCACTTCAACATAACATTTTACCAGGTCATTTTTTTATACTTTCAAGATCTGACTTGGCACCAATTTTCAATTAAAGCATTTCCAAAGCCTCAATCTTTCCTATTACAGACACTCCAGTGTGATACCACATAA
Source organism: Microtus ochrogaster (assembly GCF_000317375.1). Classification (NCBI taxonomy): domain Eukaryota; kingdom Metazoa; phylum Chordata; class Mammalia; order Rodentia; family Cricetidae; genus Microtus; species Microtus ochrogaster. The sequence goes on along the minus strand of NC_022028.1, from coordinate 25,053,131 downwards.
TGGACAATAGCTCACTTTATTTGGGAACTTTTTTCTACCAATTATCAGAATAATAATAAAAGAAAAGATGATAAAGAATTCTTATGAGACTTCATCAAACTTATAAAATGCTCGCCAGGTATGACACTTTGTATTAGTGCACCCACTAAGATGAGTCAGCACTGTTATGTCTAGGATTCAAACAGGATTTTTTTTTAGGATCACAAAACCAATCTGTGAGAGTCTATAAATCGTTGCTATTTTCCTAACAATGCCATCCCTCCTCCAGCAGAACAGATAAAGAAAGACATGGCAAGTGGGCACTGTCCATGGCCACCTGTGCACAGGTATGTATAATATAAACCCCTTTCCTCCCATGCCCATGCAAACTCCATACATCTTCTGTCTTTAGTGCCTAGGGGTCTAACTCCAGCCTTGTCCTAAACTGAAAAAATCAGAGTGCTTCGGCTGAATTTAAACTCACCTCCCGTGCTACTGATCTGTGGAAAACAACAGCACCCTGGCAATTTTCGAAGTTCACTTGTTCTAAACGTTCCCTACCTACAGTTGTAACTGTGCTCCAAATGGTTCTATTCCTGCCTCTCCCCCCGGTGTGTGTGTGTGTGTGTGTGTGTGTGTGTGTGTGTGTGTGTGTGTGTGTGAACTGCAAAGGACTTCTAAATTCAGTATCAGCTCAAGTCTCACACCAACCCTGGCTGACAGTGCTACCGAAGCACTGGGGTTTGGAAGCAGTGTGCACAACAAGGTAATCTAAGTGCTTTGTAAAACGCCAATGCCCAAAGAGCACTGAAGAATAATCAAGTCTTTCTTCCTGGGGCTGCAGCACAGGCATCAATTTTTTTCTGATCTTCCTAGTGACTATACTGTGTGAGCAAGGCAGTGGGGAAAGTTTTCAATTAGCTACGTCCACACCTCGGATAAACAGTTCCATTGTATAAAGCTGCCTTTCTGCTCGCAGTGAAGCTTTACAGCTCCCCCAAGATGATTCTGAACAACACGGCAATGCTGTCCGAAATTTTCCCTTCAAATTTTGTATGACTGCTTTCTCTGAATAAACCCCAGTAAGCAGTCTCCAAACTCCAAAAGCACGGCTATAGGCAAGCACTCACCAGGTGCAGTAGGAGGCAGCGACTACACACAGCTAACCCGAGCAGCTGCTATTCACTGAGAGCCGGTCTGCTATGTGGCTGATCTGTTGCTAGGTTCGGGGCTGTTTTAAATGAGGTGGGAGAGGACTATATTCTAAACACTGCTGGGGAAAGTAAAGCTTTATGACAAGTCTCTAATCCAATATTAATCATACTTCCTCTCACACAGCAGGCCAAAGGCTACAGTCCAAAGCTAAGGTGCACCTTGCTGAATACACTATTCAGACATGGCCCTGGCAGTGTCCGCTAACATCGTCTCTCCTTGCCAAGTCCACAGCCCTTCCTCCTTCTCAAACCTGGGCGATCTCCTGGAAAGTCGTTTCTAAAAGGAAAGGGAAATGTTCTTTTCCAAAGTCATCTAAAGGTTGACTTTGTTTATCAGGCTGCTTCAAGGGATTACCTCTGTATAGTGGCATGTCATATTGACAGTTTCCAGTAGTAGTCAAACTTATTTTAATTCTGAGCCTGCTAACTTGAAGATGGAAATTAACTATCAAAGTCACACTTGTAAAACTGAAATGTTAAATCTACACTTGTAGATAACTAGACAGTTTGAATTAATGCTAGAAGTGCTATAATAAAGCTAAGTGCAATTCTGCCAGACTACAGTTCTTTGAAAGGTCAAAATATGAAATCTGGTTTTCATTCTTATGAATCATAGGAAATAGTCTTAAAACTGTTATTCTCTAAAGACTGGCCCGCCTGATGCAACAGACTGCAAAATTTGTACCAAGGCTGACCAAATTCAGCAATAAACACTTGTACTTGTTTTTCCAAATTGCATAATAGCCTACCGTAAATAGACTTAGTAATTATTCGCCTATCAAGACAACATTAACAAAAGATTTCATTTCCTGGGAAGGGGCATTGAAACAGGGTCTCACTAGCCCAGACTAGCCTAGAACTCATCCTGTCCCAGACTCCAGAGTCCTGGAATTACAACCTAGTCTAATGTGTTCAACCCAAGATTTTTTTCATTAAGTTGCATGAATACATTTCTAGAAACTAGAGAATTAAAAAGATGCCCAGTGGCTAAGAGGACTTTGCTGTTCTTGCAGAGGATCTGGGTTCTGTTCCCATCACCCTCTGGTGGCTCACAACCATTGTAAGAGACGCCAACGCCCTTTACTGGCCTCCAAGGACACCACCACACACGGTACACATATATACATGTAGACACACTCATACAGATAAAATAAATGAATGTTTAAAAACAAAGAAATTAAAGTCAAAAAATAAAGCTGATAAAAATAACATTTATTACAGTGTCTGTACCTAAGATAATAAAAATTTTTTAAAATTTTAGTTTTTAAAAGAGAGGTTGCAGCTAGAAAGGGTATGTAGAACAGATCCACATCCTTAAGACAGTCAAGTGGAAAACCAGCAAACCCTAAGTCCTGAGTCATCATGTCACAGGACAGCCACTTTTGAAACTGGCTGGGATTCTGCTATATTTTCTGTTACTTAGAGTCAAAACTGTTATTCAAGACGGTGAATGTGAACAAAAAACAAGGCAGGAAGAGATCACACAAATCACCAGAGTGACTGTGGGACTCTGTCGGTATACGGTCTAGCAGAGCAGCTTTTCCTTCACCCCAAACCACTGGTTTGCAAGCTCTGGAAAGTAATTTATTTCCGATAACATTTCCAGAGAGAAGGCGGAGTGGGGGTGAGGAGGAGGAGGAAATTTACACCGGAATGTCACTAATCTTTGATGAAGTCCCTCTACCTCAATGAGTCTTGGAACTTCCAGAAAAGAGAGAATACCGGCTCCCAAAGTTCCCTCAGAACCACCATTCTAAAGTTCCAGAGCTCCAACATAGAAGCCACTGTTCTCACCCGCCAGCCCACAAGGGCATGCTTAAGCATGACATGCAAATCTCTGCCAAGACTGATTTTTAACCTGCTTCTCCCTCACCTGTCCTTCCCCTCATCAAGCTCACCCTACCTTCCAGCCACTGCTTTTATGACATCTGTATTCTCACAACCTGGGTCCCAGGCTTTTACTCTAACTATGACATCTTTTCCTGACTGCTTCCCTGGATGGAAGAATGGGCAAATAATCAGAAGGGGAGGGGCATGCATAAGCTTCTTCCCTGAGCTACCCATCTGATTATTTTTATACCTGCCCAATTCGCTGACTCAGATCACAGCTGTGGTCTGAACGCCTGTCACTGTATGAGTCTATAGCTTTTTTCCACACCACCACAATGGTCTCATCTGTTTTTTCTAGTACAAACAGTGCAAGCCACTCTGGCCCTGGGCCTACTGTGACCCACCTCACTCTGAAGACAGGCCTCTTCTTCATTCACACTCTCAGACACTTTTACATTTATTCTAGACGTGCACTAGAAACCAAAATGGAATGTGTTCCATGAGTTTCTAATGCTATTAATAATCACCAAATCCCCACTTGAGGTGGCAAGGAAGAAGCACCACCTATCTGTACTCCTAATAGGAGGAAAGACTTCGGGAGACCCCAGATCTCCTTAACCCGGCCACAAAGACCCCACTTCCATCTGTGTACCCAAAGGTCAGACACTGCAATCTCTAATATCCTGTTCTCTACTAAGAACACCGAGTCCTCCCAAAACTAGAATTCTCACTAAAGCCACAATCTAATCACATCATCAATGTGTGTGACTATACATGACACTTCACCCTGCACAATCTCAATCCAAATTGACACTGATACACTCTGCTCCAATGAAACACCTAAGTCGACAGCTAACCCCCAACACTCTTAGCTAACTTCAGTCTCCTGTGTCCTCTGTACTCAAAGTGTGGAATCGAAGACAAGCAGACTAGACACAGAGTTCCAGGCCTCCCCGCAGACATACTGAATCAGAATCTACTGTAGCTGTACCTGAGTTTTTTTTCAAACATGAGCAATTTGAGGAGCAAGAACAACATGATTGTTCTCCTAGACCACCGATGAGAAGCCTGCACACTGAAAGCTGAGAACATAGGACTCCCTTCTACGGAGTTCTACTCTCATTCCTGTAAAGCTAAGCAAAGAAGGTCTAGCATAGGCACGCATGAACCGAGGCTCCTACACCAAAGCAAAGCTTACAACCATTTGGTCACTCTACTACTGTCCTAAGTGATAGAGGAAAATTCCTAACTTTCCCTCAGCACCAGCTCTTCCAAAAAAAAAAAGTCAACTTTTTTTTTTTCAAGACAGGGTTTCTCTGTAACTTTGGAGCCTGTTCTGGAACTCACTCTATAGACCAGGCTGGCCTTGAACTCACAGAGATCCACTGTCTCTGCTTCCCAAGTGCTGGAATTAAAGGTTTGTGCCACCACTGCCTGGCATGGCCAGTATCTTTCTAACATTATATTAAAAAGAACAAAGAGAAAACTGATGTGACCAAGGTGGCAGGAGTGTTTTTAAACATCTGCCAACCCCTATGTTACACCACAAAACTTCCAGTTAACTCAGTGACACAGCAGCTGCCTGAGGGGCTAGAACCACCATGCTGAGTATGGACCCAGCCCAGTCATTGCTCTGCTTAATCATGAAAGGCTGGCCAGGACAACATAACAAAACACTGTTTTAAGGGGTAGGGGCTGGGGAGGATTCTTAATAAATCAATTAGAGTTCATAGAAATTGGAGAACAAGCATTTTTTTAATTGGGGTGGGTTTTAGTACCATGACTAGCGGGTTTTATATTCAGGAGAAGGTCTATAGTCTCTAGAGGATCCATTCTTTGATCACAGTTCAAACAAAATATCCTGCCAAGACTGCCACTAACCCTAAGCGAGCTTACATGGAGTATCAGAATAGTCTGCAAAACAATTTAGAAAGGAGTTTTAACTTTTCATCTTAAGGTAGTTAACATCAGAGTTGACTTTCACTGAAGGTCAGTTTCCTCGTGCTTTAGAAAAATGGAGGGGGTCTTAGGGCTTGTATTGCTGTGAAGAGACATCATGACCACAGCAACTCTAATTAGGAAAATATCTAATTAGATGGCTTACAGTTTCAGAGGTTTTGTCCATTATCATCATGGCAGGACATGGTGGTACACAGGCAGACATGGTACTAGCGAGGTAGCTGAGAGTTCTACATCTTGCAGACAACAGGAAGTGAACTGAGACACTGGGTGGTTACCTTGAGCACAAGGGACCACAAAGTCCACCCCCATAATGACATACTTCCTCCAACAAGGCCACACCTGTTATTAGTGCCACTCCCGTTATTACTGCCACTCCCTTTGGGGGTCATGTTCTTTCAAACCAGCACAGAAGTCTTGCGGGTAGTCACATAGGATAGCTGTAAAATAAGTTCCTTGTACTTCTGTAGCGGAAAGAAAAGATTCTCTTCAAAGATCCTAACTGAAATGTCAGAAAATTATGCTCCTTATAGGCTGCACAGAAATGCCACCATTTTCTCAGAGTTGAAGTTAATTTCTCAACAAAGGTTTCTTCACCATAAAGGAAAGGCATCTTAGCAAAAACTTCCTCCCCTGAAATTTAGTCTCAACAGGTTGCTTGATGAAATCTGTGTTCTGGGTAGTTCCTCTTTTACTAATATTTATAAACCAGCAGTTGAACAAACTGAATGAAAACTATGCTTTGAAAGTGTGAGAAGGGCCAGGCATGGTGGCATACGCCTTTACTCTCTTGAGTTTAAGGTAAGCCTGATACAGGGAGTTCCTTGTTAAGTACACCATTGTTCTTAAGAGTTCTAGATTAGATTTGAGGTTTATCTGTATTGTATGAGTATTAAGACAAAAATATTTGGCGATTTACTCTTTTCATGAGACCATTCAGGATGGCAACTGAAATAGGAAGCACCTCGGTGTGGTGTTTCTGGTAGGGTCAGATGATGGGAGACTAAAAACTTCCATTTGTCACGGGAACATGGGAATAGCAGAGCACATTTTTCCTACTATGGGAAATATTTTAAGCAAAATAAAGATTTCAGTTTAACAGAAATTTTTAACTAATTGGCTCTGAAAAAAAAAATCAAAGCAAACTATTACTTAGTGTTCCATGGACAGACTTTGATCTACCCTAAATCACTAGACTTTTGTGATATTGAAAGATATGTTATCAACATAGAGAATTTGTACATATTCTGGAAGTGTTTTACACCATAATTTTTTTTGCAGATATCTTACATCTAGATATTGGCTTGATTCCCATTCCTTAAAATCTTTTATCTTCTTCTATACTATATGGCCTATAATTTGATACGGTCGAGATCCTGAAATCATTGGTATTATCAAATTATTCTTTGAAGTAATGTGTATGGCAAGTGAGACTTAGCAATGATTCTATATGCTATCTGCCCCCTTACAAAAACATGGTGATCTACTATATACATGATATGTATGAATATATAAATGTGTTATTCTGGAGAAATGGTGAGATATTAACTTTAAGAGAAATAAGTACTGAATGTAAAAATTTACAGCAACTGCTAACAATGTTCCTTAAAAATATGTGTCATATGTCAAGTAAAAGCAGCAGGCTCTTTGACGAGCTGCTCTGGAAGAAGGCTCACTTTCTACCTCCAAACACTGCAAAGGTGCAGTGATCGAGGTGCTGTGCGGCTGGCAGAAGCAGACACAGCAGCCACTGAGGACGGAGTCCAGCAGCTCTCGCATTAAATCAACCAAGTTTTAACAAGTGGGTTCAAACAATGGGGATAGAAATCAGATACCCATGTGCAAATGGGTGGCCATGCACACAACGTGAAACACATAGAGAGTAATTAAAAATGAATCTAAGAGCTAAATAAAGCAAAGCAGAAAACATAGGCGTGAACCTTCTAAACCCTAGATTAGGAAAAGGTTTCTAGGATATGACACCAACATCACAGGCAAAAGAGGCACACTGGATTTCATCAAAATGAAAAATGTGCTTGGAAAAACTATACAACAAGAAAGTAAAAGTGCAATCACAGAATTCAGAAAAATGCTGCGCTCTGTATGCCTGGCGATCCTAGACTTACAAAGAACTTTCAGGCAGTAAATTCAGAAATCGTTATCACCCAACTTAAACAATAGCTAAAAGACTTGAAAACTCTATCCATAAAAATATTCAAAAGGCCAAAAGCAAGTAAAACCATGCTCAACACCATTAGTCATCAGAGAAATGCAAATCAAAACCACAAATGAGATAACACTCTATACTCATTATGAAGGCCATAATAAAAATGACAGATATTACAAGCATTAGCAAAAAAAATACATTCCTATACAGCTAATGGGGGTGTCACAGAAACTATACACTCTGTAGCTCCTCAAAATTCACACTTATCAGACTCCTACAGCCCTAACTGTCTACACAGAAACTACACGTGCATGCCCACAGAAGCATTATTCCTAGACCAGCCACGTGCCCAACAACTGATGAACCAGTACAATGTGGTATAACCACACAATAGAACACCATTAGACAAAAAGTGGAAACGAACCCGACGCCTACTAAGACATCCGTGAACCTTAAAAACACCATGTCAAACGAAGACAGGCACTGTGTGGCTCTATTTCTATAAAATGTCTACAGTACCTACATCTACAAAAGACAGAAACAAAGGTGGTAGCAGAGGGCTGAGGTGCTGAAGGCATCAGGCACCAGGAGGACTAGAACACGGGTCTATGTGAAGGATGTCATCAGACTGTGACTGTGTGCAATTCTGAATACATTAAGAGCCATGGAGAGCATGTTATAAATGGGTGTGTGATGCAGGAAATGAATCACATCATCAGAATAACACTTTTTTTTAAAAAAAAAAATATTTCTTTCTAGCTGGGTAGTGGTGGCTCTCACCTTTAATCCTAGTACTGAGGGAGAAGCAGTTAGATCTGAGTTCGAGGCCTGCCTGGTCTCCAGAGTGAATTTCAGAACAGCCAGGGCAACAGAGAGAAACCCTGTCTCAAAAACAAAAACAAAGACAAGCAGTTCTTTCTAAAGCTAACATGTTTGTTCCACATGTCAATACTACCATCAAAAAAAAAAAAATAGGAGGAAGGCATGTTTGTATACACCTTTAACACCAGCAGGCCAGCCAAGTTTTATCTGTGAGACTCTCTCAAAAACAAGAAAACTAGATGTTTAGGCAATTGTGGTAGTACATACACCTTACATTCCAACACACAAGAGGCTGAGAAGGGAGAATCTCAAGGCAACTAATTACAAAGCAAAATCCAACCAAGAAAAAGGAGGCCTGGAGAAATGGTTCAGTGGTTAAGAGTACTTGCCAGGCAATTACACAGAGCTCAGATCACAGCGCCTATTAACAACCCAGGGCATCCAACATCCACCTAAGCACAGGGCTTACTGGCTTCTAACCTTGCTCAGAAAACCTAAGTCCCAAGTTCTGAGACAGACTATGCCTCAAAAGAATAAGCAGAGAATGATAGAGTCAGACACTGGATATTCTTTTCTGTTCTTACACCCATGGTTCTCAGCCTTCCTAACACTGCGACCCTTTAGAATAGTTCCTCATGTTATGGCGACCCCAACCATAAAATTATTTTGTTGCTACCTCATAACTGTAAGTTTGCTATCATTATGAATCAGAATGCAAATATCTGATACACAGGATGTCAGATATGTAACCCACCAGATGGGAACCACTGCCTTACAGGTGCATCTGCATATACACTAAATTGTTTTTAAATGAAAGGAAGAAAAAGGGAGAGGAAAAAAGGGGAAACTGGATGTCAAACAATGAAAGGCAGAGAATGATCCCTGACTCCTGGGACTACCTACTCCCTCTAAAGTTTCAGGCCATTATTCAAGAAGAAACCAAAGCAAAACCCAGCCAATATTCCCTTAGCTAAGGATGAGCTTAGAGTCTGGGTAGATTAAGAAGTCAGAGTTAAAATGGGAATGCAGAGGCAGGGATACAGAGGCTGCCCAGACATAAAGAACCCCAAGCTCTAAAAGGGGGTCTGTATGAGTTCAGCCAGTGCAAACCATACATGCATAAGGAAACTACCTATGGTGGAGATAAAATATATACTGAAAAAAACTGATGGAACAGAGCCAATTCAGAGAGATGGCTGAATGCTGAGTTCATAGAAAACTAAGCACTCCAAAATGTCTTGCACGCGTAGAAAGAAACAGCTAGTGCCACCCTGTTGTGTCCTATTTAGAAATCAGAGAAATGGGTCCCTAGAAGATTAACTTACTTTCTCCTATGTAACTGAACTCCCAGATAAAAATACCCAGCACTAAAACACAGTAAAATTCACGGTAAATGGCATCCATTGCAAGATAAACATACTGGGAAGTATAACCCATAAGAGAACAATAAGTCTCTAAAAGTCAACTGAAAACTGCAAAATTGAAAGGTTAGAATTAGACGGCATTATTAAAAACAGTATAGCTATTTCCTTTGCTCAAAAAAAATAGAGACAATATAAAGCCTAGAAAAATACAAAAAAAAAATCCAAAATCCTTGAAAAAAAATGTCTGAAATTTAAAACTATATAGTAGATGAAACTACTAGCAAAGTAGACCCTGGAACTAAAAGATGCTTGAGTGGTGGCATGGAGGTTCAAAGTGCACAGCAGAGGACCAAGTGGCTCCCAACACTCACACTGACAGCTCACAAGTACCTGGAACTCCAGCTCCAAGGGATCCAATGCCTCTGGCCTCTGTAGACACCAAACTCACATGCACATACCCACAAACATATACATACACATAAATTAGTAAAAACAATTTTGTTTTTAAAAGGTAAATGAACAAGAAACCTGAGCAGTAGTGACCACCCCAAATGAAGCCTTGAAAGAGTCTGAGCAAACAACAGGGTAAATGTATACACACAGACACACAAACACACAGACACACACACACACACACACACAAACACACACATACACACATGAGCACAGGATAATCAAATCAAGTCAACAATAAAAATAAAATTTTAAAGGCAGCCAGGAAAGAATGACATTTATAAACAAAATAAGAATTAACAGATTCAAATAGAGGCAAAAATGGAAATGAAGACAGTAACTCTAACATACTGAAAGGAAAAATATGAGCCTAGAATGCTATATGCACAAAAATATCTTCCAGAAATTAAAAATGAATGCTTTCAGATGTGCTAAGCTAAAAGAATTTATTGTCAGCCAACTTGCACTAAACAATAACAATAAATTACAGAAAATACTCAGACACAAGAAGATGATACCAAGAAATACAGGTCTAAATAAAAAATGACAAGTACTATCCATGGTAATCACTTGTATGCCACAATGCTATAAGGTCATGTGTGGTAGGTGGGTAAGAATGTCCCCATAGGCTCATATATCTGAATGTTTAGCCATGGAGGAGTAGTACTACCTAGAAGGATTAGGTGGTGTGGCTTTGTTGAAGGAAGTATGTCAGTGTGGGTAGGCCCAGTGTCAGAATGTCTCTTGTCAGTGTGGGTAGGCCCAGTGTCAGAATGTCTCTTCGCAGAAACAGACACTGACCAAGACAGAAGTTGGTGCCAGGGAGATGGGTATTTCTGTGACAGGCCTGACCATGTTATTTGGCAAGACATGAACTATGGATTAGGTAGGAAAGCAGTTGAATGCTTTAAGCAAGGTTTAACAGGCCATCCTGGTAGAAGCATACAAGATAATGGTCATGAGTGTGGTGGACTGTGAGAGCCCAGCTCAAGAAGTTGCAGAGCAGAAGAATATTAGTAAGTCACCATTACTAAGGAGACCAGTTTTGTCTCCTTAAAAAATGTGGCTGCTTTTTATCCTTGCCCCCCCCCCCAAAATCTGCATGAGGCTAAAATGAAGAGTTTTGAATTAATGGTGTTAACACAGGAGATTTCAAGACAATCTAGTACTGACTCTGTCATGTGATTATTAATGGCCAGTCATATGCAGATCTATAATAAAAAGGAGCAAGTGAATAAGAAAATTACAAAACATAACAGTTTGAGGAGAAAATGAGCACAGGAAGTCTAAAGAAGCTAAGTCCTGTGATGGAGAAGATAAAAAGCTAAGAAAAGCCTTGGTGCTAAATGGTCCAAAGGGAGTGGTGACCTCAGGGCAGATCCCACCCAGCTAAGCTTCCAACTTGCAGAAAGGAATTACAGAAAAGCTTAAGCAGTGAAGGAAACCATCAACAACAGACAGCTGAACAATTGTAATTGAACGAGGTGGGCAAGCCCTAGCCTAGCAAGCAGCAGAACTTAGCAGCTTTGGCCTCATGGTTCTGGCTTTAGAGTCAAGGATACAATAAAGGGGTTACGGAATCTCCCTCCTCAATTAAGGAAAGCTGCTGAAGCCAGGCATGTGACAGGGATGTCCCTGAATGGAGACCCAGAGGGCCCACCGCATGAAAGTGTGAAGGTGAAGCCTAACTTCATTAGAGACCCCAAGATGTTGGAGATTCCGGAGCTGTGGGATACCCGCCAAGAAGAGCTGCAAGCCAGGTGTGGAGCCAGCCCAAGAGAGATAATAAGTATGTTGCAGACAACAAAGCTGAAAGGGGCTGGATCTGAAAAGTGCTTTGACATCAGACATAGAGATGCAGAGTTTGGGACTTACCCTGCTGGTTTTAGGTCTTGTTTTGGTTGAGCATTTCCTCACTATGCTCCCTTTCCTCCCTTTTGGACTGGTAATATATATCCTGTGTCGCTGTATGTGGGGAGTATGTGGTCTGCTTTCTGATTTTTTTGATTTTACAGGGGTTACAGGTAAGAGATTGCCATGAGTCTCAGAAGAGACTTTGGACTTTTAAACAGTGCTGAGACTGACAAAGGATGAGGACTTCTGAGGTTGGACTGAATGCATTTTTATATTCTGATATGCTTACAAGCCTAAGGAGACCAGGGAGTAGAATTTGGTGGTTGAGTAAGAACAGTCCCCACAGGCTCATAAATTTGAATGCTTAATCATCAGGGAGCGGCACTACTTAAAAGAATTGGGAGGTGTGGTCTTAGTAGTAGTTGTGGCCTTGCTAGAGGAAGTACATCACACGGGTGGGCTTTGAGGTTTCAAAAGTCAAAGCCAAACCCAGTATCGCACTCTTTGTGCTGCCTGCAAATCCAAATGCAGAACTCTCAGCTACCATGTCTGCCTGCATGCCACCATGTTCCCTGACATGAGGATAATGGACTAAACCTTTGAAACTGAAAGCAAGTCTCAATTAAATGCTTCCTTCTATAGGGGCTGCCTTGGTCATAGTGTCTCTTCACAGCAACAGAACACTGGCTAACACAGTAACATGGCAAACTTGGTCAATACCATCAAGTTGACAGGACCTAGAATCACCGGGAGACAAAGCCCTAGGCATGCCTGTGAGGGATTAGGCACACAGGCATCAACAGAGATGCAAAGATCCTCCCAACGTGTCAGCTACATCAGTCCAAGGACAGGGGTCCTAGACTGAAAAACAAGAGAAGCCAGCTGAGCAAAGACAAATGGCTCTCTGTGTGGCTACAGTGTGAGCAGACTCCCACTCTCTGCCGCCATGTCTTCCCACCATAATGGACTGTGCCCTCAAACCTCAAACTGAGATAAACCCTTCCTCCCTTATCTTTGCTTCTTAACAGGTAATACAGACTAACTTACACATGAAACGTATGCTGTCTCAACTTAGACTGTAAGCTAAAAATTTACACTAAAACTTAGGCATGTCTTTAATCCCAGCACTTGGGAGGCAGAGGCAAGAGAATCTCTTTGAGTTGGAGGCCAGCCTGGTCATTAATAAGTAAGCAAGCAGAGCACTACAAGTTCTAAAGCAACCTATAAAATAACAAAATTACAGCTAGTAACCTGCAAGGAAAAAAATGGAATTATGGGAGGAGGAAAGACTCCCAAAGACAAAAAGGGAAAAACAACTCCTTACATAGAGTCGTGGGAAACGAAACAAACAAACAAGGAAATCCTATAGAAAACTTAGCATTAAACCACTTCTTTCATGTAACAGTAAGTAAGCAGCAAAAATTATTTTCAGCTAATTAAGTAACAAACTAGTGAAAAATGAATTGTCTAATTCAATCTTGGGGGTTGATGGCTGACAAAGCCCTATTAAATCAAAATAAAAGGAATTTCACACTTTGAAAGCTAACATTAATAGCTGCAGAGTTTTTTTCTATTAAGATCAGAAAAAGGTTAGAAATATTCTGTTGATTTTGTGGGCCTACGAGATGGCTCTACAAGTATGGGCATTTCACCCAAGTCTGACGACCTGAGCTTGATCTCTGGGACCCAATATAGGAGAGAACGAACTCTAGTAAGCTGTGCTCTGTCTTCCACACTGACATCGTGGCATGTTCCCAACCATATACAAATAATTATAATTTTAAAAATTAAAAATGGAAAATCCAACAAAGCCATTTTACTTAGTAAGCTCTGAAAAATAAAATTTTTATCCATTATCAAAAAGCAAACAATTATGTGCTGAGTAACAGACTCAACACATGATGACGTCCTGCCTAGTGACAGTTGTATTCATTTATACACACACTAAAGTTACACACTGGAAAAACAAAATACCTCAAGGGCAACATTTCTCAGAATGTACTCCCAGCACTAAACAACCCACAACTAACTGTTCAAAAACAGCTTAAAAAAGAAATGGCAAGTTCATCTTTCAATCATTTACTTCTATTACGGAAACTATAGAAACTTTTAAACCTGCATATGGGTTTATCCCGAAAACCTGTAACCAATGCAGCCATCTTACAGAGGGGCCCCTTTCCAGCTCTAAGATCAGGAGGGCCAGCACCTGAGAAAGTGATTCCTTTCTGTGTGCAGGGCACACATGGTCTGCTTTGGATCTCCACTCTCCAAGTATGAACCCAAATATTACTCAAAGGACATTCCAGGCCAATGAGACCTACCTCTGAAGAGATGGACAGGCTGAAACATGGATACAGGAGACTCAAAGCAACCAACACCCAACAGTAGTAGCTGTTGGAGGCAACGGTTCCCAAGACACAGCTAGCTCAAAGCAAACTGAGGGAGAGAGTCAATCACCATAATAAATACAGAACCCTCCCCATTCTCTTTCTCTTTATTCAAGCTTCCAATATGGTATTAACCAAGACGATAAGTCACAGGCTAAATGGCTTCTCTGGAACCTAGGGACTACTTCTCCTTGCTAGTCTATGCCTCCTGCAAAGACTCTCTACTGTGGACATCCACATTAACAAATGCAGCTCTGCTCCAGTCACAGGTTCTCTCACAGCCTCTGCAGGACTCCATCTGTAACACCACTTCCTTAAACTGTTCATTGTCTGCCTAACATTGGGCTTGTAAATACGCAGCGGCACACACGGACTTGCCTGTTCGCTGTTCCATTGGTGCCTGGCACACATTATACACACATTAAGCATTTCAGTAATGAATAAGAGATCTCGCCGAGCTGAACTAGACTCAAATACTTGTGGATAGTGAACCAAAAAAAAAAAGAATATTAAGACTTTAAATCCAAAGTAAGAGCTGAGGATCCATAATTTCTTTTCCTGACAATCATAGGAGAGCAAAGCAAGAATGACAGGAAAGAGCACCCACAGCCTCAGAGGCCTGAGGAGCTACACACCCCAAATTCACACTGGCATGCCCTGGGACTTGAGTCATGTAAAAGTGAGCATAGCCAACAACTGTGTGCACCCTCAACCACACCCAACACTCAGTATCTCACTGGGAATCCCTAAGAAGGTCTGTGTCCCTTGATGCACAGTCTCTACTCCCATAACTATCTTTAACCCGAGATCTCAAAGTTACGGTCAGAAAAGCTACTCAGCAATTACACAAAGACATCAGAAAAAACTGAGGCAGGCAAAGAAGTTTGTCTGAGAGGCAACACTTTTCTTTCATTGTCTAAATAGGTAAGAAAGAATGTTCCCTGGTCAAGAGCTCCCAAGATGTGCACAATCATTACTCTTAATAAGAGGAGGGCTAATGCCTCAAGTCTCTAATAAAAAATAATCATTTTTTAAAAATGTAAAGTTGTACAAGTTGGCACACACCTATTCTCCCAACACTCAGACAGACACTCAGGAGGCTAAGGCAGAAGGATCATGAGTTCAAAACCAGTCTGGATTTCTTAGCAACATCCTGTCTCACAGTACCACCCATAACCCATACCCCTCCCCCAGGAAACATTCTGAAGGAACTTCTGCAGCAAACTCAGATGAGTAACCTCATTCCTTCACACATAACAGAGAAAATCACTTATTTAACTTGAAATGCATTTTTCTGTCCAAATACAGATTTTTACGCATGTGCACAAACGCTACTGGCAACACCATGAGTCACTTCTCTCCTGCCACCTAGTGTGACCCCAGAGTGGAATTCAGGACCTCTCAGGCCTGCTCCTCTATTCTCTGAACCTTGTGGCTTTTAAATCCTGGCAGATCAACAGCTCCTATTTGGGATAAAGGAAGACAATGGTCTTCAGCATTACGGCATTGGCTACCTTTATAAAATAAAATCTATAAAACACACAAAAGGGAGAATGCTATTTCAGATGAGAGTGAACTCAGTGATAGTAAAGCTTGTCTGTACAGCAATGAGAAAGAAACTGTACTCACAGCTCAAGACTATGACTTAGCCTTACAGCAAGGGAGAAGGTAAAGATTTCAGGAAAGTGGAACTTTCAAATGCTACCCCCCCACACACCAACCCCCCACCCCCCATCCCACCCCTGTAGCAAAGCTGTGTCATGAGAATCAGAAATCAGGCACACTCTGGGTAGTATAGCCAGAAAGGGTGTTTGGTTAAATTGACAGAAATGGAAAGCCCCAAGGACACAAACCCCTGCTCCTTTCTCTTCAGGTAACCCCATCAGGCTGCCTTCTGAACAAGAATGCAATGCCAGGCAAAAATATCTTCCAAATGCACCACTCAAGCGCCACACACTAAACACAACTGCAGTGTCTGTGAAGCAGTGGACATCTAGGCAGATGTATGGCATATCCACATACTGGAATACTATGAACTAATAAAAAGAAACCACCAGACCACTATATAGGTAAACCTCAAAAACAGGAAGTGAAAGAAATCACATGCTACACACCGAGCTAATTTAAATAAAAAGGTAAATTTACACAAACAGAACCACCAGGACTGGCCTGGTGCTGAGCTAGAATGGGGAGTAAATGCATGTGAGGATGAGTATCTTACCTGGGCCATCACCTTATGAAAACTGCTGGGGGCAAAGGCTGCACTGCTCTATAAATGGATCAAAAATCACCAAAATGCAAGCTTCAACAGGGCCAATTTTACAGCAAATAGGAAAAACCTTGAAAAATCAATTTCCAAACTCACTGTCTTGAAAAGCTGCTCCAAGCAGCACAGGGCACCCCAGAGGGCTGCGCTACACACGCCTCCTCCGTTCCCCCTTCCTCTCCTTCACCTCCAGGGCCTGCACATCCTAAGTCAGCACAGGAGCCTGTACTAGGCCCGGATGACCTGTTTGCCTTTGTTTCCAAGCTGCTTCTGTTACTGTCCGAGTAAAGGAAACACCTGAGCCAACCCCTAAGTTTACAACACAGCCATAACTTCTAGCTAATCGTGGTGGAGTTATCATGTGCACCATAAACTACTGGAAATTATAAGGTAAACAAAAGAATGAAAAAGAGACCAAGAGAGACTATGACAGAGATCATTTCTATCAATTTCTGAAAACCGAAAGGAAACACAGAGCATTTATGAACCCAAATACCAGGCCAGACGGACACCGACACAAGTCAGGCAGTTTGCCCTCTGGAGTCCAGAAAACATCACTTGAAAGTAACTCATCCGGAGTAAGTACAAGGCGAACCTCCAGAGAACGTACCTAAGTTTGCAGCCCTTGCTCTGTCTCACACAACTGGGTGACTCTCTGACATCACTCCATACCATGGCGAGTCAGAGGGTTAGCCCCTAGAAGAAGGGATGCTCCAGCACATGGCAGAGGCCAATGGAGGGCAGAGGTGGAGAAGATGTGCTTTAGACCTGCAGTGCCTTACGGCTTCACATTCTGCATGCTTTCCTGAAGGCTGCTGGAGGACGTTATCTCAGCATAATCAATAGTAAGTCAAAGAAAGGGCCATAAAAACAGGGACACTCCATGACACAGCTGGACACCAGGTCTAGGGGCAGTCTTATCCGCCTAGCTCTGAGGGGGCTCCAGGGTGGAAAAGCTGAAATTAACAGGTTATCTGAAACAATTAATTCTATGTACTCAGCATTAGGGAAAACGGCTGAGAGGTTGAACTTTGCTAGGCATTAATTTAGCTTATCTTTCAGAGTTTATGAATGAGAAAGAAAGGGCAAAGCATTGAAAACTAAGCAATAACAAAGAAAAGGAATGTAAGAGGAAGGGTACTGTTTAGGAAAGGAAACATTATATGCCAGTTGGCTCGCAGATAATAATATTTACACAGTCTTGATAATATAAACTGCTATCATTTTAGCCCCAAATGATGACATACTCATTTATGGAAGGAGCAAGTGCAGGAGCCAAGTATCCAGCTGCTCTTGAACTGCAGCAGCTCAGAGCAGCAACTACTGTCACAGGCTGTCAATGCAGAACTAAGCTTGTAAACTGAGGAAAAATGGGTACCAACATACAATAGGGAGACATGGCAGTAAATATCAAACGCAGCAGGTAACAGGACAGAAACTGACGCCTCTGAAGGACAGGACAGCTCCACATATTGAAACAAGCATCCTAGGATTCTTGATCCCTACTCTGCTTCTAACTGTAGTAAACATTAAGGCCCTTATCATAAATAACAGATTTTTTTTAATTATAATGCCAAGGTGGGGTTCTTTCTTTAATTATTTAACTGTAATAGAAGAACTTGTCCACATGAAGCCATATCTGAGACACAATGCCAGAGACCAGAGGTATTTGGCAATAAGCACAAAGCTGGAAGCACAGGTTCCTTGGCTTGGCTGCTCAGTGGTGGGAAGTTAACTGCTAGACACTGACAACAGCCTGCTGATGTGCCAAGCCAGGTGAGCTAAGAGCCTGCTCCCTATGAGTTTTACAAGTCAGCTCCAAGCTTCTCAGAGCACAGTTCACTACCAGTGTGCAATAAGATCATTTCTGACACAGCACACACACAGCAAACTGTTGTGGGAAACTACACACCAACACTCTATATGCTGATCTTCCCTTCCCGTTCTCCAGTCATCTGCTTGTACTGTGTTTTACTGAACAGTTCCTGAACCTCCTCAACTGTAGCCAGGTGTAAGACATTCCTACAGTCCCCACTATTCTGGAGATTAAGTAAGGCAGGAGAACCTTGAGTTCAAGGCAAGGCTGAGCTACAAAGATAAACTAAGGAGATCCTGCCTCATTTCAAAGCAACCTTAGGCCAGTGTAGTGGCACTTGACTTTAATGCCAGCACTGAAAGCAGAGGCAGGCAGATCTACAAATTCAAAGCCAGCAGGGTCTACACAGTGAGTTCCTAACCAGTCAAGAGCTATGAATCAAGGACTGTGTAGTGAGAATCTGTCTCACAATAAGCCTGCACTGTGCTGGTTCCACGGGTCTGAAAGCAGGTGCTGAGGTCCTGGGGGCCACACAGAGAGGCCTGCTGCACATACAGCTGGTTGCTGTCACTTTGTGTCCACTCCCGTCTTTCCTGCCTTCATCAAAGGAAGCAGTGTCCCTCCCCACAGTGCACTGACACACACAAGAAGCCCCATGCAGGAAACAGTACAATAAGTACCTGAAAAAAGAAAAAAACACTGCTATACATTTTTCTTTTGACTCCTCAATTTAGTTCTAAACTCCCCAAACATAAAACATCCCTTGTCTTAAAACATGAAGTCCTAAAACGCTGTTCTTTAAAATATGTTCATGAAAACATGTATCCTAAATCATTACTATGCGAATTTCTTAGCCCAAACAAAGCCAGCAGTCTGTGGTAGTGAAGCAGTCTCATACAAAAGATCATATTCTATTTGGCAAACAGTGATGTAAAATTCTAAAATCCAGATACATTTCTGACGACTGGTAACAATGTAGCATTTCCTTGCCCTTCTCCAGTCTCCCCATCCATCTTGCCATATCCAAACAGTTTACCTTGATTCAATCCTTGTGCTATGAGCAGGGTCAACTAATGTCACCCCAGTCTTCCACAGTGAAGCACCTGGGGATCCTTACCCTTATCAGCAGCAGCCCTAGTATTGTAACACTGATCATTCAGATGAGAAGCCAAACACAGTGTAAAATCTACTTAAATTCTCTAAGTAACTATTTGCAAATACCCAGCCTGCTACAGTCTACTAGGTATCTGTCTACCCTGTGAGACCCTGAAACAGAAGACAGAGAAGCCATCTAACACTTTCTGAACACTTCACTCTACTGTCCATGAAACCCCCTCATCTAAGCTGGAGAATAAACCTGAGGGGTGACCACATGGCAGTGCTCACCTCTCACCAGAGCTGGGTCTTGGCACCTTGCCTTTCTGGGTACAAAAGGTGTGAATTTCTGCAATTGCATGTCCTACTGCTACCTGCTATTGTTTTCAATGACTAGAATGAATGATGGGGAAAATGAAAGCACTGATAAAACAGGGGCATTGTGAACTTAACACAGCAGAGAGAAATGAGAACTGCCTGATGATCCAAGTGTGGGCTGTGCTTAGTTCAGTCACTCACACCAGTGGGCAAAGAAACAAACAAAATACCACCCAGAAATCCCTAAGCTAAAGCTTCCACCTTTTCAGGCACTCAACCACAATGTTTCTACTCCCTAGAAAGGAAGCTGCTTCGGTAACTATTCTTCCGCTCAGCACCGCTTTCCTAGGACACACTACTCCAAAAGGAGAACACCTTTTTATGTTTTTTTTTTTTGTTCTTTCAGGCTCAATCTGTGAACACATGCACTTCTATCAAAAGGCATGGATAATACTTTCAGTCTGTTGTTAATACACAGAAATATAAACATCTCCAATTCTTGCTAAGAAAAAAGGCAAAATACAAGTTTGCAGCTATTCATGAGTTCATATTTATTACAATGTTTTAGAAACTGTTAAAGCTGCACCTTAGCAGGGCCCGCTGGTCAAGCTTTGATGTTCCTGCTTTTGGGAAACAGCATGTAGAAGTCTGGGGTTGGGGTTGACAGTCTGAAGAGCTGCACAGCAATACTTGTTCAACAGGCTGGCTTCCTCCCACCTTACCCACAGCCAGGATCCTTCCAGCATGAAGGAGCCCAAGTCTCAGAACAAGTCTGAACATGCCACTCAGCTACAGATCAGCTGACACAACACTCTCCTGAGGGAACATCACGCTCAGAATTCTCACTGCCCACTGCATGGCTTCACGTCCGACCAGGAACAAGAGGTGCTCTGCTTGTTGGGTTCTTTATCCCTGAGCAGCAATCAGAATCAACTGGGGAATTGGGGCACCCCTACCCTGTCGGCCAAAGCTCCATCTACTCTAGTGACAAGAACTTGCATTTAAAAGGAAGAACCAAAGCATCCATGCATCCCCCAAGTTAAATACAGAGAGAAAGACATTCCTGAGCATTTGTTCCTCTCTAGCACCTCCACCAGTGCCCTGCTTCAGACTCTCTGGACTCAGGTCCTAAGTCACCCATCCTACCTGCTCTTCCCAAAATATCATCCGATATAGGTCCCTAGGGATCCCCGAGCCCAATAAAACCTTTTAAAGGCTTCTCAGTGCTTCAGGAATACGGTTGTTCCTCAACTGCAGTCCAAAAACAATGCCTTCCTGATACTGCCATTCCCAATGGTCACTCTCGCTCCTTCATCCGCCACACACGCTTGTCCCTCTATCATCCTTAAATAATAACTGAAGGGGCAGGATCATCAAAAACAAACTCTCAGTGTTAGTTACCCTTACATCAAGGTCTTTGGGCCTAAACGAGCTTCCTGTTTAGCCACCCAGGTTTGCCTGACACCTCTCCTCCAAGGTCAGCAAAACAGGGCCAAATCTGCTCTGTCCTCCATAACTATGGTACCTCTGAGTCCGCCCAGATTTCAGTCTCTCTCTCTCTCTCCCTTTCTCTCTCTCTCTCTCTCTCTCTCTCTCTCCTTCTCTCCCTCCCCCCACACCTGCAATGCCTATTACTAAGTACTTCTCAAGACGGCAGTATGCTCATAAAATACAAAATAATGGTAGTTACCCAAGAAGAGCAAAAATCCCCAAATATTCAGAAGAAAAATAAAACCCAAAGTAACATGGAAATTAGCCTTTTGCTGGTCTTAATCTTCCATGCTATTATTGTCTCACTGACAAAAACACTTGTAATTTTCCATTTATTCAATGTGGATAACTAGTAAGCAGAAAAGAAACCACTACTACAGACATTGTTCTTACATGATAGTCTGAATAGAACCTTGTAACCAGAGCTGCACACACAGTAGGTTTCTAGGGACAGAACTGAGGGCCCACCTCTGAGTAGGCAAGCACCTGCTCACTGAACATAGGAAGCAGCCCAAAGATTATTTTTCTAAGCTTTAATCTATGAGTATCTTTCCACACAATCATCCAGATAACTAAGGCTAGAAATAAATTTCTCTGAAGAAAGTATAGTCTTTCAATTCATTTTTTTAATTTTTTTTTTTTTTACCTTTGGGGTAGGTATGTTATATGCATATGTGTTTGGAGCCTGTGTTCACCACCCAGAGGACAGAGGAGATCCTCCTCTGTCACACTCTGCCTCATTCCCTGGAGACAGAATCTCTCAGGGAATCTGAAGCTAGACTGGAGGGCAAACCCCAGTGGTCTTCCAGCTTCCAACCCCACATAAACAGGTAACCCAGCTTTTCACATGGATGCTGGGGATTCGAACTCGTCCTTGTGCTAGTACAGCAAGCATTCTTGCCTGCTGAGCTACCTCTCAAAGAAAAGACTACAGATATGGTTCAAACACACCAGGCCGTATCCTCACAAAGCCATCTTCAAAAAACAATCTCACTTCACTCAGCACAGCCCCTCAAAACAAGCACCCTACCTCACTCTGTTCCTATAAAATAGAGGGGCAGGTAGGGTGGCTTAGGAGGAAAAACACTTGCAGCACAAATCCAAGGCTAGGAGTTCAGATCCCCAGCACCCAGGGGGCATGGTGACCCATGGTAACCCCCCATGTAGGAGGTAGAAACAGGGAACCTAGAACAAGCAACTAACTAGACCAGCTAAACTGACAAGATCTGGGTGTAAGTAAAGAGCCTATGACAAGATGTAAGGTAGAAAACAATCAAAGACACCTAACATTAACCTCAGGCCTCCACATGCCACCCACATACATATTCATACATGGGGTTACACACTCAATCACACACATACATACACATATATACACATACATACATATATATACACACACATACACACGTGTATATATGTAGAATATATATACGTGCATGTGTGTATATATGAGTGTGTGTATATATATATATAAAATAAAACACTGAAATAAATTAGAATTCTAGGTTGTCCAAGTGCTTAACCTAAAAATGCTTAAAATTTATAAGTTGTAATAAATTCAACTAATCCCAAAACTACCCCATGCCAAGCAACCAAGGAAAAAAAATAGCAACTAAACCACTGTGCACAACAGTATCGGATCTAGAAATTATGCAT
The DNA here is from genome assembly GCF_000317375.1 of Microtus ochrogaster. NCBI lineage: Eukaryota > Metazoa > Chordata > Mammalia > Rodentia > Cricetidae > Microtus > Microtus ochrogaster. The sequence goes on along the minus strand of NC_022028.1, from coordinate 25,030,457 downwards.
TTAAAAGGAAAAGGAAACATGCCATTTCTAAGAAATTCAAGCTCCTATACCTGCTAAGTGGCAAGGACTAGGGCAGGCGGGGCACGCTAGAGAAAATCTGATGTGTGTCTAAGTGTGGAATAACACTGTGACAATGTTTAAAAAGAAGGAGGAAACACTCCAGTATTTATCAATAAAATGTTATCTTAAGTTCAAGAAAAAGGAAAAAGAAGACTACAGATGAAACAGAATCAATGGTGGGCTATCAAACTGTGCTATAAAAACTGTGCTCTCTTGAAAACTTCCTCAAAGATGAGGGGAAATGTGTAACTGCCTGGGAGGAAAACCTTAAGCACTACTTTGTTATCGTTGACCTGCAACTTCTATGTCAAGGTCTTAATTCCTTAGATTTGCATAGAGGATACTTCAGCTGCAGAGGGTGGAGTCCAAGAACACTAGAGACTGTATCCCTAACACTCCCCCAAAAGCAATGCTTAGCAGAGCCCTTGGGGTAGGAAGTGTGGGGCGAAAGAAGAGAGGAGGAGAACAATAAAGAACCTGCCCAAATTCACACCACCAAGTGCCCACCTCTTAAAACTAATTCATCCGGGCAGGCCTTTTTAGCTGACTCCGCTACCACAGCCTCCAGGCTGACCCAGGGAGACCCGAACAATCCAACTACTGTGTAACCAGGTCAAAAACAAGCTCTGGCTAACTCCCTTGGAAGAGTCTACTCACCACTCAGAGTTGGCCAGAGAAACTGGGTTAGAAAAAAACCAAGCAGTGCTTAAGCAAACACTGGGGCTGGGAAGCAAGCCTCTAAGCCAGTTACCAGCCACTCTGAGTTGCAACACAAGCTTTTCCAAAATTTTCCAAAGCCTTCCAAACTCAGCTGAGCCCAGCAGGCTGTTAACAGGGCTGCCTTTCAAATTCAAAAATCTGGCCCGGGCCCCAACAGTTAACCAACAAAACACACTAATTCACTTGAGATCACCTAAAAATATGGACTCAAGTTCAGACCATGGCCTGTCAATACCAGCATCCAGGTCCCAGAGTGGGGAAGGGGGGCACTAAAGCTAGGAGAAGCAACGGGAAACACATAAACCCTATTCATAAAACAGAAAAGGGACAATGGAATCCACACTTAATTTGGCCTCAGAAAATGTCTGCAGTCAGCTTCCACCACCACCCCCATTTTTAGTGAAACAATCACAATTCTTCATGGTGAGCCACAAAGCCCTCCTTCATAAGATAATTTTCTTGTAGCTCAACCTTGACCCAGTCCTAACAACGGGAAAACTCTCCCGGCGAAGACAGCTTCCAGAGAACGTTTAATAACAAGAAAGAAATCGGGAAAGAAAATTTAAAGTTCTTTCTTTCTTCATTTTTTTGGGGGTGGGGGGAGCCTGAGCCTTCTTCTAGAAGGTGCACTCAACAGAATGAACGACACAGTTAGGCACATCGGATGCCAGCTACTACCCAGCACAGACTAACAGTCTCCACAACTGCAAAGGAAGAGAAAGACCTGGGGTGGTGGGTGTGAAACCGGGCACCCTCTCTACTCCTCCTCCCTTGCTATCTCAATTACACAGCTGTTACACAGGTTATTCCTGGAATTCAGATTTTATAATCCCCACACTGTAATTCTTCCTGCTCCGGTGACCCAAACACACACTTCCCCCCCCCATCCCACCCCACCCCACCCCCGGCCTCCCCAAAATACTGTCCGCCAGAAATGGGCAGGCTGGCCAGAGCTTTGAAAAGCAGTTACAGGTAACACCAAACTCCCCACGTCAAGTCATCTGGCAAGCACTCTTCAGGAAGAAGCATGACGACAGTTTTGAAGAAGACCCAGCCAGTGGTTGAGGGAAATAACAGGCAAGGCCTGTCTACACTGAATTTTAATTCACCAACCAATGCAAACGTTTCGTGGAGGCCAGATTTGGAGAAAAATGGGGGGTGGGGTGAAGGGGGGAGACCCTCTGGTCATCTTCGAACTCAAAATTCCTTTTCTATTTTGCTGAAGCAAAGTGCATGCCTAACACTGTGGCTTATTTCCTTTATCTCAAAGCCAGGAAATGAGGTCTTTTAAGGCCAGTCTGAACACAAGCGGAAAAAAAAAAAAAAAGCTAGGCGAAACCCCTTTCCCAACTTTGGCCAGGCGGCATGGCCTCCAGTCAGCAAGCAGCGTCTCGTCACCCCTTCCCTCGTCCCCTAAGAAGTTTCTCCACGCCACGGGGAACAAAGGCGCCCCACACCGACCTTATAGACTTGTCCATAGGTGCCATTTCCAACCACTTCCACCAGCTCGAAAATCCCAGCCGGGTCCTGGAGAGAGAGGAGGGGGAGATGGTCGTTTTAAAAGGGGGCCCCCCAAATGAAGAGACAGAGCCGGGCGGAGGGATGCAGGGCGGTGACAAAGGCTCTGGCCCCGCCGGGTCCCCGCCGGCCGGGAGCGCCGCGACGAGTCCCGCCCGCCCGGCAGACAAAGGGGCCGCCGCGCCCGCGGGTGTCCGCGGCCACCGCGATGCCCAGGGCGCGGCCACACTCACCCGCAGGGACGAGAGATCGATGTCCACCAGACTCTTCGCGGGCGAATCGTTCGCCATCTTCCCCGGTCGCCGCCCCGAGAGCGACAAGCCGCGGCGGTCAGGAGCTCCGCGGCGCCGGGGCGCGGGCCGTACGGGCAAGGCCGCCGCCGGGGTCGGCGCGGCTTCTCCTCGGAGCGCAGCGG
>NC_022028.1:25019003-25027615 GCF_000317375.1 Microtus ochrogaster | reverse complement strand
CGGAGGAGCGGCCCGGAGCTGGGGCCGCGGCAGAGCCGGAGTGTGCTGCGAGCGAGCGCGAGGCCGCGAGACAAAGATGCCGCGGGAGGCGGGGGCGGGGGCGGGGACGCGGGGCAGCGACCGGCGCTTCTGAGGAGGAGCGAGCAGCTACCCCCGCCTCCTCCTCCTCTGGCCGGGAAAACGGGCGGAACCCGGCTCTCGCCCTCGCCCGCGCCGCGTGAATATTCAGCAGGGGTGGGGTTCTAACAATGGCGGGGCGGCGGGGACCTCCGCGGGACGGCGGCCCGGCCCTGGGTGGGGCTGGGGAGCCCTCGGGGTCTTCCCGGAGGAGGTGCGGGGCTCCGGGGAACGCCCCTGCCTCTGCTAACAATGAATGGAGAACAGTGAGGAGCCCGGAGGCCGCAAGGCCACGGACCCACGCCGCGCCAGGGAAAGGGTGTGCCCGACCGTGCCAAGGGAGCTACCTCCGTCCCCACCCACCTCTCCCGGTTTCCCCCTCCGCCGCCTATCGGTCGCGGAGCCCCTCGTTTCCCCATTTCCCCACAGGGTTTTCCTTTCCATTCTCTTTTTCCAGGCTCGATTTGTGACAAGGTTGCAGTTAGAGGATTCGCTGAGCATCACTTGACCGCCGGGCCGAATCCAAAACAGCCCCTGTAATTGCTTGTTGCTGTGTTCCTGACAATCTGTTTGGGCTCTAAAGCCGGGACCGTGCTAAGTACCTGGAGATCACCACGGGTCACCAGACAGGCTTCTTCCAACACAATGGAAGCAAGTCAGCTAGCCAGTTTACACCCTGTTTCATCAAGTCATCTTTATCGCATTTCTGGACCAGCCAAAAACATGTTCGGTGGCTCCCTGTTACCTTAGAGCCGGTGTTCTCGGGAGTAACCCCAGAATGGCCAGATAGTATTGTAAAATCGCCGATTGGGGACTTGACTCCCACATGTTAAGAGGCCTGGAATGGGCCTGACCAGTTAGCAGATGAAGCGGAGTTTGGTTGTTCCAGGGTGCCAGGCTTCACAGACATGGGCATCTATTGTCACTAGCAGCCCTGCACCTACTTCCTTGCCACACACTCATGAACTGGTCTAAGTTAGGCGGTAGCCACGTTATAGCCTCGGAGTGGAAAATCCCAAATACTCTTAAGTGTTTTACACAACCCCATTAAGAGCCTAGTGTGGAAAAGGAGTGGGGACGCTCGCCAGGCCAGCCTGTATATACCCAAAGTTCAAGTAAGCTGCGCCCAGAGAATGCCTAGCACTCCCCTGCTTCCTGCTAGTTGTTTACAGTCTACGATTTTGACGTGGAACTCCACTGTAGAGTTAACTTACATTTGAAACTCCTTATATCCATTTATTAGGAAATTCATAGTAACAGGTGTTTGAGAATTTGTTAGTGTTCTTCCTCTCTTCCTTCTCTCTCCCTCCCTCCCCCAACCCCCTCTCTCTCTATGTAACTAACAGCCCTGGCTGTCATGTAACTCTCTAGGCCAGCTTCGAACTTACAGCAATCCTTCTGCCTCTGCCTCCCGAGTGCTGGGATTAAAGGCATGTTCCACCACCACCAGCTTTTGTTTTTTAATTTGGTTTTGTTTTGGTTTCTAAGACAAGGCATCACCCACGCCAGGCTGGCATCAAACCCCACTAGGTTAGCTAAATATAGCCTTAAACTCTGATTCTCCCAGCCTGGTAGGATTAAACCTGTGCACAGTTTATTCTGTGTTGGGGATCTAGTTCAGGGCTTTTCCATGCAAGGTAAGCATTCTTCTGAGGTTCCTCTCCACTGTCTATCCGTGCTTTTAAATGGTTTTGTTTTGGTCAACAGCAATGACATTTTAAGTTATTCCCCTGAGAAGGTTAACTTACTCAGAGAACTAGAGCAGTGCACATCACTGAACTTTCAGATCATGCTATTATTAATAATAATATGGTGGTGCTCTTAACTGTCCTGCTTCACACAGTGGAAAATGAAATCTGAAGAAGTAGCTTGTCCCGTGTGCACAGCTGATCACTATCCAGATATAGCAATCCCCCCCCAGCTCTTTCCACGGATTAGCATCAGACCCACGACATTGAGGTCTACCTCATACCACTTCCTTCTCATCTATATGAATCCCTCCCATCACTTCAGAGCCACCACATCCTACAGTAAGTCCCCCATCCATCCTAAGATGCAATGGCCAGTGTCACCGCTGAGGCTGTCGTTTTCCACTTTCAGGGCAGTATGTATTATTGAAAGGGCTAACCAGTGCCCAGGATATCAGAAAGAGTATCACAGTGTATCCTCAGAGAATTTACAGCTGAGGGATGGTCATGGGACAGTTTCATAAATACCCATAACTCGGAGTATTGTAATCCCGGCCAGACAGAAAGAGCACTAATCAGCTGTCCTCTGAAGTCTGCAGAAATCAGGGCAAAGCTGAACTGGGGCTGAACCCTAGCTCTATTATTTATCAATTGTGCAACCTTGCTCCTGTTGCTTAACCCCCCCCCCCAGCCTATTTCCTCTTCAGTATACTAGATAAAGGCAAGAGGTAAGAAAGACAAACTGAGAAGCAAGAGCTCGGGCCAGAGTAGTGAGGACTGGTGACTAGATCTAAGAGGTCATGAGATGCTAGATTCTCCAAAGACTTGACACCTGAAGGGATTCCAGAGAGCAGCATGGAGGTGAAAGGTAAGACCCTGTCCTTGTGCCTCAGAACTGTGCTGACACTCGCAGCATATTGCCAGGAGCAGGGAAAAGATGGAGTTGCTGGATAACAGTGACCAAATGTTTGCTTTTGCACCCAAAACCAACGTAAACTGAACCCTTTTACCTCTGCCCCACTTGAACCTCTAACTCTGTGTACCTTGCTAAAAATGCACAGCCATGCATTATTTCAGGTAATCGTAGCCAAAGACCTTGACCCGGGTACCTTTCGTGTGGTAGCCCTCCGTGAACTATGCTTTTCCTTTCTGAGGTAGCCTTTACCTGAGAACAACTTCAATCTGAAAATGTTAAGTGGAAAATTCTGGAAATAAGCTTCACAAGTTTTTAACAACCTATTATAGTATGTTGTTATAATTGCTTGACTTTATTGTTTTTGTATGCATATATATGTGTGTATGCATGTGCATGTGGGGGGGGGATATTATCTGCATTTTCAGATATCCACTGAGGATCTTGGCAGCTACGTACTGATTTGTAACTAGCAAAATGTATTTTCTTATGGTTCTAGGGGCTCTATGTGCAAGATGAATGCTTTTAAGTATTCGGCTTTTACCAAGGGTTTTTCCTGTCTGGAAGACATCTACCTGGGAGCCTAATTAAGGAGAAGAGGATGTGCTCTGTGCTGTCCTGACCTTCTGGGCTTCACCCTTGTTAATTTATTTTTTGTTTTCTTGTTTTATTTTTATTTACATGTATGTATGTCTGCCTGCTTGTTGATACATACACCGTGTGTGCAAGTGCCTGAAAAAGTCGTCAGTGCCCCTGAACTGAAATTACAGGCATTTATGAACCTTCTGACATGGATTTGGGGAGCCAAGCCCAGATCTTCAAGTTCTACAAGAGCAGTAAATGATAGTAACCACTGAGCCATCTTCAGGTGGCATTAGGTGCCACTCTCTGACTTACCCCGACTTAATTACTTCCCCCAAGGAACCTACCTCCAAGTACAAACCCATAGAGAGGAGGTAAAACTTCAGCATATGAACGGGGGTAGAGACAAGCCCTTGTCCTTAGGTATCTGTGGTGGTTTAAATGAGAATGTCCCCATAGACTAATACGTTTGAATACCTGGTTTCCAGTTGATGGAACTATTTGGGAAGTATTCGGGGTGTGGCTTTGTTCCCAAAGATGTGTCACAAAGGGTAGGTTTGAAGCCTCCTGCTTGTAGATCGGATTGTGAACTTTCGGCTGCTGACCCAGTCATTCCTGCCTGCCCTCTGCCATGCTCCCTGCCACGGTGGTGATGGACTTCTACCCCTCTGAAGCTGTAAGCCCAAAAAAACCCTTCCTTCTATACTGTTCATGCATTGTATCACAACAATAGAAAAGTTGCTACAATGGTATCTGATTGAGCACACAAACTGAGCTATGAAGGTGGAGAATTAGAAAATAAATACATTTCAGGTCAGGGAGTAAAATAGCTGCCTTAGATAAAGAAGGAAAACTTGGAAGAGTGGAGAGATCAGCCAGACTAGGCAGAAGACTCAAGTCAGGGTCCTCAATAAAGGCAGAATATGTCACTCGTCCATCACTGTAACAAGAGCAAGCTCTGTTTTCCTCAGTTTGGGAAGTTTCAGTCCATGGTACGTGGGCCCCATTGCTTCTAGACCTACAGTAAGATACTGTAAGATGGCAGAGTGGCAGAGAGCCCGTGCCAGAGCAGCGCCATTCATCCCAAGGCAGCCAGAAGCAAAGAAAGAAGAAGGAGCAGTTGGGGGAGGGGGTGTCCCACCAATTCCCCACACACACACTGCTTAGTGATCCAGGATCCATACTAGACCTCACTTTTTAAAGTTCTCCCATTAACTTCCTGGCTTATCTGGGAATAAGCCATCAACACAACACAAGGGCCTTTGAGGGACATCTAAAATCACAGTTATGTCAAGGAGTGTGCAGACAGCATCTGCGAAGCTCATGCACCTCTAAACATCCTGCTTCTCAACACTGTTGTGCTGGGGATTCCGTTTCCTACACAGGAACTCTGAGTGATACATGCAAACCACAGCCCGTGAGTAACTCCTAAGCTTAGTAGGTTATGGGACCTTTGGAAGCTCATCTTCCTGAGTTATAAGGGGCGACAGTCGCATCTGTACCCAAGCGCAGAAGTTCCGGGGAGAGCTTCATTATGCAAGGCTGTCTGACAATTACAACATCGCTTTACTTATTTCTTAGCTTTTCTTTGTTGCAAAAGTATTTGGGGAAATGTATTTTCCAGATCAGAATAGGGCAGTAGATAGCATGGATATGATTTGAGCATTCAAAGTCATTGAGGATATAGATTGATTAGAAATAAGTAATAAAAGTATTGATGAGAAAAGGCAATTGAATCTAATAAGGGGAAAGATGTTTAACTGTGTTCAGAGAAGGATGAAAGGGGGAGAGGCAGGCCAACAGGCCAGAGAGCTTTCTCTGGTGGCCTAGGTGTTGAGAAGATTTATACCCTCTTGAATCCTCAGTTTTCTAACATAAAACTGGAGAATTGGGTAAAATGATTAGCAGATCCTCTTTAAAACCTCCAAATTTCTGTCAGCCATGTATGGAGACAGCACCAACCATGTGCAGTAAAAATAACAGATGGAGAATATGATAAATTTGGCAGCAAGTTCCCGCCTTTAAAAGCCATTTTTGAAGGACTATGGTATGGTTTGGTATGAGACCACTTACATAGCATCTGCAAAGCCCTGAGTCGCATCCTTAGCTCTGAAAAACAGAAGAAGACACCCGGGAAATGGTGGGGCACACCTCTGATTTCAGTTGTAGTGAAGCAAAAACAAAAGAATCTGAGTTCCGGCCCAGAGTGAGATTTTGTCCAAAAAAAAAAAATCACCTTTGATCATTGAAATCAAGACCAAAACACTTTAAACTACTAATCAGATCATTAGGAATAAAGGAAATAACCAGAGAGCCACCCGACCGGGTAGACAGTGTGAACTACAGAAGCTAGATCAAAGGGCAACAAAAGAAGAAGTGGTCCCTAGGAGGGACCAACATCCTGTCCATGCTTCTAAGGCTGTGGGTGTTGGCAGATCTGTGATGAGGAAGTAGTCTTAGTGCGGATCTCCCAAAGGCAGATCCAGAGACACGGATTTAGGTATGGTCAGTTTCTTTGCCAGGATCATCCCCCAAAATACACATGGGAAGGCGTGTGGTGTTAGGAACAACTGTGTTCCCAAGCAAGGGATTGCTGTAAACAGCTAGGCTAGGCATTCCTAGCTGGCTAAGGCTGAAAACAAAAAGAGAACCACCTAAGATCATTTCATAATGCCGGTGTAGACTGAGTGGTTTTTAAAGAACAGATCAGTTGGCGCACAGTTCTGGAGGCTGGGAAGTCCAAGAGCGTGACATCATCCTGCTGCTTCACCACATGCCCAAAAGGGAAGGGCAAGCAGGTGTGTGCAGGAGGGAGCAGACCCAGCCTAGCTCTATACCAATCCACTCTTGGGATGACTAATGCCATCTGCAAAAGAACAAACTCAGAAAAGTATTAATCCCTCTTAAAGTGACCGCACCCCTCCCAAGAGAAAGCCAGAAGGACAATGTCGTTTCACCATGGGTTTCGAAGTCAAGCCATACATAGCGCTTGTGCTCATAGAAAAGGGTTTTGTAGACGTGAAAACAGTAAGCTAGGCGAGGTGGCCTACACCTGCACACGTAGCTACTTAGGAAACTGAGGCAGGATTTGGCATTTCAGGGCCACCTCACCAACATCCTGAGACTCATCCCAATCAAAAAGAAAAAGCAGAATTCTGTTTTGTATTTGTTACAGGTTTAGTGGGGGGTGGGGCTGGGAGCGGGGCTCTATAAGGGTGGCTAGGGCTCAAACTCCAGACTAGGCAAGTACTCTACCACTGAGCTACATCCCAAATCTTGGCTTTCCAAATAGAATGTCCTTTTGTAGCCTAGACTGGCCTTGAACTCCTTTCTGCTTGATTAGCCTTCAGTCTGCTGAGATTATAGGTATGTACCACCACACCCAACCAGAACAGTTTTAAGTTCAGAACAACTTGCAGTGTATAAATCAACCATTTGGAAACCTTGAGTGGGCGTTATTGATGCTTCAGCAGGTAGGTGTTTGTGCCCCCAGTATCCACAGTATATACAGCTCCAGAAAGGTGCCCGACCAGAGGGGTCTCTGGGGCTCAGCATCTACTTTGTGAGAGCAGAAAGAGACTTGTCTATCAGAGTACCCGTTAAAGAGGAACTTCAGTCATACTCAGGTTTATCCCTTCGAAAGGAAGTCAGGCATGGGGAGTGGGTGAGGTATTTGCTCCTTAAGCGTGATGATTTGAGTCGAGATGCCCAGCCCCCACCCGAAAGCTACCAGTGTTTGGGGGGTAAGTGGATCTCCATAGCTCATTCACCAGCCAGTCTAGCCAAATGAGGGAACTCAGGAAAGATTGAGCCTTACCACTAAAAATAAGGTGGAGAGTGACAGAGACACCCCCAGCATACACCTGGAGCCATGCACACCCACAAATACACCACACACATGCACACCACAACAGTCAAATTTAAAAATGAACGGCAAGACTCCAATAGCGGTGAAGCAAGCTCACCGGGGCTATTGATCAGTTCTTGGTTAACTACAGTGGCTCCCATCTCAAAACTTCTCGAAAGGTATCCTGTAGCAAAGAGAAAGCAGTGAAGTACCAATGATGAACTGTGAGTTTTGAATGCTGAACTGGGGATCTGTAAAATTCCTGTCCTCTCACGTAATTCCCTGTCATTCCCATCATCTGGCCCATGCCCGTAGGCTTCTGTTCTGTGATGAAACCATCAAGAAAAGAAGATCAACAAAATCAGGTCAAGAGGCCAGCCATGACTGATGGGAGGCACTGACCGGATCCTGATCCTGGGCTCTGAGCAGCTCCTTGAGATTGCTGGGACTGGGAGGCAGGGTTAAAGGGAAACGAACAAGGATGACTGGCTAGGCACAGTGCCTTTCAACTCTGGAAGCATAGCTCAGAACCACAAAAGGCAAAGGCAGCTTACTCTCACCAAACTGCATCTTGAATTAGAACATACTGTTTCTAGCTGCCTGGTTTGTTTTAAAAGGAGAAAGAGAAGAGGAAGAAGGAAGAAGGCAAAGGAGAAGAAGAAGAGCAAATATCCTAATCTGTAATAGTACTGTGCATGGAACTGTTAAACAGGCATGGTTTTCAACTTAGCTCTGTCGTTCTATAGAGAGAAGAAAATGCAGAGGAAGCCAATCAATAGGGAGGGAAGCTAAAAGTTTAAGATCTGGATATGGATTCAACATATCCATTTCTTTTTTGTTTTGTTTTATTATTTGCTTTTTGTTTTTGTTTTGTTTTTGTTTATCCTCTGCATAGCCTTGGTTGTCCTGGAACTCACTCTGTAGACCAGGCTGGCCTTGAACCCAGAGATCTGACTGACTCTGCCTCCTGAGTTCTGGGACTAAATGTGATTGGAGATACCCCTGACCCTGACTCCCAAGTGCCAGGATTAAAGATGTGCACCACCACCACCACGCAGCAATATATGTCACTCCTAAGAGTCACCACCCATTTTGAAATTTCCAAAAACTAAGGACAAGGTAGGAACTCAGCAGACCAGTTGTTTAAAGGAACCTTAAAATTAATTTTATAACCATCAATTTTTTAGACACAAAAGAGCTATGAGAAAATCATCCAGTGCCATTGAATACTGAATAGATAAAACTGAAATCTGAGTTAGTTTTCAAACTGTGTTCCTCAGAGTCATAAGGTTCCCTGACAATTGCGCAAGATTTTCTGGACATTCCATGGTGTTTCTAGAGGACCTCAGTACTGGACATTCCATGGTGTTTCTAGAGGACCACAGTACTGGACATTCCATGGTGTTTCTAGATGATTACAGTACTGAACATTCCATGGGGTCTCTAGAGGACCACAGTATTGGAC
>NC_022028.1:25010065-25018838 GCF_000317375.1 Microtus ochrogaster | reverse complement strand
CTAGAGGACCACAGTACCGGACATTCCATGGGGTCTCTAGGGGACCATAGTACTGGACATTCCATGGGGTCTCTAGGGGACCACAGTACTGGACAGTCTATGGAATCTCTGGAGCATTGCAGTACTGGACATTCCATAGAATGTCGAGGGCACCAGATGTTCCTGGGGGTTTCTAGGGCATCAGAATATTAGGAATACTGTCTTCCTTTCTTTTTTTCCACCTACAAATTCTGGTTTTTGATGTGACACAAGTCTGAGAATATGAGTGATTTTTTTTTGTTGTTGTTTTGAGACAGAGTCTCACTGTAACACCCTGACTAGCTTTGAGCTCTATATGTAGACTGGGTGGCCTTGAACTAATAGAGATCTGCCTGCCTCTGCCTCCCAAGTGCTGGGATTAAAGGGTGAGTGATATTTTTAATGAGATTTCATTGCTAAGAAAGTAGAAAATCCTACATTAAGGTATACTAGAAACTGTAATCACATAACATATACTTATTAAGTGTATTTTTTTAATTCAACACTAAGCAATACTTTAAACAGTTTTTAAATCGTTTCCAGGACTTGAGAAGAGAGAAAGAAATGACTAAGGAGTGTGAGTCAGGAACCTGGCCTCTGGATTCAGAAGCTACCCTGGCATTGTGGGTGCCTAATGCATAGATCAGAGAATGGCCTGTGACTATTTCAGTTGGTGAGGGTGCTATGGTCTGGATATAGCTTGTCCTCAGAAAAGCTCATGTTGAAAAGCCATTGTCACTGTAGGAATACAGACAGATTATGGGGCCTTAAGACTTATTATGCTAGGCCAGTTGTGGTAGTAGATGCCTTTGATCCCAGCACTCAGGAGGCAGAGATAGCAGTAAAGGCAGGTGGATCTCTGTGAGTTCAAGGCCAGCTTGGTATACATAGTAAGCTCCAGACTGGACAGTGCTACAAAGAGAGACCCTGTCTCAAAAGAAAAAAAAAGGAGTTCTTCTGGTCTCAGGGACTCCACCCCTGACCTGAAGCCCATGAAAGAATTAAGCCCTGAGAGGATGGGTTAGTTACTATAAGAATGAGTTATTTATGTAAAAGATAGGGTGAGAAACTGGGAGATGACATTGAGACTTGAAATAACTATATAATCATGAACTCACAACTGGAACTACCAGCACCAGGCCTAAACAAGATAGACAATTCATCAATAATCGGGCATGAAAAGGGGAGGAGCTAATGAGGCCTTACCCTTTACTGCTGATAGGTTTACGGCTATTGATAGATTCTTAGAGAAGGGAAAATGTGATCTTTAGTTACACATCTGCTGCCGGGCCCACCGTGTTCCAGTGGATAGATGGCTCCGTGGTCACACAGACAGCCCTGGTTAAACTCAGTGGGTCATAAAACAAAATGATTAGATGAGAATATGGGGAAAGGATTTGTAGGAAGGAGGGTAGGGAGGTAAGGGTGGTCAGAGGGCATTATACACATGTGTGAAACTGTCAGGGACTGAGCTGTTAGAAAGCATCCTCCCCACCCCCACTCCCCTCACTCCCCACCCCTCCACCCCCTCACCCCTGCTTTCTTTCTGCCAAACCACTTCCCATTCATTTTCCTTCAATAATCGAAACAGCGCCAGGTCCTCATCAGAAGGCCAGCAGCTAGCCCCGCCTGGTCTTGGACTGGTAATCTACAGAACTATGAACTAAAACAACCTTTCTGAACAGGCGAACCAAAGTCAGGTGTTCTGCATCAGCAACCGGAAATAGACCGAGTGGTCATGTGTTCATTCCGTGTGTTTGTCTAACCAAATAGACCGGTCTTTTATATTGGTCATTTGACAAAATAGATAAGAAGAGCAACCCAGGGAAGGAGGGGCTTATTCTGGCTCGCAGTTTGAAGTGACACAGTTGGTCGTGCTGGCAGAAGAGTGAGGAAGCTGGCCGCATTGCACCAGAGGCGGAGTGGAGACAGCTGAACGCTGGCATCCCAGCAGCTTTCTGGCCAAAATCATCTCCTAGGTGACTCTAGATCCCATCAAATTGACTAACAGTGACACTCATGTTTTTCACAGAGCACACGTCAGAGAATGAAGTCCTCTGTTTTCATGTAAAGTCACTTTCTGAGGTAATGGGGTAAGAGAATTTTGGCAGTTTGAAGAAAATGGCCTCCGAGGGGAGGGGCACTATGAGGAGGTGTGGTTTTGTTGGAGTGGGTGTGGCCTTGTTGGAGGAAGTGTGTCAGTGTGGGGGTGGGCTTTGAGTTGTCCTATGTGCAAGCCACTCCCAGTGTCACAGTCAACTTTCTGTTGCCTTCTGATGAAGATATAGCCTGCATGCCACCATGCTCCCCACCGTGATGATAAGACTGAAACGGGAAAACAAACCAACCTAATTAACCGTTTTCCGCATAGTACTCGCCTTGGTCATGGTATCTCTTCACAGCAATGGAAACTCAAAGACGGGCTTCAACATGTGTTTTTGGAGGGAGGAGAAAAGACACTATTCAAACTGTAATTTGCCATTTTGGTGTTTCTTTCTGTAGTTACATCCCTCCTCTCTCTCTCTACCTTTCTTTTCTTCTTCTCTCTCTCTCTTTCTTCACTTATGTATTTATTATAACCTGGTTTAGCCTGGAACTCTCTGTGCAGACCAGATTTGCCCCAAACTCAAAGGTACCCCATTATTCTTTCTAACTGGAACGTGGTGGTTTCCATACTTTAGTCACATGAGTGATGGTTTAGGTAGGTTTTTCCCATGATTCACCTCGTTTTCTCCCCTGCCAGCCTCCTTGGTATCTATTCCAGCATGTACTTATTAGTCACACATTGCATTCATCTAACAAAAATTTAATTTTTTTCACTTTGTTTTATGTATGTGGGTGTTTTTCCTGGACACATCTCTGTGCACCATGAGTGCCTGCATAAGCCAAAAGAGGCACTGAGTTCGCTGCTTTGACAGATGATTTTGAAATGCCTTGTGGGTGCTGGGAATTGAACCTGAATCCTCTGGAAAAGCAGCTGGTGCTCTTTAACCACTGAGCCATCTCTCTAGCCATTATCAAAATTTAAAACTGTAGCCAGAAGCTGTGAGTTGCTTATTTATTTATTTATTTATTTATACAATGACTTTTAAAGCAAATAGGTACAACTTGTGAGTCCCTATAAAGAGCGTCCTTAGGATGGCATTATATATAAATAAAAAATCAGGCCATTTGATGGACACCTAAGAGATGAGAGAGAAGAGACTATTAAGGAAAAAGAAGAAAGCCAGATAAGGTTCAAATAGCTCTAAACAGAAATTTAATTTGCCAAAATGACAATTTTTTCACATTGAATAATCTCTAGTTCTGCTGAGATATTTGCAAACTAACTCATGTTTTAAGATAAGGCCTTCCTGGCTTTGGACTATTCGTTTTGTGACTTTTTCTAATGGCAGAGCTAGAAATGGTGGCAAGTTTAGTACTGAGACATATGCCTTTGTTTAATATTTTGAAAGAATGATATCTTTTGCCAAATTTGACAGAATGACATGACACAAAATTGTAAGTAAGGAATTACAGTGTGGCATGGACAAAGTAAGCATGGCTTTCCTTATATCCCTGGAATATGACTCTATTGCTGCTGCAGGCCTTTGTAAGCAAAAATATTTATTTGTCTTGTTGCACGCACACACGTATTTTAATGAGAATGTCAGTGACATCATCAGATTGGCATGTGTACTACATTGTGCAGTTATTCTTCTTATTTCCATTTTCTTACTGAGAGTGCTTTGTTTGTGTCAAAGGCCTAAAGAAATTAAATGCAAAGCTAAGCTGGGACCACAAAACTTGACTCTGAGCAGTCAGGAAATTAGAAGGTGACACTCAACTACTCCGAATATCAAGGGTCAGGAGGCTGGAAGGGGGGCCAGTTTTCCCCCCACAGGAATATTGTTGAGACACAAAAGTACCTCTTCTCTCCTCTTTAATACACAGTGGTGTGGCTGACCCCAGCCCTGGGTCTCCTGGGTGATTCACCTTGCCCCTTCTCAAGTCCTCTTGCCTCTCCTACAAGAAAGCCAGAAATTCGTCAGTTGGTTATGAACTCAATGAACTGCAGGTGGCTACTATTTGAAAAGAACCAATACTATACTATGGAGCATGTATAGACTCCATCACCCTTCCCTAAACAAAATAATAGACCACCCATTTCCAAAGCGTTGATGTCATGTTGGGTACTTTAAGGAATCAAGAGATCATTTAAAAGAGGCTGAGTTCACTCTGTGTAGAGTCCACAGTTTTTGTCTAGGGGACTTCAGCCTGTGTGGATTTGGGTGTGCAGGGTTGGTAGTGGGAGGAAGTGCTGGGTGATGAGCAATCGCTAGTCGATACCAAGGATCACTATCCATCAAGGGACCACCTGTGTTGACATGACAGAGGTCGTCAGCAGCACAGCATGGTGGCTGCGCCCATTTTGGCTGCGCCCATTTAGCAAGTGTTTACCATTTGTTGGGCACCATCCCTGGGACTTTCCTTGCATGTCTTATTAAACCCTTACATGCTGTGTAATAAACACGTTTGTCGTAACTGTTTCATGGTGAGGGAGACATGGAGGCATCGGGTCATTTGACCACGCCTTCTTTGATTGCACCTTCGGAAGGTAGCAGATGCAGGGCTGGAGGCCAGATCCATCTGGCAACCTATTGCTTTTATTTTTAGTTTAGTTTCGTGTTCCCTCTGTGAGTGGGGTGTGTGTGTGTGTGTGTGTGTGTGTGTGTGTGTGTGTGCCACAGTGCACATGAGGAGTCAGAGGACAACTTGGTTGGTTCTCTCCTTCCTCCTATAGGTTCCTGAGATTGAACTTAGGTCATCAAACTTGGTGACACGTGCCTTCATCTACTGACTCCTTACAATAACAACCCCAAACCCATGCTTTTGACTATGGAGTTTTAGGCAGCTTACGCATTTTAACCAAGCTTTGAGAAAAGATCCAATTCATTAACAATGAAAAGGGGCTTTAAAAAAAAAACTCCTTTGATTACGAAGTAATGTAATTATTAAATAAAATACAGAAAAGTATAAAATTAAGAAGTATTTACCAATAATTCTTATCAATAATCTGTAACATTTGCTATATTGACATCCCCATTTCCCCCAAGTATGTTGGTTTGCTTCTTTATCTCCTTATATGCAAATGTAATCAAAATTGTACTATTTGGTGGCATGCTTCTTTTCACTTCATTTATTTTTAACATTCTTACAACACTGAATATTTTTACGAGCTAATTTTTAATAGCTTGTTTGACTATAATGTAATTTATTTCCCCCATCCTATTTTGTTAGTTTATTTCGAATCACTTAGGCTCTGAGTACCAGACACACCAGCATGGATGTCCTGCTTTATCCTCTTTCTCTGCCTATAGTGACAGTTACTCAGAGTCAACCACAGTCCAGAAATAGTCAGTGGAAAATCCTATTGGACAGTTGGCCAATTTGAAGCTGGGAAGTGACAAAAATCTTGTAATGGCTTATTTTGTCCCTTGTGAGGCATGAAGGAATTGTGTCTTTGTCCTGAATATTCATGCTCCATACACTTAGACCAAGTACACACACACACACACACACACACACACACACACAAACACACACACAGAGTTAATCATTTCTTGTAGGAAAAAAAAATACAGTATGCATACCATTCATTTCAGGTACCCACAGGGTGTCTTGGGATGTATCCCCTGCATATATAAAGAGGGCTACTCAGCTTCCTAAGAGAAATTCTTGAAATAGAATTGCAATTCAAAGCCTATGAACACATATAAGATTCTTGGTATATTTTCTCAAACTCCATCCAAAACTGTTCTGCCAAGTTGTGAGAGAGAGAACTGGAAAGGTGAGATGTGTACACTCTGGCACCAACTCTGGAGGGAGATACAGGCACGGAGATCACGCACCAGATTTCCCCGTTCCTTTTGGCACCTGGTGTCCGCCTGTGGGTTCCAGAAGGACCCGGTCTGGCACCAAAGGCCAGGGTCAGAGGATGTCACACCCAGGTTCAGGTTTGGCATTGCCGTCCAGCTCACAGATGTGGGCTCGGCAGCCTGGGAGAAACACGAGAAACCACTGCAAAAGCAAAGGTGTAGAGTGACCGGCAGGAAAGTTCTCCGCGTGCAAACGGGGGACTTTTTGCCTGCGGATTCCTCCGCTTCTTGTCAGGTTCTAGAATGATGCACCAGGTGGTTGTCATAGCATCACGTTCCCCTGTGTACAGGAGCTGGCATTAGTCATGGGCCACCGTCTTTGTTTTGCTTTTTGTTTGTTTTGTTTTGTCTGGGTTGTTTGAGACAGAATCTCACTCTGTAGCCCTGGATGGCCCTGAACTCACTTTGTAGACCAGGCTGGCTTTAGACTTGGCTGCACTCGTGCCTTTGCCTCCAGAGCGTTAGGATTCAGGAGAGAGAGTTACTCCCTGTTCCATGCAGAGTCGCTTCCTCAGAGGCCCTCCCTCCCGTCCGCAGGTGGAACTATGCACCAACACCGTCACAACCGTCACAACACGGAACCCCTAGACTTGCTGAACAAGTTATCATTATTTTTCCACCTTTGCTGAATTCCAGCCACATAACAGATGCCGTCTTACACACAGCTGGTGCCGAGCCTTCAGCTTGGCCGGCAAAACCAGGCAAAAGCGGGAATGAGGGGAATGCACTCCTCTGAACCGGGAACTGGAAAGGGCCACTTGTGGTAATTGCCACGTCTGGTTACACACTCCCAGCGACTACTTAGAGCTCGGAATGACTGTGCAAAGACAATGCCTGGTTTGTTGGCCTGAACAAAGGCGAACAAAGCTCACCCTCGGGCATGACTCTGTGCGCCATTTTGTGGTGTCGACAGAAGAAGGGGAGGGAGCTTGGCATGTGGTGTGCCCTTCTTTCACCTGAGGTGGAGAGAGATGGCATTGGGGACGTTTCCAGGTTTGCCTGTCCATTCCAGAGGGTGTAACATGTATAATACAGACTTACATTTTACCAAATTCTTCTTTTTCTTACACAGTACCAAAGTAGGGCAGAAATAAGAAGCGGAGACAGTTTGTAAAAAGTGTTTTGTAGCTGTAGCCTCTGGGGATGCCTTGGTTGGGGTTGTTGTGCTTTATTGCATCAGGAGTGACCAGGGTCATCATCCCTGCCCCAGACAAAATATGAATCCCCCAAACTGACTCTGATTGGAACGGACTGAAGTGCAGCAAACAGGGTGTGGTGACGTCAATAAAAAATGGCCCCATAGGCTCAAATATTTGGCTATTTGTTTCCCAGCTGGTGAATTGTTTAGGAAGGATTAGAGTTACAGCCTTGTTGGAGGCCCTTATAGCCTTAGAGGAGTATGCCACTGGGGGTGGGATTTTGATGTCTTAAAAGCCCACACCAGGCCCAGTCTCTCTCTCTCTCTCTCTCTCTCTGAGCTCTCAGCTGCTGTTGCAGCACCGAGCCTGCCTGCTCCATGCTCCCCACCTTGATGGTCACAGACTAACCCTCAGAGACTGAAAGTAAGCCCTCAATTAAATATCTTCTTTTGTTATACATTGTCTCAGTCATGTGTCTCCTCACAACACTAGCATGGTAACTAAGACACAGGGGTTTCCATGTTTTACTTCCTAGTTTCTCTGTGATAAGACATGTTTAATGAACATCAAAATACGTTCTGTGGTGCATAGATGATTTCTGAAAGAGGATTTTAATATATCATAGTTAGGGCTGGAGAGATGGCTCAGCCGTTAAAGGCTAGGCTCACAACCATAAATATATCACAGTTAATTTAGTTCTGTGTATGAGCTAGTTGGTTGGCCTGAAGCTTCCCTTCACTTTCCCTTCACTGTATACACCCATTGATGGAGCCATGGTGTTCTAGTTGGCTTTCTGTTGCTATGGTACCCACTAAGTCAAAAACACAACTTGAGGAGAAAAGGAAAACTATAATTTCACCTTCCAGCTCACAGTTCATCATCAAGGGAAATCAGGACAGAAACTAAAGGCAGGAGCCTGGAACTGAAACCATGGATGAACTCTATTATAGGCTTCCTTGCAGGCTCACAGTGAGCAACTTTTTGGTTTGTTTGCTTTTGTTTTTAAAGGCAAAAGGCAAGGTGTAGCAGCCCTGGCTGTTCTAGAACTAGCTCTGTAGACCAGGCTGGCCTCGAACTCACAGAGATCTGCCTGCCTTTGCCTTCCGAGTACTAGAATTATTAGAGGAATGCGCCCCCACTGCCAGGTTTAGCAACTTTTCTTATATAGTCTGGGGCCCATCTGCCTAGGGATGACACCACCCACAGTGGACTAGAACCTCCTACATCCATTAGCAGTTATGAAAATGCCCCATAGGCACGCTCATAGAGGCATTTCCCCAATTGAAGTTCTCTCTTCCCAGATGTAGCAAGTTGATAACTGACGCAAACCGCAATACGTGTCATGACTCCTCATCCCAAATTTAGCGATAATAAAAGCCATTCCATCCACTCACCCCACTAATAGCTCAGTCTGGTCTGTAACACAGTGGTGTACGAGACACGAAATTCCATCATGGTTAAGAGGAATACGTGAGACTGTGTCATGGCTCAGTTAAAGCAAGAACACACTGGCAAATGGTAGAAAGAGTTAGAGGCATACCTAGGTGGTAGAGTGGTTGCCTCAATGTGCCAGGCCCTGAGTTCAGTCCCAAGCACTGTAGCGGACAATGAGGACTACTGAGAACTCAAGAACAATGGCAATGGGTTTTTGATCCTACTGCAAGTACTGGCTTTGGGGGAGCCTAGGCAGTTTGGATG
>NC_022028.1:24990772-25009880 GCF_000317375.1 Microtus ochrogaster | reverse complement strand
AAAAAAAAAGAAAGAGTCAATGTGATCATATAAAAAAGACGGGAACTCAGTGATTGTGTGTTTACCAGGCAGGAGAGCCTGAGTTTGAGGGAGTGAAGCTACACCTCTTGGTTGTTACTCACCAAACTAGTTCTGCAAAAACAGACATTTAACCTAGAGCCCCAATACTCCGGGGGCATGCCTGCTCTAACTTTTTCTCTTTGCAGAGGAAAACAAGCTTTAGTGCGATTAAGTCAGTTGTTTAAATGTTCTAGTGGGGCTCATTTTCAATTCACACTTTCTGACTCAAATCCAAAAATACCGAGTGGGCAAACCTGCTTCCAACTACAGGCTAACATCAGTGAGTTTGGCTACCAGCGAAGAAAAGATGTCCAGTGAGTTGGGCATGGTGGTGCAATGCCTTTAATCTCAGCACTTGAGAGGTAGAGGCAGTCAGATCTCTGTGAGTTCAAGGCCAGCCTGGTCTATGTGGTGAGTTCCAGGACAACCAATACTACCCTCTCAAAAAATATGCAGAATGAGTTTTTTTTTCCAGCTCCATCCATTTACCTGTAAATTTCATTTTTAAACAGCTGATCAATATTCTATCATGTAAACGTGCCGCAATTCTATATTCATGAGTTGATATCTAGGAAGTTTCCAATTTCTGGGTATTATGAATAAAGCAGCAAAGAACACGAATGAGTAAGTGTCTCTCTAGTAAGATGTCGAGTCCTTTGGGGATTTGCCCGAGTGTTAAAGCTGGATTCTGAGGTAGATCTATTCCCTGATTACTGAGAAACTGACACACCGATTTCCATAGCGGCTGTACAACTTTGCACTCCCACCAGCAAAGGATGAGTGTTCCTCTTATCCCACATCCTTGCCAGCATGAGCTGTCATTTGTTTTATTGATCTTGGCCAATCTTACTGGTGTAAGATGAACTCTCAAAGTAGTTTGAATTTGCATTTCCCTGATGACTAAGGATGTTGAACATTTCTCTAAGTGTTTTTCAAACATTTGGGTTTCACCCTTTCAGAACTCTCCACTTAGTTCCAGACCACATTTTTTTTAACTGGGTTATTTCCTTTCTTGATGTCCAGTTTTTGTTTGTTTTTTAGTTCTTTATATTCTTTAGATACCTAACTCTCTATCAAATATATACCTGGTGAAGATCTTTTCCCATTCGGTAGGCTGCCACTGTGCCCAAATGATGGTGTTCTTTGCCATACGGAAGCTTTTCAGTTTCATGAAGTCCTATTTATTAATTGTTGGTCTTAGTGCCTGTGCTATCTGCATCTTGTTCAGAACGCCCTTGCTGTGCCAATGGATTCAAGACTATTTCCACTTTTTAGTCTATTCAGATTCAGGGTATCTGGTTTTATGTTGAGGTCCTTGATCCATCTGGAGTTGAGTTTTATGCAGGGTGATAACTATGGATCTATTTGCACTCTTTTACATGCAGTTATCCAGTTAAACTAGCACATTAATTAAAGATGCTGTCTTCTTTCTAATATGTATTTTTGACATCTTTGTAAAAAAAAAAAAGAAATTAGGTCTCCATAGGTGTGTGGACTTATGTCTGAGTCTTCAGGTCCTTTCCATTGATCAATATGTCTATTTTTATGCCAATACAGTGATGTTATTACGTAGATCTGGAGTACAGGGTGGTGACGCCTCTAGCCATTCTTTCATTATTCAGCATTGTTTTTGCTGTCCTGGATTTTTGTGTTTCCACGTGACAGCTCTGCCACTGTTCTAAATAAATGTCCAGAGTAACTCGTAATAGTGAAGAAGCGTGGTCATGTGGAGATGGTGAAGAGATCGACCGTCTGGGGCGGTGCTGAGACTAGCCCATATGAATGCTCAGTCCTTGTGCTATCTTCCTCTTGTGTTACCTTCGAGGTGAACAGGTTATTGTCTTTCTCTTTTTCTCCAGAGCTTAGGATATTGCAATCACCCTCATGGAACCTGCGCGCTTTTACCTTAAAAACTCAAAACACAACAGCAAACATCAAAACTACCAAGTCTGACTTGGAACAATGTGTTTAAGAAGAAGAAAAAATGCCTAGGCTGCTCTCTGTCTGGTCCTCCATTTATCTCCACCCCCAGTACAGCCTCTGGTACAAGATGTTCTGCTAAGCACTTAGTATGAAAGGCACTTCATTATCAAATCTCCTTTCAGGTAAGACCGATGTAATGCTCTTTTTACAGATGGGGAGACAGGCTGAAAATGCTCCTGTTGCTGGTACAAATATCAAAAATGTGGCAAGGCAGAACAAAGACATAGCTGATGTGATCGGAAATTCAAAGCCACACCGTGAATAGGACTAACAGGAAATGATAGGATGTCTGACTTAGAATAGATGCAGAGGGTTGGAAAGCAAGAGAAGGAATCAGACAAACGCAGTAAACCAAGGACAAAGTGGCTCACTTTGCCTGTAGGACATAAAGGGATTTTTTTCTATTAATTTTTTTTCATTTATTTTACATACTAACTACAGTTTTTTTCCCTTCTCTCCTCCCACTCCCTCACCCTATCTCCCTTGTTCCCCCCATCCTCCTCTCCCATCTCTTTCAGAAAGGGTCAGGCCTCCCAAGGGAATCAAGGCACACCAAGTTGAGGTAGGACCAAGCTCCTCACCCAGCATCAAGATTGGGCAAGGGGAATGGGTTCCCAAAAGCCAGTTCAAGCACCAGGGACAGGTCCTGATCCTACTGCAAGGAATCCCATAAACAGATCAAATTACATAACTGTCACACACATGCAGAGGGCTTAGATGGCTCCCATGCAGATTCCTTGTCAGTCTATAGTCTGTGAGCTCCCAACAGCTCAGGTCAGCTGTCTCTGTGGGTTCCCCTGTCATGACCAAGACACACACACTCACACCACCTCCGCTAGTAAAAGTCCTTCCTCCTTTTCTTCAGAAGGACTCCTAAAGTTTGGTCCAGTGCTTGACTGGTGTAGAAGGGTCTTCTGTCTATGTGTTACTTTCATTGGTTAAATAGACTGCCTTGGCCTTTTGATAGGGCAGAAAATTAGGTGGGTGGAGTAGACAGAACAGGATGCTGGGAAGAAGGCAGGCAGAGAGCCACCATGAAGTTGCCAGAGTCAGACATGCTGAATCTTTCCCGGTAAGCTATGACCTCGTGGTTCTACACAGATTATTAGAAATGGGTTGAATCAAGATGTAAGAATTAGGCAAGAAGAGGCTAGAACTAATGGGCCAGGTAGTAAATTAATTAATACAATTTCCGTGTGATTATTTCGGCTGTAAGCTAGCCAGGCGGCAGGATGCAGCCCACTCCTCCTATACTACACTTGACTGGGGATCTCTGCATCTGCTTCCATCAGTTACTGGATGAAGGCTCCCTGATGACAATTAGGGTAGTCACCAATCTGACTACAGGATAAGGTCAGTTCAGGCAACCTCTCCACTATTGCTAGGAGTCTTTGTTAAGGTCATTGTTGTGGATTCCTGAGGGTTTCTCTGGCACCAAGTTTCTACCTAACCCCCAAACTGGCCCCCCCATCAGGATATCTCTTTCATTATTCTGTCTGTCCCACCCCCAAACCACCCAACCCAATCCCTCATGTTCTCACACCTTCGTTCCCCCACCCCCACCTCATCCCCAGATTACTCAGGAAATCTCTTCTACTTCCCTTTTTTAGGAAAATCTATCATGTGGAACAATTTGAGGAGAATTGATATTAGCTCTTCTTTGAAATTCTTGTAGAACTCTGTGCTGG
Organism: Microtus ochrogaster; assembly: GCF_000317375.1. Classification (NCBI taxonomy): domain Eukaryota; kingdom Metazoa; phylum Chordata; class Mammalia; order Rodentia; family Cricetidae; genus Microtus; species Microtus ochrogaster. The sequence goes on along the minus strand of NC_022028.1, from coordinate 25,006,149 downwards.
ACTTAACTTTTTTTGGTTGCGAGACTTTTAATGACTGCTTCTATTTCCTTAGAGGTTATAGGTCAATTTAGGTTGTTTATCTGGTCTTAATTTAATTTTGGTATGTGGTACCTTTCCAGAAAATTGTCTACTTTTGATTTTCCAATTTTGTGGCACACAGGTTTTTGAAGTATAATTTAATGGTTCTCTGTATTTCCTCAGTTTGCTAATTTGGCTTTTTTCTCTCTGCCTTTTGGTTAGTTTGAGTAAGGGTTTGTCTATCTTGTTGATTTTCTCAAAAAACCAACTTTCATCTATTCTTTGTATCTTTTTCTTTGCTTCTGTTTTTTATTGATTTCAGCCCAGAGTTTGATTACTTCATGACACCCACTTCTCCTGGGTGAGTTCCCTTCTTTTTGTTCTAGAGCTTTCAGGTATGCTGTTAAATCACTAGTGTGAGATTTCTCCCAATTATTTTTTGTAAGCACTTAGTGTTATGAAGTTTCCTCTTAGTACTGTTTTCATAGTGTCCCATAAGTTTGGGTATGATGTGGATTCACTATCGTTGAATTCCAGGAAGTGTTTAACTTCTTTCTTTGTTTCTTCCCTGACACTGTGGTGATTCAGTCGAGAGTTGTTCAGTTTCTATGCGCTGAAGGTCTTCTGTAATTTGTGTTGTTGTTGAACTCTAACTTTAACCCATGGTGATCCAATAAGATACAGGAGGTTATTACAATTTTTTCATATCTATTGAGATTTTCTTTGTGTTTGAGTATGTGGTCAGTTTTAAAGAAGGTTCCATGAGGTGCTGGGAAGAAGGTATATTCTTTTGTGTTTGGATGGAATGTTCTGTAGATATCTATTAAGTCAATTTGAGTCATAACATCTGTTAGGTTAGTTCCTTTATTTTTCTGTTAAGACTCTGCTGGCCAACCTGTCCATTGGCGAGGGTGGGGTGTTGAAGTTTCCCACTATTAATGTGTGGGGTTTGATGTGTAATTTATGTTGGGGAATATTATTTTTAGTTGTTTATGCTGCATTTGTTTAACTCTGTGAAGTTAGTCACCTAAAACACCTAGTGCTCCTAAGAAAGATATGAATGGCCAATACCGGGGCAGGAGCAAGGATTGGCGGGGCTAGCAGGCAGAGAGGATAAATAGAAGGAGCACCGAGGAAGGAGAGGAGCAGAAGAACAAGGAGGACGTCAGGGTCCAGCCACCCAGCTACACAGCCAGCCACAGAGCAAGAAGTAACTAAAGGTATACAGAAAAAGAAGGGGTTAAAAACCCAGAGGCAAATGGTAGTTGGGATAATTTAAGAAAAGCTGGCAAGAAACGAGCTAAGCTAAAGCCGGACATTTATTACTAAGAATAAGCTTTCGTGTGTGATTTATTTGGGAACTGAGTGGCGGGTCCCCCCAAGAGCCAAAAGAGTAAAACATCACACAACAAATTCAAGCTTTAGTAATATTTCTTTTACAAATGTGGGTGGCCTTATATTTGAGGCGTAGATGTTCAGAACTGAAACTTCATTTTGATGGATTTATTTTCTTTGATGAACATAAAACGCCCTTCTTCATCTCTTTTGATTAATTTTAGTTTGAAGTCTATTTTGTTAGATATTAGGATAGCTACACTGACTTGCTTCTTAGGTCCATTTGATTGAAAACTCTTTTCCCAACCCTTTACTCTGAGATAATGCCTATCTTTGAAGCTGAGGTGTGTATGCAGCAGAAGGATTAAGTGCATGTGTTACCGTGCCTGGCTCCCTGGACATCTTTATGTAGCTGATAGCCACGCTAACTGATATGACTCTGTGACCTGAGCAGGAAAAAGATGGAGAGTGGCATGTCCAAGAAGGAAGAATTTAGGCGACAGAGGGAGCTGCCTAAATATCATACGGTAGAAGCGCAACCACACGGTACATATCGGTTGTGACAAGCGGGATTTAAAAAAAAATCATCATTGATTTTTCTCAGTTGGTATACGAAAGACTGTGTTTCACCATGGCATCTTCATACATACATGTTGGTATGCTTTGTTCTCCTGCTCTCCCCTCCTCGAATGTCCCCTTGCCCCCCTGTGCTGGTTTTCAGCTTGCTCCCAGGCAAGCTATTCTTTCAAGCCATATGTACTTTGCTGCCCTCTCTTAAATTCATCACACACACACACACGCAACACACACATATACACACACAAACACGCACACACACAAACACACGCACACACAAGCACACACAAACACACGCAAACATGCGCACATGCATGCACACACATACACACATGCACACACACAAAAGTGCACGCACGCGCAAGCACGCATGCACATATAAACACGTGTGAACATACATGCACACACATACATATGCACATACAAATCACACACAAAGAAAACCCCACACACATATACACACACGTGCGCGCACACACACACACACACAGACCATTTTAAATATAGATTCCACATATAAGCAAAAACATGCAGTCTTTAAACATGGGAATATTTGTCTTTCTAAGTCTTGCTTGTTTTGCTTAACCTAATGAGTTCCAGTTACATCTATTTTCTTGCAAAGCTGTGATTTTTCTTCATGGTTACACAAAATTCCATCATGCGTATGTATTTTCTCTATCCGTTGATGGGCATTTCGGCTGCCTGTGTTCCCAGCTATTGTGCTCTGTGGTATGTTGACTTAGAGTCCTTTGGGTATTTGACCCAAGAGTAGGTCAGAGGGTCGTTTTATTTTTAGATTTTCCATAGTGGCTTCACAGATTTACATTCCCACAACAGTGAAAAAGGATCCCTCCGTTTCCACTTCCCGGCCGGCATTTGATCTCTTGATTATAGCCTTTCTGTCCAGGGTGAGAGAAAAGTCTCAAACCAGTTTGCATTTGCATTTTCTTGATCAAGGATGTTGAACACTTTCTGCAATATTTATTGACTGTTTTTTATTTCTTCTTTAGTTTATTTTCAGACTGGATGACTTGGGCTTTGGTAGTTCACTGGTGCGGTACGCTGTACTAGATGACAGACCCCCTTTCTGATGTGTGGTCGGCAGAGATCTGTTCCTAGACAAGTGGAATGTTGGAAGGTGACTGGGTCGTGGAGTCTCAGCTCCCAAGAATGAATTCAGCTATTCACAGAGCAGCTTTGTTTGGAAGGCAAGCTCTAGTGGGCACACTTGTTCTGTCTTGTTGCTTCATGCCTTCTGCATGCCACGCTGCATCATCAGGAAGGGGTCAAGCTGATGCTGGTCCCATGCTCAGAGTCTTCTTGGCCTCCAGAGCCCCAAGCTACACAAACCTCTGTTCAAGAATTAGCCCGTCGGGGCTCCCAACGCCACTAGAAAAACGAAGAGGTGTTGAGAGGTGGGGAAGATGGAGGAGTGAAGAGGGCTTTTTGCTTGTTTTTTGTTGTTTTGATTTTGTTTTTTTGTTTTTATTTTTCTTTTTGCTTGCTTGTTTTGTTTTGGTTTGATGTTTTTAAATTTTCATTTGGGGGGGCTCTGCAGGGGGAAGGGAGGATATGGCAGGACTGGGAGGTGAGCCAAATTGGCATGCATGATGTGGAATTCCCAAAGATTCAATAAAGGAATTATGTTAAACTTTACTTTAAAAAAGTTAGTCAGTCTGTGGTAATCTGCCATAACAATAGAAAGCAGACTAGTGGATCCAGGCATGGTGGTACATTCTTTTAATCCTAATCCTAGTACTCAGGAGGCCATAGGCTAGTTTGTAGAACATTTTCTTAATTAGTGATTGGTGGGGGAGCCCAGCCCATTGGGGGTGGTGCCTTCCCTGGTCTGGTGGTCTTGAGGGTCTATAAGAAAGCAGGTTGAGCAAGCCATGAGGGGCAAGCCAGTAAGTAGCATCCTCCACGGCCTCTGCATCAGCTCCTGTCTCCAAATTTCTGCCCTGTTTAAGTTTCTGTTCTGCCTTCCTTTAGTGTTGAACAGTGAAGTAGCGGTGTAAGCCAAATAAACCCTCTCCTCCCCAATTTGCTTTTGATTGTGGTGTTTCATCACAGCAATAGAAACCCTAACTAACACACACCCCCTCCACAAAGGAATCATTAAAACAAACAGATCAAGAAGAGAAATAACATAAGAAAGTTATTTCTGTCAATCCCCAGAATACAGAAGGTAGCTAGAATTGCACAGGGGCTGTGGTTGGGAACTCAGGACCACAGAAACAGTTCTGTTTCTTCCACACAGTGTGTGCGATTACAAAGAACAGGCCTGGGTTGTGTTGCTTTGTTTTGTTTTTCCAAGACAGGGTTGCTTGGTGTAGCCCTGGTTGTCCTGGAACTCACTCTGTAGACCAGGCTGGCCTTGAACTCACAGAGATCCGCCTGCCTCTGCCTCCTGAGTGCTGGGATTAAAGGCATGTGCCACTACTGCCCGGCTCAGAACTGGGTTTTTAAGCAGCTGTCAAGGAAGTGAGCGCCACAGCTGTAACTGGAGGGAGAAAGAGAGTAAAATAAATGTCAAAGCCCAGCAGCAGAGGAACTGATGTGTCCTCACCATATGGAAAAGAGGGGGAACATTTTGCTAGTAAAATATAATTAATCGCAGAGTAAAAACCTCATTTTTATATTATCATTAATCCCAGCAAATAAATGTATCTGCTACCTAATTAACAATGTTTTGTGAATAACAGAGCACACGACGCATGAACAGCACTTTCACCCCAAAACATAATTAAAAAACACATGGATAAAGTACCCGGCAAAGTATCTAAAGCAGTTATTGTTATGGGAAAAGATACCTTGAACAAAAGATATATTTAAAGTTGGAAAATGCAAAAACAAATAAAGAGGGAATAAACAGAAACTAATAGACAAGGAACATTGAGTTAAACACAGCGGAGGGAAGAGGCCCTACGCTTGCGTCATCCCACTGACAGTGTGTGTGTATGTAAAACATATATCTGTGTGTGTAAATATATAATAAGACACATATAGAACTATAAAGATAAACTACAAAAACAACTTAGAAAACAGAAACAGTTAGACAGTTAATTGCTAAATGATTCACCACCCAGAAGAAACTAATGTGCCTTTAGTGGCCCAGGAAGCCAGACACAGGCAGTTTTCCGTCACAACCAGCACAAAGCCCACACCAGAAGCACCGCTCTGGGCATACAGAGAAGGGGTTGCTGTGAGAAGAAAGAAGAAAATATGATAGGAAAGGTTATGTGTAGTCCAGCTGGGACTTTAAAGACACCTTGGCAGAAGACTGGACGGCAAATTAACTCGGGAAACATTGGGCTCAGATGAGGAGCAGAGACGCAGAGTTAAAGGAATCCTATGGGTAGGGAAGGTGTGACCTGTCCCCTTCCTGTGCTTGACTCCAAGAATGCTGGTACCTGACAATAGTAAATAGGGTCTCTTTAGCCTTTAATCCCAGCACTCAGGAGGCAGAGGCAGGCGGATCTCTGTGAGTTCAAGGCCAGCCTGGTCTACAAGAGCTAGTTCCAGGAGAGGCCCCAAAACTTCAGCAAAACCCTGTCTCGAAAAACAAACAAACAAAAACAACAGCAACAAAACAGTTGTCACTGGGATAGAGGAGATAGCTCAGTTAGAGTGCTTGTCAAGCATGTGGTAGACCTTGCCTTTAATTTCTTTGGAAATTAAAATCTGCCATAGCACATTTGAGAAATTCAGTCAAATAAAACTGGGGATGGAAGAAGGGAACTGAAAATACTCAACAAGAAATTTGAGAAAATTCCTCATGGAGTAAACAAAAGACCACTTGCTTCTCCAACTTGCTTTTGGTCAGGCTGTTTATCACAGCAACAGAAAGCAAGTTAAAATAGTCCTCACACAGAGATGGCACACGCCTTTAATCCCAGCACTCGGGAGACAGAAGGAGGCAGATCTCTGTATGTTTGAGGCCAGCCTGGTCTACAAGAGCTAGTTCCAGGAAAGGCTCCAAAGCTACAGAGAAACCCAGTCTCAAAAAAACATAAAAAAAAATCCTGGGGGAAAAATGTTTTCCAACACAAAAATATACCCCAGATTCCCCCAAACTCCTACTCACATGAAGACTAGGAAAAGACACATGCAACCAAGCTTCTCTCAAACAGCCTGTCCCCGTGAGTCTGGTCATGTCCACCAAAACAAGGGAGCAAACCAAGAGAAACAGACAAGGGATCAAGTGCTGAGCTCAACACAGGGAATGAAGGGTACACCCAGGGGGAAGGGGAGGCACTCAGGTTCAACCAATGGCAGGTGGGCAGAGGGTTGCTGGGTGCTAAGGAAACGCGTACTCTTCTTGAGGAAGGCTGGGTGGGGAAAAGTACCTAAACCAAGCAAAAGCAGAGCTTTATGAACAGCCAAGAGAGCAGATGTTACATGGAAAAGAATATATAATGAAAGGATATTAAGTAGTTTAGCTATGAATCATACTTTCAAATGCAGATATCAACAATTCTAGCTCTGCTAAGAAGAGCGAGGAACGAAGCTGGGAATGGGATGGGGGAGTGTAAGAGCCCTAACTAGCAAATGTCCCACCCCGGAAAGAGGTTGAATCTAAAATGAAATTCAGGAGATAGTAATGGAAGATGATTATGTAGAAATATGGAAGCAATTACCAGCGGAGGCAATGTAATAAGTGGGAGAGGAAATACGGAGGCAAATGGATGAAGCAAAGAGATTTTGCTTTAAGTCTCATATCATACTTTGATTTTAAAAACCAAGTACCCATATAAGTTTAAATTTATATAGATTAAAAATGTAAACACAGTAGACATGACAATATTAATATCAGATAAAATGAGATTTAAGCTACATGTATTACAATGAGAAAAGTTGTTTCGTGATATAAAGGTTCTGTCTAGCAAGAAAACATATTGTCATGAATCTTTATCCTCTTAATTATATATAATAAAGTGATAGTTTTAACATGTGTTAAAATATACCAGAAACATTGGCAATAACAGGTTTATTAGAACATTATCCAAACCTTTCTCAAAAAGCTGAGATTAAACAGAAAAAAATTTTAATTCTGTATTCAAGCAAGACATGAATAGTAGAATTAAGTGGAATATATTTACACAACTATATGAATATTTGCAGACGTATATTTATGTACATTCTTTTCAGTTGACCTTAGAGCACTCATAAAATACATTGAGGGCTAGGGAGGGAACTCAACCCTTGAAGGCACTTGCCATGGAGACCAAAGACTCGAGGTCAGTCTACGGGACCCACCTGGTAAAAAGAGGACAAATTCCCACTACCTCTCCTCTGATCTCGAAGGTGTGCCATGGTATATGCCCCACACTTGTAATTTTAAAAAATTTAAGAGGCATTACTCATCAGTACATGTTAAAAATTCCGGTATGGTTCACCAGGAACATACATATATGGCCACAAAGTCTCAGGCCACAGACAGTAAAATTAGGAATAGGGAAAGTAAAATGGCAACAAAAAGATTAAGTCACTAATAAACATTTATTGTTTATCTCTAGAGTAAAAAAAAAACATTTTTACTGAGGTCATTAACTCCTTTGAAATGAACAGTTGCTAACATAAAACAGATTTTAAGTTAAGATGAAATGGACAAAGACAGAATCTTAAAAGCGACAACAGAATCTTCTTGAAGAAGATGTGTGAAGGGCTGGGGAGATGGCTCAATCAGCAAGTCCATTACTTGCTGATAAGGTGGAATTCACAACCCAGAACCCACTCAGGAGAGCCAGGTGTGGCGCTGTGCACTTGTAACCCAACCCTGGGGCAGCAGAGATAGGTGGGTCCCTGAGGTAGCTGGTCTACCAGCTTACCTTGATTAGGAAGCTCCAGGCCGGTGTGCAGCAACAGCCTGAGAAACTATACCCAAGGTCGTCCCCTGCTACACACAGGCACGCATGCACACACACACACACTCACACACACACACACACATACACATGCACACTCATGAACACATGCACAAACGATCTCTATAAAAGTAGGAGGAATTAATTTAAATGAAAAAAAACAATATAATCAATATAACCAAAGACTATTTGAGGAAGTTAGTGAGGAAAACAGATATACTTTGAAAGCTCAGAATAAATGACAGAAAAAGACGTATAAATAAGTAAAATTAAGAAGAGGGACAACACTGTCATTTCTCATCAAGAGTTTTCACATCTAGATGAAACACATTCTAGGGAACTATAAATGACCAAAAGTGACATTTTAAAAAGCAAAAATCACTTTATGGGAATTTTTGAAAGCTATATTGTGGTAGAATACACACACACACACACACACACACACACACACACACGCATGCATGCACGCACACGTGCACCACATTAAGTAGACATGTTGGGAACAGTAACTCAGCACACTTTCCAAGCCTTTTCCATGAGCCAAACAGAAATCCTATTAACTGATAAGCAATACCACCTCCCATTCCATGTTCTAGCTATTCCATGACTGAGAACCACACACCTTTTTGTCTTGCGACTTCTGATTTCAGGGGCATGTCTTCAAGTTCCATCCAGACATAACATCTGTCAGAAGTTCATTAGCGTTTATGGATTAATACTGTCCTATGCTCAGAGCACCATGGCTGACAGTGACTTTGTCATAGCCAAAGAACATAGCCAACAACAGATCAATTGCTTTGGAACAGAGTCAGTGAAAAATCCCTCCTTTAGGCTAGATGTGGTGGCGCACGCCTTTAATCCCAGAACTCTGGAAGCAGAGACGGGCAGATCTCTGTGAGTTCAAGTACAACCTGGTCTACACAGTGAGGTTCAGGCCAGCCAGGGCTATGTAGAAAGACCCTGTCTCGAAAACAAAAACAAACAAACAAAAATCTTCCCTTGCAAAGTTCTCTGCTTTGGTAATAAGAAACTTTTCCTAGACTCACAAGACAGGTAAAGGTTCCTAGGAAAAAAAAATATTGCCTTTATCATTCTAGAAGGCTAATACAACCCTGACTAGACAAAATTCGTAATAAATAGGCTAAGAAGAAACTTATAAAGAATCATTACTGAAAACATAAGAGGAAAGGATCCTAAAAGGAGGCGGAGAAGTACAGTTTACCCGAGCTCTGACTCACTCTGCAGCCTGTGGGTTTATCCCCGGAGTCCAGGGCAGTCCATCCTTGAGAAACCTCTCACTAGGATGGAAGATTCCAGCAACTTAAAGAAGACTGTATAATATAGAACACAACGTCCATCAAATTCCGACCTCTTTAAGTAAATCAGAGAAAGAAAGAATTTTCCTTTGCTGTTATTCTTTACTCCTCTATGGCAGTGTGGTTCTCAAACTTCCTACTGCTGCGACCCCTTAATACAGTTCCTCATGTTGTGGTGACCCCCAGGCATAAAACTAATTCCATTGTTTCTTTTTACTGTAATTGTGCTGTTATGAATCGTAATGCAAATACTTGTGTTTTCCAGTGGTCTTAGGTGGCGCAAAACGGGTGGCTACCCACAGGTTGAGAAAAGCTGCTCTGATACAAATGCCACGGAAGTGCCTTACAATACAATGAAGACAAACGTACAGCTTTCAGGGAATACGAGACTAGACATCGGAATAAGAGCTCTAGTGTTTTAAAATTGGCAGTGAGCTAGCGCATCAGTTTGCAAACTCCAAAGGGAATTTCACTCGGATATTCAGGGGAAGTTGGCAAATTGAGTCCAAGCCCATCGGGGAGAGGAAAGTATCAAGAACTGGCAGAAATACTGAAAAGCAAGGATAACGAGGGGGAGAATCGCCTTGCCAGATGGCAAACCAAACTGCCAGACTATAGAGCAGTTAGAGCAGGGTGATAGCAGTGCCGGGAGAGAGAACCGGAAAAGCGCCGCTTATACCGGGGAATTTATTGCATCACCCAAGGGGCGTTTCAAATCAGTGTGGGAAGCGGTAGGACATTTGCTATCCATTGGGAAAACACAGATCACTGCCTTATATCACAGGCACCAACTGATCCCAGTTCTACTTAGAGAAAGAGACTTCTGAACTTGGGAAGGAACAGGGTTGCTGGCTGTGGACCAGAGTTCCCATGCAAGAGAGTCCTAGCTCCCACGGCTCTCCCTGCCTTAAAAGAGTTCTGAGAGGTCCCTCTTTGAGCTTATGGTCCTTCCGAGTTCTGTTTCTTCAGCCTGGAGATACCCCAAGGCACTCACGCTACCTTATAGTTCAACAGGAGCCAGAAAAACTGGATCCACCTGGGTTCGAACGCTATTCCCGAGCTGACGCTGTTGCTGCCAGAGACCTCACGGCACCGTGGACATCCCCTTTAGAATGAAGACACAAAACTTCTGAGTTATTGCTGTCGTAGATTTAACTTCCATGGGTGTCTTCATTTGACTCGATCAGCTCAGTAGATTTTCTGGAGGGGGGATTACATTTATTTATTGGTGTGTATACACGGAGCGCATGTGGAGGCCAGAGGAGGACTTTGAGGACTTGGTTCTCTCTTCCCATAATGCAGATCCTGGGTCAAATGCGGGTCATCAGGTTTGACAAGAGCACTTAAGCACTGAACCCATCTCGATGATCAGGGCAGTAGATTTTTACGGAGTGGCGTGTGCACTCTATTCCAACTCGTGTTGCCCAAGAGAACTTTTCATGACAATGGAATTATCCCGTCTTCGCTTTCCAGTTCAGCAGCCATGCGGGGGTATTAACACTTAAAACGTGGATGGTACAAGAATTGAATGCTTCACTGTGCTTTAATTCAGTTTAAATATAAATGCTCACATGTGACTAGTGACAGATGTACGTAGGACAACTTTTAACAGTCATTAGCCTCAGCTTCTGGGCCAGGTAGAATCTCACCGAGATCCCACAGGGTTGCCCGAGACTAGAATCAGGGGCGTCTGCAGAGAAGCTATGCTAGTTTCTTACTGATGCTGATAGGGATACTGGCTTTTCTGGAGGCTCTGGGATTGGAAGCCACTGCTTGCTTGTCTTTTCCAGCATCCAGAGGCTGCTGGCATCTTAAAGCATGTGACCTCTTTCTCCATCTTCAAAACCAACAGTGTAGCTTCTTTGAAATTTCTCTCTCTCTCCCTCTTCTCCACCCCTCCTCTGCATTCCCCCCCCCTTCACCTCTCTTCTGGCCTCATATCATTTTCTATCTCTGACTTCTTGCCTTCCTCTTATAAGGACACTTGTGTTTTCTCTGGAGCCACCAGGATATAAACTAGATAAACTCCTCATCTCAAGATCCTTGATTTCATTGCAGAGACTCTTCTGTTATGGAAGATGGGACAGTCACAGGTTCTGGGGGCTAGGACGTGGACACCATCGTAGTGAGAGGTGTTGTGTAGCCTAACGTCTAGGATGACCGACACACAAAATCCATGCAATGAGTGCCAGTTCTAGAGCAGACTTGGAAATGTACTTAACCCAGAATCCTCCACTCCCCCTCTCTTCTCCGCCTCAGTTTTTCGAGACAAGGTTTCTCTGTAGCTTTGGAGCCTGTCCTGGAACTAGCTCTTGTAGACCAGACTGGCCTCGAACTCTCTCCTTCCTGCTGAATTTAGCACCAGGCATTTATCTCCAGAGAACATGGAACAGGGTCTGACCCTTGGGAAGAAAGCTAGTAAGCCCATTGCAGAAGAAAAGCGACTTCAGTCCTTGGAGCCAGGAAGGTGGGGGGCTGAGGTTGAGGGGCAGAGGTGAGCAAGGGGGGTGGGGTGGGATGTCATTTTACTACAACCTGTGCAGTGTCTTCTAGACACTGGAGAGGCAGTGGCTTTTCTGTGCTGTAAAGGTCTGTAAACAGAGCAATGTTTAAAGAAGATTTTACTGGTTCGGTTGTGGGTGAGTTGGGCAGAGGCAGAGGGAGGGAGGAAGAGATGCTGGAGGGTGGGAAGCTGATGAATAAATCCAGGCACAGGGTACTTGGTTTCAGAGGGAACAACCGAAGACAAAAGAACATGCCAGAAACACCTTGTCAAACAGAAAGTGCCCTTAAAACACCCCCCCCCACATACACACTGAGCTAAACAAAACAATAACAGCAGAGGCTTAAATCATTTTTAGAAAGAAACATAATTTCTGATGTTATTGGTTTATGTACCCAAGGAATCTGCGTAACTGTAGGGCCTGTTTAATGGCTTTATTAATGCCTACCTCTGTCACCAGGAGTATGTTTGAAGTGCATGTTTGAAATACTGAAATCCACCGAAGGCAGGGTCCCCTGAAACCTTTCCCCACGCACTAGGTGGTTTTCAAAGCCAGCTGACTCTATTTGAAGGAGCACAGTGGGCCAGGTGTTTGAATGAACACCGATAAGATGTGAGGCCCAGGACCATCCTTCCAGCAGCAGAGATGAATTTCTCACATAGGAAGTTGTGACATTTATCACCTTTCACCTTGAAGAAAAAAAGAAACAAAGCCCTGCTCTTGTTTACCAGATGGCCCTCTCTCCGCAGCTCGTGTGCCATCTGGAATTGGTTTTGATAAATCCAAACATTAGGGCTACATTATCTTTCCAGCTAAATATAACAGTTAGTTCATTAGCCTGGCAACCTATGCATTGCTTTCACAAGCTAAACAAGATAGGGCTGGAGCTGGCCTGTGTGTTTTGTTCCCCCAGGAAGCCGCCAAGAGAAATCAGTCTGCCTTCAATGACCTCTAGACCGGTTTCAAAGATCCAGAGGCCAGCTGAGTCCCTGAAGGGGTGTAGACACTGCCCTGAGGGCCTGCAGATCGCAGCATCTGGCAGGATGGGGGCGGGGTTTGGATGTGTTTCCCATCCTGGGTTATTACTCAAAAGCACTCTAGTCTCCAGACACCTAAAGACTAAAGGCAGCCAGCAACTTTCCTCCTTCTCTTTCGAGAATTGCCTTCTTTACATTTGTGCACGCACATAAAAAAGTAAAATCATTGTCCAAGCTTGTAACAAAACAGCAACCCTACCTGAGTCTTTCCATGTCTCCCTTTAAAACCCATCCCATTCCCAGGTCAGCTGTTTCTTTGGATTTTTTTTTTCTTGTGTGGGGGCGTGTGAGGGTGCATGCATATCTGTGTGTGTGTGTGTGTGTGTGTGTGTGTGTGTGTGTGTGTGCATGTGTTCAGGTGCATGTGCACAGGTATGTGTGGTGTGTATATGTGTGTGTAGGCCAGACGTCAATCAAAGTGTCATTCTCTATGATTCTTCACCCTAGTTTTGGCAAGAACATCACTTATTGAACACGGAGCTCACCCATTCAGATAGATGGCTTGACCAATGAGCTCCAGAGATAAATCTGTCTCTTTTCCACCCCTCCCCCTGCACTGACACCACAGACACCAGCTTCTACCTGGGTGGTAGGGCTCTGGCCTGGTTAGTGGCAAGCAATTTCCCAACTGAGCCATCTTTCCCAGGCCCCGTGCCTCCATACTTTTTAAAACAAAATTTTGAAGGTTTTTTGTTTGTTTGTTTGTATTTTTGTTTTTAATGTATGTGGGTGTTTTGCATGCATATATATATGTGTGTGTGTGTGCGTGTGTGTGTGTGCATGTGTGTGTGTGTGTGTGTGTGTGTGTGTGTGCAGTGCCTACAGAGGCAGAAGAAGGCGTTAAATGCCCTGGAACTAGAATTACAGGAGGCTGTGAGCCACCATGTGGGTACAGGGAATTGAACCCAGGTCCTCTGGAAGAACAGCCAGTGCTCTTAACCACCAAGCCATCTTTCCAGCCCATTGGTGTCCATACTTTTTAAAGCCTTGCTTTTGGTGCCTGTCTCTGTGTTTCCATTTTAGCATTACCATTTCTGTCCCTTGTCCAGAAGGAGCGAATCTGCCCTCACAGGTCACAGTTCCCTCTCAGTTTGAGCCTCCGCTACTTCAGTCAGCAGCAGCAGTGATGTTTCTGTCACCAGGACAATGGAAACGGTCCTCAAGGCTCAGACCTATACCCTGCTGCGGTTACAGCTCTCTCCTTTTCATTAAACCTCCACCATCCTTCCTACCACAATAATAAGTTTTTGTTTGTTGGAAACAGAGCCTTACTCTGAACACTCTTTCCAGGTTCTCCTGGAGCTCACTATGTCGCTCAAGCTGGCTTCAAACTCACACCAATCCTCCTACTTCAGCATCTTGAGTACAGAATGACAGGTGGCAGCCACCAGGTTCAAAAATCTTTGTGGTTAGATTTTTATGTGACAACTGATGATTTATCCTATTCTTATAACTATTTCCAAACATCAGCTTCCCCTTTAAGTGTCCTAATAGTATATAATTTATTACTATCATTTTTTTCCTTTGGGGAGACCCTTTCTTTAACAGTTTGTCCATCTGTCTTTCTTCTCTGTCACCACAACAGGCTCATCTTCAGAGTGGGCACTTCTCTCTCACTGGGCTGGAGAGTGTCTTGAATCTAGGGGGGGCTCACTTCTTAGACCCCTCCTTCATCCTGGTAGATCCTACCCTTCCTTTAAGAACACAAAAGAGGAGTTAGGGATGAGAGGGAGCCGGGCTATAATCCCAACCCTTAGGCTGAGGCAGGAGGATCCCAAGTTTGAGATTAACCTGAGGAGCTACACATCTAGACCCTCTCCAAATCAAACAACCACCACAAGACGGAGCAAAGCAGAACAAAGCACTGGAATGCCATTCCGCTCTGGTCATGGCTAACCGGTTAGGTGGGAATTTCATTCCGACATGTTTTCCTGTAGGATGTTGAAGGTATACATGTGGATTGTCCTCTCGTTATTACTTACAAAGCTGATCCATACGGATGTCCCAGTCTCTCCCCAAAGCCTTGGTACTGTTTGGAATCAGTGGAAGTCTTTAAGAGTCTCTGTCCGGGGTGTGTAGCAATGCCATGTAATTTGAGGACAGTTCTGCAGTAGTTGGTGAGTCGCCTTCATCTACAAATGCGTCCTTTTCTTCCAGGACACTCACTGCCTCGCGCGGTGAATGCTTCCCTCCTGTCTGTTCTTCTCTCTTCTCTGTTCCTCTGCCTCTGGGAGGTCCTTCTTGGTGGATCTCAAATTCTGCTGTTGAAGAAAAGCCAGCCCCCCACCACCACCACCAGCGGTAACACAGGAAGTCACCTGGACCGTGAGTGACTCAGGGTGGATCAGGCCACCTCACCAGGGTGGCCCCCTGGCTAGTCATTAGTGTCATCAGAGCAATTTGGTTTGTAAAGAAAGCACTGACTGGGGTTGAGCTGCAAGACTGGAGAGAGAAATTGTAGTAAATAGAAGATGCAGCGGGGTGGGTGCCAAATTTCTTCCTATCACTTAGTTTCTTTAAAAATTAAAAAAAAAAGATTTGTTTATTTTATGCATAGGAGTATTTTGTCTGCAGATATGTGTGTGCACTATGTGTGTGCCTGGTGTCTTTGGAATTCAGAGTAGGGTATCAGACCCCCTGGAACTCGAGTTTGAAATGGTTATGGGCTACCATGTAAGTACATAAATAAGTAATATCTTTCCAATTGGTTTCTTAACCTCATTC
>NC_022028.1:24987200-24990547 GCF_000317375.1 Microtus ochrogaster | reverse complement strand
TCCTTAGCTTAAGTCAGCCTCTGCCTCCAAAGTAACATTAGATTGTGCCCAGCCTTCCTTAGCTTTTAGCTTGGAAGATGCAGAATCTCTTTGGGCCTCTTTCTTTCTTTTATCACAGCTGGGAGGATGAAGCACCCTTGTGTTTGGCAGGGTACTTGTTCCTGTAACCTTACTCAGGGGGAAGCAGGGAGGGCCAGATAGAAGGCGGTAGAAACATGTTCTGGAGTGTAAAACATTGTTTCCAAAAACTTTGCAAATAGTCTCTTCAAGTTCACCAGGATGCTCGACAATCAGGAGGAAGTGCCTATAAACTCCACAGCTGTTCTTCACGTGGAACGTCTGAACATAAAGGCTCTGTGGGTGCCCCAACTGTGGGAGAAGCCATAGCTTCAGGTCTTTCTGTTTTCTGTGTGAGAATGTCACCCATATTAAAACAAAACAACAAAAAAACGTAACTGGGCTGGATTATAGCTCAGGGGAAAACTGCTTACTTAGTATTCAGGAGGCCTAAGTGGGTCCCGACACCACACTGTAAGAAAGTAATCAGACACAAAGTGGCACACACCAGAGGGCTGGCATGGTGGTGAGGGACGGGGCTGATTGAGGATACCTGCTGGGTGATTGGAGTGTTTTGTTTTGACTAGGATGGTGATGGCACAGGTATACACAGTTCTTAAAAATCACCGAATGTACTCCTGAGGTATGTGAATTTATCTTTATGTAGAATGGAGTGTAATACATTTGCTTTTTAAAGCTGCAATGCTTTCTTCTTAACTAAAATGAAAAAAAAAAATGAATGAATAAGATCTTCAAAATGTCCCCAGAATGATCCAGCTGTCTCTCAGCATCTGAAGTACCATGGATGTCGCTTCTGTCTCGTTCTAACCCCAACTGGTCCTGCAGCGCTCAGTCAAAGATGACCTACGCCTCTGTTCCTCTCACCAGGAACTGCTCCTGTCTGTGACTCCACACTTCTTCACGAATCATCTTCTTTGTAGTAATCTTTGTTTCTTCCTTCCTTCCTTCCTTCCTTCCTTCCTTCCTTTCTCCTTCCTTCCTTTCTTTTTTTTTTTTTGAGTAGATTCTTCAGAGGTTTTTTTTTTAGTATAATGTTTTTTGAATCTTTGAAAATTTCACACCATACACCCCAATCCCACTCGTTTCCCAGGCCTCCATGTCCTTCCTACACTTCTTGTAGACTTCCCCCAAAAGAAAATAAAAATAATTGAAAACGAAAACCAAAAAACCCTTTGCTCCTCCATCTTTCCTGCCTCTCTGTCACATATTCATTTGTCATAGTGGCCTTGAGAACCATAGTGTGTCACACACTCTACCCTTCTGCTCAAACAGAGTCTGTGGTGATTGCAATGAGTCGTCGGTCTGCTTCAGGGCCTCTGGTTTCTGGAACACCATCAATACTGGACCCCCACGGAAACTCCTTTGGGATATCCTGCTGTTTTCTCAGGTCATGGAGCTCCTGCAGCTAGGGTTGCACAGGACCGCTACCTTCATATGCTCCAGAAGGTCATAGATGGGGTAGATGTTGGAGTGGGTCAATTCAAAACCTTGGATGTGGGCCTGGGTGGTAGCTACATTGGTTAGCCTGGGCCTCTGCCAGGACCCCTCCCCAGATGAATGGCAGTACCAGCTCTCCCACTGCAGTGGCTGACAAGGTGGGGGGTCAGTTCTCCCAGGGCCATCAAGTTGGGGCTAGCTTAGCTCTCTCATGCTCATACCACTGAAGCCAGTTCTCGCAGGAGTGGGGGCCAGTTCTCCCACTGAGGTAGCTGACAAGGGGTGGGAACAAACTCTCTGGTGCACAAGACACAAGGGCCAGCTCTCCCACGGTCCCTGGTGGTAACACGGGTCACAGACATCAGTGCAAACCCAGGATGCAGTAGGACCATGGGCCAAATATGGCCCTGGGCCACAGCTCAGACCAGGACATCACCATGGCCCTGGGTGGCAGCATGGGCCAATCAGATCAGTATGGTCCCTATGAGATCATGGCCTCTGACACTAATGTGACCTCAGGTGGTGGCCTAGACCCCAGGCATCCACACAGCCTTCAGTGATAACACAGGCTATGGACATCATCACACACCCTGGCTGCGGTTGGACTACGGACCCAGACATGGCCCTCAGCAGCAGCGCAGGCCCAAACATCACATGGCCCCACCCCAGGTGGCAGCGTAGCTTCAGATCCGTTTCTCTTTCTCTCCCATGTCTTCATCACATGCCAGTTCATCATCACAATGGGGCCTTCTGCCCAGTCCTTTGGGTGACAGGGGCCTGTAGATTCATTTTCTTTCAAGCCGTCCAGTGTCCGGAACCCTTGCTCCTTTGTTTTGCCTCTTCAGATTTCTCCCTATATTTTCCATGTTTCAGAGAAGGCTCAGTAAGTGTTGGTTGGACTGAAGAGCAAAAGGTTATATGAGGCAGTGGGAGGTTCCTGGGTCCTAGGAAAGCGAGGGTGGAAATCCTGGGTATCCAAACCTGAGTAAATGAACCGCACTAAGTTTAGGCTATTTTCATGTATAAAAATTAGATATTAAACCGGGTGGTGCTGGCATATGCCTTTAATCTCACCAACCAGCTCTCAAGAAGGTCCAAGCCTTTAATCTGAGCACTCAGGAGGCAGAGGCAGCAGATCTGTGAGCTTGAGGCTAGCCTGGTCTACAGAGTGAGTTCCAGAACAGTCAGAGTTGTTGCACAGAGAAGCCCTGTCTTGAAAAAAAAATGGTATATACTTACTCATAAGTGGATATTAGCTGTAAACAAAGGATATTGAGCCTGTAGTTCATGATCCCCAACTAAAGTTCATGTAGAAAATCTAAATAACAAGGACCCTAAGCAATAGAGGAGAGGGTGCCCGAACTGGCCTTGCCCTGTAGTCAGACTGATGAATATCTTAAATATCACCATAGAACCTTCATCCAGCAACCGATGGAAACAGAGGCAGAGACCCACACCAGAGCACTGGACTGAGCTCCCAAAGTCCAGCTGAAGAGTGGAAGGAATGAGAATATGAGCAAAGAGGTCAAGACCATGATGGGTACACTCACTGAAACAGTCTACCTGAGCTAATGGAAGCTCACCAACACCAGCCAGACTGGAAAGGAACAGGCAAAGGTCCAAACTATACCCTCTGAATATGGTTCACAATTGAACAGCTGGGGCAGACTGAGGGGCCACTGGCAGTGGCACCGGCATTTATCCTTACTGCTTGTATTGGCTTTTTTGGAACCTATTCTCTTTGAATGGATACCTTGCTTAATGTAGATTTAGTAGGGAGGGCCTTGGACCTTCCCCAAAACAATGTGCCTTACCCTCTCTGAGGAGTGGAT
>NC_022028.1:24979711-24986787 GCF_000317375.1 Microtus ochrogaster | reverse complement strand
AGGCACCGCTATACCATCTAACTCTCAGTGGCTACTAGTCCCTTTTCCGTTGTTATAGTAAAATAGTTGATGCTGGGTAAGTCTATGTAGCTCATGGGCATGGCCCACTTCTCTTCAGCTCTAGTCCGGGTTTGTGGCCACCCATTACGGCAGAGGACAATTGGATGGGGAGAAAAGAAGCCTGTGTGGGGAGGGTGACTCTTGCCTTTCTCTGATGGGAACTAATCACCAGCATTTTTCCCTCCTGAGGGTGATGTCCCTGGTGACCTGTATCTTTCCCAAGGCCTTGTGTGTGTTGTGTGTGGGGTGGGGCACAGGGGTTGAGGCCAGAGGACAACTTGCGGGGAATGGCTGTCTTTCCACGTGTAGGTTCCAGGCATCATCAGGCATCATACTCAGGTTGTTCAGCCTGGGGGCAGGAGTCTTCATCCATGCATCATCTCACAACCCCGGGCTTAAATTTTTAAAAACATATATTTTATTTTTAATTATGTGTATGGGTGTGTTTATGTATGGAGTATATGGACAGTTGCCCTCAAAGGCCAGATGCATCAGATCCTCTGGAGCTGGAGTTACAGATGGTTGTGAACTGTCTGAAAGGAATGCTGGGAACTGAATTCAGGTCCTCTGCATGAGCGAGGTGCTCTCAAAACCAGTGAGCCATCTCTCCAGCCCTAAGCTCAAACCTGTGAAGGTTCCATGACCTTTCACAACTACCACACTGGAACTCAGCTTCCAACATGTGAGTCATATTCAAACTGGAGCAGTGAGTACTGACTGCAACGTATGCATCTTATTACTGATTTTTTTTTTTTTAGGACAAGGTAATGGAAATAGGACCAGTGATTCCAAAGTCAGTAATACCCCTCAGGCCCTTCTGCACCAGAATGTTCTTGGCTTACCTAGAACATCCCTGAGAACTCTCAGTCTTCCCAGTTTCTTGTTTTAGAGGGAAGACAAGGAAGGTGCTATTGAAGGCGGCAGGAGATGCAAGTAGCTACCACCAATGGCCCGTGCCTCTGGCCTTCCCCAAGAAGCAGATTCCTTGCTTCATCATAGGCAGCTTGTTGTGGAACATTAATTTAAGATGCATTGCATTCATTTATGCTGTGAAACATTTGTTTTAACGATGCAAACATGTGTTACATTCTTTCCGGTTGTGTTTGTTTAACTCTGTGAAGCTGTGTTATTTTGCCTGTCTAAAACACCTGATAGGTCTAATAAAGAGATGAACAGCCAATAGCAAGGCAAGAGAAAGGGAATGCAGGGCTTGCAGGTAGAGAGACTAAATAGGAGGAGAAACCTGGGGGAAAACATTCAAGGAGCAAGAAAAGAAGGGGCCAGCCACCCAGACACACAGCCAGACACGGAATAAGAAGAAAAAATATGTAGAAATGGAGAAAGATAAATGTCCCGAGGCAAAAGACAGGATAATTAAAGAAAAGCTGGCTAGAAACAAGCCCAACCTAAGGCCAAGCATTCATAAGAAAGAATAAACCTCCACGCAAATTTATTTGGGAGTAGGGTGGCGGGCACCCTAACGAGTCAAAAGGAAGCAATGCCTATCTCAGCTTTGGCATCTTTATATTACACAAGCTACAGATTCCTGTTTCCAAGCTCATCTCCTGAATCCTATTATATCTCTCTCCACTTGTCTTCCAGATCTCTAACTATTGTGTGTGTGTGTGTGTGTGTGTGTGTGTGTGTGTGTGTGTGAGAGAGAGAGAGAGAGAGAGAGAGAGAGAGAGAGAGAGAGAGAGAAAGAGAGAGAGATCAGCTTTCTTTGAATCACTTCTCTAAATGGTCCAGTTGCATGGAGTTACTGAGTCAACTAACAGAGACTATTTTTACAAGAGCCCTGAGATGCCTACTAAGCATTAGTGAGGGCTATTGACATTGTCCCTACATGTCACCTTAAGGTCTTTTTTTTTTTTTTTGGTTTTTCGAGACAGGGTTTCTCTGTAGCTTTGGTGACCGTCCCGGAACTAGCTCTTGTAGACCAGGCTGACCTCGAACTCCCAGAGATCCGCCTGCCTCTGCCTCCCTAAAACCAGCATTCACTCTTAGATCGTATTCTTAGAACTGCTGATGCGCATGAGTGCTTACTGAATATACCCAGCTCCTGTTAAGCAGGCATTGTACAGACATGGGTCCTCAGCTATTCTGAGAGCCTGGAGAAGCGCTATGCTCCCCTGGCTTAGCTGCTCTCTGCTCCGTCTCTAAATGGTGTGTTAAACCAAAGAGGAAAATAATCAGGTACATGGCAGTTTTGATTGTTGAATTATTTGATTGTTAATTAATTGTTTTAGTTTTTGGATACAGGAAC
Source organism: Microtus ochrogaster (assembly GCF_000317375.1). NCBI lineage: Eukaryota > Metazoa > Chordata > Mammalia > Rodentia > Cricetidae > Microtus > Microtus ochrogaster. Next base: position 24,984,461 of record NC_022028.1, on the reverse strand, counting down.
TGCCCGGGATTTTGGCTCTGGTAATTGTCTGCCATTACTGCAGTATACAGTAGTTGGAGGAATCTTGGGTAGGATTTAGAAACAGGTGTAAGTGGCTATAAGTTTTCTCTAAGTTGCTTAACTGCTGTGTGACTTTGGTAAGTTCCTTAAACATACTGAGCCTCAGGAGATGGATCTGTAAATACATGACTGGGTTACTGTACAGATGGGTACTCAGGTAGGTGAGACAGCTCACCCCAGGACCCATAGAAGGCCCTACATAACAGGCACAATAGATTGGCAAAAATAACTTCCACCAGTTTTCTATGGATGACATCATCAAATCAATTGTTATTGGTTGTTTGTACAAAGTAGGCCCAGGGAAGCCACTTAGAACACAGAGCAGGCACCCTACAAGGTCATCCACCTTCTGGAAGGGCCACATACCAGCAAATTGATTACTAAACAGCTCAACCAATGGGCTGTCCTGATGAACTAATTGCTGCCATGACCTGTTGCTGGACCTTTGATCCAGAGGAAACGTCTCAGTTTCACTGCTGCCCTGAGAGCCTGCAGAGGTCTGTCTCTGGCGCAGTCCCACGTCAGAAGCTGCTTGCCCTGGTATTCTGCATATCATGCAACACCGGCAGAGACACACTTGTCTTCCAAAAACACCTTGCCTTAGGATGGCTTTGAAACCTGGATGCATTTGATTGGGATAGGTGCGCATGTGTGCCTGTGCGTGTAGGTACACACACCCATTCGTGAGCATCAAGAGGCCAAAGAAGGATGTTCGATGTTCTCTGCCACTCTCTGCTTTGTTCCCTTTAGACACGGTCTCTCAGCCAACCTGGAGCTCACAGTTTATTTGCTTGGCTGATGGCTAACAAGTCCCAACAGTCCTCAGCACAGGGTGAGTGCAGCAAGGCTGGCTTTCTAGGTGAGTACCGGGGATCTGGGATCTTCACTGGGGTCCTTAGGCAAAAGCAATCAGACCCACCGAACACCTCCTCAGCATGACAACTTGAACTTTTAAGTGTAGACTTCATGACATAGGATGTTTTCTACATACTTCTTCTATTAGACAATTTATAAAAATTTCAGTCAAAAAAATTTTAAATGTATTTTTTGGACTAGGCACATTCTTACAAAATAAGAAGTTTAAAAAAATTCTTTACATATAGAGCAAATAAGGATACAGAGTTGTTTTGTGACAGCCTGAGGAATCTATTGACCCCATGTGACAACAGCAGAAATGGAGAAAGCTCCATTCTTGTCACTGACCCTAATTGGCACGGTGGAAACTATACAGCCAGTTGGTTTGCCTTGTGTTTCTCAGACTTGCCTGGGAAGTCTAATCATGGAGGTAAAAATCCGATTCGAGTGGCATCTGCTGCAGTCCCTTTAGAGCAAGGAAAGATCTGCCTTGGCTGGGTTGGGTCCCATCCCTCAGTGCCCACAACCCTCCCTCCCCCCCTCCCATGCTTTGGTCTGCTTGCAGAGCCATTGGCTATGCTCCGCCCTGTGACCTCAGGTTAGCCGGCTCGCCTTCCCTGGCTGATTTCCCCACTCTTAAATGCCGTGACTGGGGCAGCCAGATGATCCCCGAGTTAGCAATCTGAGAAGCAACCTGAACTGCAAGACTTCCTGACCCCACGCTCACTTTCCAGTAGGAAGGGGGACAGGCACATGGGGAAGAGCTCACGCTCGGTCTCTTTCTGCACGGCTGTGGTCCTCTGTTCTGCTCACTGCAGCTCTCTCCCTTGTCTTCACGTGAACCAAACTACCTCGTTCTGATTCTCATTCTGACAGCAAGCTCTTGCCGGGACTTACTTTACCGATGAGCCCTGGTGTGTGATCGCTGTGTTCATTTCCAGCTTTTTACTTTTTTTGTCCCTTGCCTGCTAAAACATCAGCCCATCACAAGATGGATGTTGCAAAGTCTCTTCCCAATGAACCCTGGTCTGGTTTCTTATCTGTCTGATACTCTCTCTTGTATCTGCCATCTTATCTGAAACATCCAGCAACCTACATGATAAAACGGTTTCCTACCATTGACAAAGGTAGAAAGGGTTACAGCGGAATGGGCCCGGACCTCGAAACCCAGATGGCAATTCAAATTACCTTTAAGATCCTCAGAACCCATATGTCTAGATTCTGCCAATGCAAGCAGAGGTTAGGATAATTTTTCCCCACCCGTAAAGAGTGACTATTTGAAATAAAAGTAGCTCATTGAATGGGCACAAAGGGGCGTGGAGATTCACCTTTCTTCTTGCGGTGCTCACTTGGGCTCGTGGGTGTTTCTGACAGGGTGGGTCAGAGGAAGTACCAACCTCAACTCTGTACATTATACAATTGAGTAAACGGACAGCTACTGGAAAAACAAAGGTCACAGCTGGCCACCACCTGTGGAGCTTTCCGGAAACAGGAAAGGTGGCCCTGGGGCAAATTCAGTTGGTTCAGGTATCCTTCCCCAACCTTCCTGCTAGGATTCTTGCTTGGAGCAAACACACGAAGTGTGAAGGTGAAGTCCTCCTACAAGGTCATTCTCTGGAGACTGAAGCCTGGCTCTTAGAGCCCAGAGAGTAGACCGGTAACAAAGCCCCTTGACAACCTTCTCGATGCTGAATTAGAACAACCCGCTGCTGAGGGGAAAGGAGGAGTTACCCAAGAGAGAGCTGAAGCGGCTTCTGTTAGGGAAGCAGCACTCTAGAGAGGCTCTTGGAACAGGAGTAGCCACCTTCACGGAGCCCCTGTCCCTGGAGAACTGGCCCACTAAGGTCTGCTTACCTATCTATCCTCTGCTTCCACAGTCTCTCACTTCGCCTGAACTTCCTTCCAGCTCGGCTGTTTCCGCACGGATCACCGAAACATGAAGTGAACTTTCTGTAAGACAATCCCTACTGCAGCCCTCCTGGGCGCTCCTGGGCGATGCGCTCCATCTCTGGGCTCTAAGGGCACCTGCTTCGGCATGTATGAAAAGAAGCCTGAACAAAATCTACCTTGTAGGATTGAAGTCATTGCTAGCATAGCGCTTGGTCGCTGATGGCTATGAATATCATCTGCCACTTCTCCTCCACAGACTGCAGCCTCCCAGGGATTCGGGACCAGGTTGTTCGTTTCTGTACCCCCTGTGCTTGGCACCTTCCAGCCGAGTAATAAATGTCTACGGGGCAGAACGGGAGAGGACCATTCTGGCTAACGGCGCCTGGCCATCTGCTGCTCGCAGTCTCGTGGTTCCCCAGAATGCCTGTCTGAGTGTGGCTTATTCGGTCCAAGATGCCAGCCTCCGACCCGCTCCTTTGTTCTCTAGGACTTAGAACTGTCACCAGAGAAAAGGGTGACCTTCACACAGACTCTCCTTATGCTGCCCTGAGAACAAAGCCACAGAAAGAGGAAAATGAGCATCTTGCTCAGGAGGAACATTCTAGAATGTGGCAGTAAGAGTGTGGGAGGAAATAGTTTTCTACGGCTGTTTCACAGGGGAGCCCTGGCTCAAGGGCTAGTTCTGGGAACCCATGCAGTGGAAGTGGCTTCTTCACGTGGGTCACACTACGACGCATACAGTGTGTGTGGGGGTGGCACATGCATGTGATTTTTGCCTGTTTTCAGAGGTCAGGATTGTTGAGAGGTTTCAAATGAACCTGGAGAGTCCATCCAATGTCTGCTTTTATGGGCTGAGGGGAAATCACCCTGCAGTGCAGACATTCAGCCAAGAGCTGAGACTACTTACCCCGAGGTCAGGACACTAGCCCACCAAGCCCACACACTCACCCTTGGGGGAAGCCAACAAGGCAGTGCTGTGGGCAAAGGTTGGTTGAGTCACTGGAAATAAAAGATTTTGAGCCTGCCCGAGCTACCAGACAGTTCTCAGCTCATTTCTAAAATTGGAAAGTAATGTTTACCTTCCCAATTGTACCGCCCTTTCCCAGAGCAGGCCAAGTGTCCTCTGGTCTGTCACAGTCTGCCACCCTGCCACCCTGCAACTCTGTATCCAGCATATCTTTATGATACTTATTGTAATTGTTCTTCTGCATTAGTGTTATTTACCTAAGTCTCTTGTGTTCTCATCCTACTGCAAAGCCTCCACGGTCAGGTAAGAAATATGTCTGCTCCCCTCTAGCACACGGTCCCATCCCTGCTTTAGGGAATTCTGGGAATAGTCTTTGAATAAACGGGAAAAGTAGAGTAAAAATCTGTTTTGAGATTTCAAAAGATTTGAAATGCTTTAAAAAAAAATAGTAAGAGATCCCACGTAATCATTTAAAGATAAAATTTGCCCAGTAATTTCGGAAACATAACTCCTGAGAGAGTAATGAAGATAAGGAAGGGAAGGGTTTCTTTCTTTTCCTGTGTGTATGCACGCACACGTATTTATATGTGTGTTCGAATGCTTGTGGGCACGTGCGTGGAGGTGCGGCGTTCACACTGGGAGTCTTCCCCCATCTGTCTCCACCTTTTCACTGACACAGGGCTCACTCGAACCCAGAGCTCTCTGGTGTGGCTAGGCTAGCTAGCAGCTTGCTCTGAGGATTTTTTATCTCCCCTTCCGGACCCTGGAGTTTGGTCTCCACACCCACCCGGCATTTATGTGGGGTCTGAAAAATCCAAACTCCAGTTCTCAAGCTGGCATGGCAAGTGATTTAGCCACCGAACCATCTCCAGAACCTCACGCTTTTCTTTTAAGCCTGCTCAGCTATTCTCCAAACTGCTCAAGGAACTGTACTGTATTTTGAAATCCTTTCAAATCTTCATTGCTTAGCACATTTTG
>NC_022028.1:24976971-24979256 GCF_000317375.1 Microtus ochrogaster | reverse complement strand
TCTCTCTCTCTCTCTCTCTCTCTCTCTCTCTCTCTCTCTCTCTCTCTCTCTCTCTCTCTCTCCTCTCAACCACTGCTAGAACTTCAGGCAGATTTTGCCTTCTGCTGCTCCAGGCTACAATGCAGTGAAATTCTTGAACATAAATCTTTGCCACGTGTTTCTCCAGTTACCCTTAAATGTAGAACTTGTGGGTTCAAGGGTACAAGCCTTTAACATTCTGAAAGCCTCATTTACCTCCAAAAACTTCGTGCATTTGCTTTCCCAATCTCTAACCCTGAGTAGAAATTAACACAATCCATCGCGCATCCCAGCCTTTTCGGGTTTTCCTGATGCATGTTGGAAAGCCACGCAGCTGATGGGCTTCCATAGTATAGTAGGAGGGGGAAATACTAAAATACTTTTCAACCGTTTTTATACACAGTTCGTGCATTCATTTTAACCTTCACAGTAGTCCACGGAGCTGAGTAAAATCCCTTAATTCTTGTTGCAGAGTCTTAGACATGAAGCCTTGCCCTGGCTGTCCCTGCAAGCCAGTGTGCATGTCGACAGAGAGGTCCTTGAACTTTCCCCGACTCTTTCCTGGGCTAGAAGGGCCAGCTGGGAGAGGACAAGGCCATCTGAGTAGGAACCTCCCCCAGGCTCTGCCAGAGCGAGAAGAATGACCTGGCTGGAGTGTTTAGCTTCTTTATCTGACATTGGTCCTCTTTTCTGACCGAGCCAAGCTGGAGAAGGAGAGAGGTGGCCCAGGGTGTTGGCATCAGGCCTGTTGAAGCTCTGGGCAGGTTCAGAGAGTGCTGTCCCCACCGTCTTCCCCAGAGGGCAGAGCCAGGTGCTCTCACCATCTTCTTGCAGTGTCCTTTGGGCTGTAAATTCCTTTGAAAATTCCCTGCCACTTCAGCTGCCCGGGGATCTGCAGAAGATGCTACTGTTACATAGAATTTAACTTGAGCTACCAGGGAGGGGTATTTGATAGTCCAAGGTTATCTTACTTCTTCCCAGTGGCTCAGCAGGAAAGTGACTTTACATAGAGGCCCAGATGGAAAGTTCCATCGCCTAACATGTCACAGACAGTGAAGGCTGGTTTCTGTGGAATGCTTTGTAAGTGATGACTGCAGGCTGCATGGAGACTTACATGAACCAGGGCCACGGTGTCCTGTGTGGTGGCCTGCAGCTGGATATGGCCACTGAGCCTTTAAGAGTGAGGCTCAGTTCAATTTAGTAGTAGAAAACTTTTTTTTTTTTTGGCTTTTTCTAGACAGGGTTTCTCTGTGTAACTTTTGAGCCTGTCCTAGAACTTGCTGTGTAAACCAGTCTGGCCTCGAACTCACAGAGATCCACCTGCCTCTACCTCCCGAGTTCTGGGATTAAAGGTGTGCGCCACCACCACCCAGTCATGTATTGGAAAACTTTTAACTGATTTCAACAACTTGGTAGTTGGAAGTGCTTTTCAATACTAACTTGTCATATTTCTCATCTGGTCTTTCTTGTTGGACTTCCTTTTGGGACTGTCAGACCCCAAATAATGACACAGAGACTTATTACTAATTATGAAAGCTTGACCTTAGCTTTGGCTTGTTTCCAACTAGCTATTCCAACTGTTAAATCAATCAGTTTCTAGTCGTCTATGTTTTGCCAAGTGGCTCTTTACCTCTCCTCCATTCTGCACATCTGACTCCTCTGTGTCTTGCTGGCATCTCCTGCTGCACCAGATTCCAACCCTGAATTCCTCTCTTTGCCTGGAAGTCCTGCTTAGTCTCTTCTGCCTAACTATTGGTCATTGCACTCTCTTTTAAACCAAATCAGGTCCCTTAGGCAGGCAAGGTAAAACAGATACATTTTCACACAGTGGGATCAAGTATCCTGCAACAGTAAATTTCATCGAAACTGACAACCAAACAAAGGTTTCTTTTCGAAACAATGCATTTTTAATTATATGCATTGTATAAACAGGTATGTGCATGTCAGCCCAGGTACTAGAGGAGGCTAGAAGGAGCTGTCAGATCTCCTGGAGCTGGCATGGCATGTGATTGTGAGCTGCCCGGCATGGGTGCTGGGGCTGGAGCTGGAGCCCTCAGCAAGTGCTCTTGCTGAGCCGGTCCCAGAGCAAATGTGCTTAGGAACATTTTGTAATTTAAGTGAAATTCGTTTCAAGTGGGAACTAGATACTGGCTTTCAACGGTAGAAGATTGGAGAGGATGTAGAGCAATTTAATGGTGTGTACACTGAGGGCATTTTCAAAAGAGAATTTTAGATAAACCAAACAGAATATGAAAATGAATTCTGCC
>NC_022028.1:24969981-24976756 GCF_000317375.1 Microtus ochrogaster | reverse complement strand
AAAAAAAAAAAAAAAGAAAATGAATTCTACCTGGTTTCAGTTTTTATACAAATTAATACAGTTCCTGGAAAATGGGAACTTCTTGGCTACTCACTCATCCCTCTTTTATTAGGCCTTTATTAAACACCTGATATATGCTAAGTACTAGGAACGGAAAGTAGTTATGAAATTCGGAAGAGTGCCCTCTAAGCCTGCCCTGCACCGGTGGGAGGAATACAAATGCACGCACGTGGGAATCTCCCTAAGATGTGACACTACTTAGGATAAGTATTAAAATCAACTTCCTTCTGAATATCATGGATTAAACTCCTTGCTCAATAATCTGTAGAATCTATGGCTTTGTGACATGTGTATAAAGCTCTGGTTTTCCTGTAAGTTTCCCACATGCTACATTTAGTAGTGTTGGTTAATGGAGGGATCATTTGTGGGAAAGAGCACAGGCTGCTCGCACAAGTCCTCCAAAGCAGCAGTTGGTGTGGGGTTTCCTCTAAGGCGGTACAATTTCTGTGTCAATTTATGTGACTAACAACCTTGGCAATGAAGGCAATGGGCATTATATTAAGGAGAGTGACCGAGCCCTGTGCAAATCTTTTTTTTTCTTGCTATATAACCCAAGCTGATCTTGAACTCACAACCCTCCTGTCTCCAAGCATGTGTATAGGGGCACACCACTATGCGGGACTCCATATGAATCACCCTGGGTGAGCTGGAAGATGCAGACAGATCAAAGAAAGAATTGTTAGTTTTCCCCATGAGCAAAAAACTGATGTAACACTGATTGACAACAGTTTTGGTGAAATTGTAGCGGGATTAAAAAAAAAATCAATAAGGGATCAGTAGTGTATGATGTACTTATCATGGATTCAAACCCATTCCCTACCCCATCCCCAAACCCAGCAAATTCTGTAATGTTGATTTCTAATTTACCATGGCTCTCAGGGGAGAACCATCAAACTCTTCCATAAAGCGTGCTTAAGGAATAGACACATAGATGAGATCCATATATGTTTAGTGGAATATAATTCATCATCTGCCAGTCAACAGCGAATATTCATTGACCACCTATGACATGATGAGCCCCGTGACTGGCATTACAAAACACGGCAAGTGTCGAGACTGGGGAAACAAATACCACGTCTCTTCCATACAGTGCTTGTTACTTCTACTAGTCATGCATAATTATTATCATTCCCCGGGGCAGTTCTGTGATTTACTGTGGTCATATAACCATCAAGGGGCTGAGCCAGGTAAGAGTACTTGGCTCAATCCCAAGTTTAATACACTCAGAAAAGTAGTCTGAGTTCTCAAAGAGTGTCTTGTCTGGGAAGAGATAAGGATACATAGGAAACAATGAAATAATTTAAGTGCTGTCCTAGTAGCATTTGTGATGCTTTGTGGAGAAAGATGGGTATTGTTTTAACCTCAGCACAGTGGTTGTGCCTTAATCTACTGCTATTTCAGCCAGCGATTATGACTCTTCAGTTACCTGCCTGCTTCTCTGGGTGCAGTCTGGTGAGAATTCTGCTCCCTCAGGGACTGGCTATGTCACTGCTGCTAATGGTAGCAGTTGTTCTTTTTATAAATAAGACTCGAGAGTCAAAGGTTGGGATGAAAACCTGCTAGCTCAGAGAGATCAGGTCACAACTAGTTAACATTCTCTCTTTGCTGGCATCTCCCAAAGAGAATGTCTTTCCATTTCACCAAACCAGAAAAAGCTGCACCTCTCCAAATCACTCCCTACTGCTTCCTGTGTCTCTCTATCTCTCCCGGATGCCCTCTAATGTTCTAGAATTACTTTATGTCAACAAGTTGCTAACTCAGCCTCCTCCCGAGGTTAATTTTATTTAATCAATACAAATGCAAATTCAAAAGTCATGGTGTGATTGAATATCCCCCAACAGTCGGACCAGAAGAAGAAGTGGGGAGAAAGCAGCACAGACAGATGAATGACTATGCCAGTCAGTTTTCTGTCACCTCAACACAAACTAGGATCATGAGGATGGAGCCTCAACTGAGAAAATGACTCCATCAGATTGGCCCATAGTCTACTCTGCGTGTCATTTTCTTGATTAATTACAAAGTGTAGGAGGGCCCAAACCGCTGTGAATGGTGCCATCCCTGGTCAGGTGGTCCTGGATTGTATTAACAAAGCAGGCTGAGCAAGCCATAGGGAGCAAACTGTAAGCAGTGTTCCTCTGTGGCCTCTTCATCAGTTCCTGCCTCCAGGTTCCTCCCTGTCTTCCCTTCACGATGAACTGTAAACTGTAAGCTGAAATAGGCCCTTTCCTGACCAGGTTACTTTAGCTCATGGTATTTATCACGGCAACAGAGAGCAAACTAAGACAGTGACCACGGATGGTCTCTCTCCTCACAGGGTGGGCAGACCCAGATGGACCCAGCACCAAGCGTTTCTTTCTGCCTGACTTGTTTCATCGTGCTAATGTGGTTTTTCCTCATTCATTCCATTTGTCTAAAGCTCAGTCAGCTTTTCCTTGGGTATGTTAAGTTTATGGTCTACCACTGAGCTCTGTCTCCAGCCTCAGAGAGATGTCAGAGCGTGGGATGTGTTGTATTTAGTGAGATTCTTGCTGTTCACTGAGGCTGGACATCGGCACAGAGCGTCAGGAAGTTCCTGTCTAAGCAGAGATGTGACAAGAGATGTGGAATTGGTAAGGAGATTGTGAAGACATGAACACCCAACCTGCGTTCTTAGAATGCCAGCAAGGGGCAGCTGATGGGCAGATGGCGGTTCACTACAGACCAGGTCAAAATCAGGTAACTTAGAAACAGCGGGGGTAAGTGGAACAGAGAGGGGCATTGGCTGACAGAGGTGCCAGGAGCCATCTGAGCCAGCATCCCCTGCTCCTTTCTCACAGGCCGTGTGGGAAGACACAAGACAGTGAGTCAGCAGAACTCTGCTCATTTACCAGTCTTGCTTAGGGTTGGTCACCCGCTCTTAGGTCAAAGCACATTACCACGTCAGTCCTGGAATTCCCAATGAAGAGGAAGTGGTATACGCCTGACCAAGTTCCTGCCAGGCACAGAGACTCACATGCCTACAGACAGAAGGCGAAGGGCCTTTGGCATCATCTTCTTCTGTTTCTCCCAACAACTGCCAGAATGTGGTGAGGACAGAGTTGCTGGAATCACGAGGCCCATGTACCACATGTAGATTTGCCTCTGAGTTTCAACTAAATAGGGGGCACATACACATGGTCCCAAGAAATACACACCCTGGCGGCTTTACCTGTAGTTATAGCTGTAATGTGTCTTTTTTTTTTTTTTCGAGACAGGGTTTCTCTGTGGCTTTGGAGCCTGTCCTGGAACTCGCTCTGTAGACCAGGCTGCTCTCGAACTCACAGAGATCCGCCTGCCTCTGCCTCCCGAGTGTGTAATGTGTCTTAACTGGACACATTAAATACATTTTAAAGTTGTTAAAATAATCTCATCCAAAATGTATACAACACATTGGGGGAATACCTTTGGGGGAAATAGGTCTTCATTTTCCACCATGCTTGTTTTCTCAAGTTGCTATGGGTAAGACATAACGCGTTTGTTCAAATGTAGAAGTATTGGAATGGGATCCCACTATGCAAAGGACTTTACCTTCTGTTTTCTCTTCACTTGGAAGTATATGATGGGCTTCTCCCCTCTCCTTCAGAGTTGTTACACAAGGCAGGTAGTGGCTGTGCATTCTCTTCGTGTTGACAGGTGCTGAGCCCTCCCCCAGTTCTTACTCTACAACGTTATAATGCTGGGCAGGGGAGGGGCTAAAAGAAAAGGTGAGAACCATTCATATCTGGGCCCTTTCTTAGTCTGTTTCTTGTTGCTGTAACAAAAAAAAAACCAAAGACCTAAGTTCTAATCCTGGGATCCACATGATAGAAGGTACGAACTTATACCCACAAGTTGTCCTTTGACCTACACGCACACACACACACACACACACACACACACACTATGGAATATATACCCCAATAAATAAATATTTAAAAAATGAGGTGAAGAGCAATTAAGAGAGACACCCAGCATCAATCTCTGTTCTGCACATACATATGAACCCACAAGCATACGTAAATGTGTACACCCACGGAAAAGATAAAGGTAATATGATTATTCTCTACAATGTCTTTGACTAATCTAGAATTCCAAGCCTACTGCTCGGTCACATGGTCACATGAATAACCAGGGCTGAACGTGGCTGGCACAGCACTTCAGGCAAGGTTAAAAGGACAAAGATGGGTTTTCTTTGTGTGGGTCTCTGAGTAGCACATCAACATTGGCCCCACACAAGGTTCATCACAGATTTTGAGTTTCGATTTGGCTTTGAATTCTGACCCACCACCTGCCAATACTTGTGGCCTGGCACAACCCACCCCGCCTCATTAAGCCCTTAGAGGGACAAGAATGGGAAACCTCAAAGTAGAAATGTAAAACATACATAAGCCCCAAGTTGGACATCTGGCTTGTCATCAGCTTGGCTCAACAAGACTCTGGATATAGAGCTTCCCAGAGTGGTGTACTCAAAGCAGTTGAGAGACCATGAAACACTTCCTTTAAGAGGCAGGCCCTATCTTTAGGGGTTCTGATGGCCTAAATGGGGAAGCAGTATTTCAAAAGAACACCAGAGTCGATGCCAACGAATGGAGGTGGGGCTGTATGAGGACAGCCAGGGCAAAGCAAATGGGCATGCTATTCGCCCCATTTCTGTGTTCTGTGAATGAGTGAGCAGGAGTCAAGTCAAGTGATCAAGAAACACTGGCTCAAAACCCTGGGCTCTGTGGGTAAGAAGTGTGGGGATCCCAAAGGCTTCAATCAGAGGCTTCAAGGTGTGATGTCTTGGGTGGGAATTAACAGGCATATGGAGATGAACGTGGTTCCTGGGAGACTCACAGAAGCCCAAGCTGACGAGGGGTGGCACAATGCCAGAAAAGGTGGGGGCGGGGAGGGGATGTACAGAAGACCAGATAGTGTCCTGATTGCTTAATAGACTGTTTCCTCAGTGAATTTCATACTCTGAACATCTTTATCTAAAGTTCTAAAAAGACTTTTCAATAAGGAGCCCTGTAAAAATTGTATTGAACGACAAATTACACAGCCAGTCTTCGAAAGGGATGAACAATCTGGTCACCGCATCCAGGCAGAGGAAGGAGGAGCCTGGAAAGGTTGTGGGAATTTAGGTGGGAGATGGGAGCACAGCCTGTGGGAACCGCCAGCACTCACCAGAAGTGCTGGGAGCATCCTGTGAGTGCAAATGAAAACAGAGAGCTAAATTTCATTTAGAACTCACAGCATCATATTAATCTTTCTTCCCCAACACCTTTGATGTTTTCATGAGATATGATACTTTTTCAATAAGAGAAAACCAGAACATTTTTGCTTGATAACAATACACCCAGTTTTAGAATGGGCATAAGAAAAAAAAATATCTAAAAGGACCAAGAATTGAATGAGAATTGTCACTGTTAAGGGCCACATGGTGTCTCTCCTTCCACTTCCAAACATCCATGTGTTGAAATGGCCATCTCCTGTGTCCCAGAATGGGCTGCATTTGGGGAAAAGGGGAATTTTTCAGAGATGATTAAGATGAAGTCATTAGGAGGCCCTCATTCAGTATGACTTCATACAGGGGAAAAGGAGCTTCGGGACACGTATAAACAGAGAGGAGAACACAAGGTCACAGAAAGACATCACCATCTACAAACCAGTAAGACAACGTACAGAAGAAACTGAGTGTCATGGTTCAGTGACCTCCAGACATAAAATTATTTCATTGCCACTTCATGACTATAATTTTTCTACTGTTATGAATCATAATGTAAAGATCTGATGCCCAGGATACCCTGTGAAAGGGTCATTCAACCCTAGAGGGGTCATGACCCACAGGTTGAGAACCACTACTTTAGAAGCATAGAAAGGGGTAGAAAAAGCTTCTGGAGACAGAAGTGGTGAGGAAGGGGGAGGGAGAAGCAGGAAGTGAGGTCACAACAGCAAAGGGCATCTCAAAACTGAGGCGCGGTCGCTTGTAGAAATCCTTACGAAAAAAGCCAGTGAGAGCATGGGTTTCCAGAAAGCTTCTGGGACTTAAATCAGGAAGTTGCCAGTGACCTTTGAGAAGATGATGTTATTGGTACAGCAGGGGAAATCCAGGTGTACTGGGTTGCGGAGGGGACTCAATGAAACAGTCATGTCTTGAGGGCAGGACATTGCATGTGAAGCTCAGGGACAGATAGGCCAGTAGCAACAGAGGTAGAACTGAGAAAGGACTTTACAAAACGGCTTTACTATCAAATTTTAATTGCAGATAATTATTCTCATTATGTATTTTGATCTTATTTTATCACCTCAACATCTTGCCTCTTCCCACACCCAATTAATTCCATTCCTCTCCCCAACTAGTCCACCTTCTACTCTCATGCCCCGCCCCCTTATTTCATCACCCAGTAAGTTTCATTAGGGTTATTTACAGAAGCATGGGGGGGGGAGCTTGCAGGAGGATGGGGAGGGGGTGTTTGCAGGAGGATGGAGAAGAGGGTGTTTGCAGAAACATGGGGAGGGGGTATTTACAGGAGGAGGGTGAGAGGGGTGTTTGCAGGAACATGGGGAGGGCGTGTTTACAGGAATATGGGGAGGGGGTGTTTACAGGAACATGGGGAAGGGGTGTTTGCAGGAGGATGGGGAGGGGGTGTTTGCAGGAGGATGGGGAGGGGGTGTTTGCAGGAGGATGGGAAAGGGGGTGTTTGCAGGAGGAGGGTGAGAGGGGTGTTTGCAGGAA
>NC_022028.1:24966611-24969881 GCF_000317375.1 Microtus ochrogaster | reverse complement strand
GGGAGGGGGTGTTTGCAGGAACATGGGGAGGGGGTGTTTGCAGGAACATGGGGAAGGGGTGTTTGCAGGAACATGGGGAGGGGGTGTTTGCAGGAGGATGAGGGGGTGTTTGCAGGAGGATGGGAAAGGGGGTGTTTGCAGGAGGAGGGTGAGAGGGGTGTTTGCAGGAACATGGGGAGGGGGTGTTTGCAGGAGGATGGGGAGGGGGTGTTTGCAGGAACATGGGGAGGGAGTGTTTGCAGGAACATGGGCACCTTACAAGTAGCTCTACATCAATGAAGGAGATATCTCCCCTCCCCCTCCACCAACTTTTGGAGAGACAATGTTTTTGAAGAGTGGGGGAAAGTTCTGGGGAAGCAGAAAAGGAAGAGGAGGAAGAACCAGAAGAGAGTCTGGTATCTAATCTACCTTTGTTGAAAAAGTCATATGACCAGGGGGAGGCATGAAGCCCCAAGCAAAGTTAAACCCCTGTGCTGAATATGGCATCTGGAAATAGGAGAAGGAAGGGCTGTGTCCTACCCTCGTTCTGAACAGAACGGCTCTGACTGGCCCTTTTCATTTAGCTTCACCTGGCTCGCTTTGAGCTCTATTGTCGTTGGATTTAGAACGTTCCAGGTCTATGTCTCAGCTTCTAGTGTTCAGGCACCTGTGTCTGTTCCTCAAGGGATTCCCCAGCTGCTGAGCAGGGAGGGGCCAGACCATTTTGAAGTCAGCTCTGAGGCTAAGCCACAAATCTTTGAGGTGCCCGGATGAAACTCGGAGCATATTCTCGTTCTCCCCCCCTCTTCAGCAAAATGCTAAAGTGTTTTTTCCTGTTTGGGCCTCCCTGGGCTCAGTCCCCAGGCAGCCTTGTTTTTTTAGGCACTGATTGTTGAATTACTGGCAGGCTCGGGTCTAGGACATTGCCTCCTCAGCTAGCGGTTTTGAAACTTTCAAAGAAATGGCTCAACCCATCTTTCAAATAACATTCCAGAAATCCCTAAAATATCAAATGACTAATGGTTCATTTTACACATATACTCCCATGCTAGCCTCAAACTTATTAAAGTCATACACTGTAGAGCCCAGCTGTGTGAACTGTGGACTGCTTTATAGATGGAAAATTCAGAAAGGCTATGGACCCGTTGCTGTCTGAAGCCAGCCTCGGGGTTCAGATTATTCCTACAGTTTATTTTGGTCACACTCTAATGAGAAATTCCTCCTTTGCACAGATAAAGGACTATAAACCGTGACATTTTTCTTAAAAATGGCCAGCCTTGCAACCTTGAAAAATTTTCTGTAAGTAATCAGAAAATGACAGGATATGTACGATGTCTCTGAAGGTCCTCAAAACAAACTTGTTTTATAACATGCCCACTAGCCTGCAATATGTTATATACATTGTAAATGATATGGTCAAATCTATTATACTATAGCATAAAAGCATAATTTAACAGTATCTTTTTTATGAATGTTCACAATAAACATTTTATTAAGTATTTTCACATTCTCTTCTCCTCTGAGCATTGTAAATTATAAAGCCTGTGTTAAGTTTTTCCCATTGCTATTCCACTGATATTTTTTTGTAGATTTCATAATTCTCTTTTTGCTTTACTAATTTTTTTTAATCCATCCAACTTATTCTAAAATGGTCCTGTCTCTAGAGCGCTATAAAGTAACAGTGGCGTGAACTGAATTCTAAAGTACCAGCCGATATACAGTGTACATGGGAAAATAGTATGGCAAGCACTATTGAAATACCAAAACAAAACTCACAAAAACATATCATCCATGTCTTCATAAACTAGGAAAATTTAACAATATCTTAAAGCTGAAATTTGAATCTAGTATCTGTAAACCCGTCAATGATGTTAGGTGAGGTCAACATATTAAAAGCCACTTTGAGTAGGCTAAGCATGGCAGAATAACCTTTAAGCTAAAAAATTCGGAGGCAGAGGTAGCCAGGAACATTTGAGTGCCAGGCCAACCTGGTCTATATAGTCAGTTCCAGCCCAACCAGGGCTACATAGTGAGTCCTTGTCTCACAAACAAAACAAAACAGCAAAAACAAAACAAAACAAACAAAAATGACACCCTTGAGCCTGAACCTTGTCAGTAACCAAAAATGTATTTAATGTCTCCTCTGTGACAGAGGCTACATGCAGCTGAAGACACAGGACAAAATATGGCACACAGAGTGAGACTTCGGCCTGAAAAACTAGCTAAGACCAGAGAGAAATTCCATCCAGGACAATGGAGAGCCCGAGGCATCAGGGGGCTACTGGCACAGTGCATGGGGACAAAGCAGTTTCTGGAGACCATGAATTCTTACCTGTGTCAGGTGCATGTTTTAAATGCTATGTAAAAATCTAAGGCAGATAGCACAAAGCTCAAAATATGCTATATTTTCTCTTACGTGTACCTATGATAAATTTAAATTATAAAAAAATTGTCTTTTAAAAAATTGGGTATGTGTTTGCATACATTCAAGCAGAAGAGGGTGTCAGATCCCCTGGAGCTAGAGTTACAGGTGGTTGTGAGTCACTTGTGTGTTGTAGGAGGCTGCTTGTTTGTTCCTGGGTGTTTAGCCTTGAAATAACCACACAGAAACTGCATTAATTAAACCACTGCTTGGCCTATTAGCTCTAGCTTCTTATTGGCTAGCTCTTACATCTTAATTTAACCAATTCCTATTAATCTGTGTGTTGCCTTGTGGTTGTGGCTTGCTGGCAAGGTTGCGTCCAGCATCTATCTCTGATGGGCTACATGGCTTCTCCTGACTCTTGTCTTCTTTCTCCCAGCATTCAGTTTAGTTTTCCTCACCTAGCTTTGTTCTGCTCTGCTATAGGATCAAAGACGTTTCTTTATTAATCAACGGTAATCATACAGAGGGGAATCCCATATCACTTATGGATGCTGGGAACCAAACTTGGTCCTCTTCCAGAGCAATACTGTACTTTCAACCTCTGAGCTATCTCTCCAGCCCCAAAATTTAACTCGTAAATTAGGTACAGCAAGAGATGATCAAGATCTCATAATGAATCAGAGTCACAACAACAATAAACTATACAAAAATAATTTGAACATCACAGATCATTTACATCTGCAATATTCCGCATAATGTAGAATGATTACAGATAATTGGAACCATTGAAGGTAAAGTCCAGCAGGGTGGTAGTGGCACAAGCCTTTAATTACAGTACTCGAGAGGCAGAGGCAGGCAGATCTCTGTGAGTTCGAGGCCAGCCTGGTCTACAGAGTGAGTTCCAGGATAGGCTCCAAAGCTACAGC
>NC_022028.1:24956309-24966511 GCF_000317375.1 Microtus ochrogaster | reverse complement strand
AAGGAAGGAAGGAAGAAGAAAATGAAGTCCAAGAATTAGGTGCTAAGTAGAGAGAGGAGAAGGAATTCTTGGGAGGAACGCAGAGAACCAGGCCTGGGAGGGTACTGCTGCATTCACACTGGAGAGAGTTTTGGAGGTAGCTGGTACAAGTGGGAATATAGGAGACAAACCTGGGAAGGCAGG
This sequence comes from Microtus ochrogaster, assembly GCF_000317375.1. Lineage (NCBI taxonomy): Eukaryota > Metazoa > Chordata > Mammalia > Rodentia > Cricetidae > Microtus > Microtus ochrogaster. The sequence continues at coordinate 24,966,328 of NC_022028.1, read as the reverse complement.
AGTGCCAAGGGTGTAGAGAGAGACATGAGGCTAACAAAGAGGCGCCTCAGAGGTGACTGGTGGCACTCACTGATGACATTTAAACTAGACAAGGCTCTTGTATAATTTGTATTCATTTGTTTGCTTTTGAGAGAGAATTTTGATATATAACCCAAACTGGTCTTAAACTTGAAGCCATTCTCCTGCCTCAGCCTCCTGAGTGCTGAGGTTATGGGCCTGTGTTACTGTGCCCAGTTATAATGTGTGTGTGTGCATGTGTGTGTGTGTGTTTGTGTGTGTGTGTGTGTGTGTGTTTGTGTGTGTGTGTGTGTTTAAAGACCTTTATGTCGAGGCAAGGAGGCCCTGAGGAGATTGTGTTGAAGTTAAGGGTGGTGGAGGCTGAGGCAGAACGCCTTGAGTCGATTGGTATTTAGGAGACTCGGTTAGCACAGCGTGGTGATTGTGTCTGGTGGATGGAGAGGGAGGAACAGAGAAGCCAAGCTCCTGCTTAGACAGCTATCAGGGGAGAATTTGCACCCAGGTTGTTCTGCCTAGACAGCCCTTCAGGACATTAAGTGGATCCTAGCTGAGGTTCAATAGCTTGGACACAGACCCAGAGGAATTGTCTGAGCCTGAGTTTCCATGAGGAAGCCATTGTTTCTCCATGGAGGTCTGGCTTACCACTTGTTACTAAGAATGAATGAGTAGGGTAATCAGTGCAGAACCAATTAGCTGGTGAAACTGGCCAGTCAAAGGCAAGATTTCTTATGTAGAATGAGGCTATAGAGTGGAGACTCCTCTCTCTCTCTCTCTCTCTCTCTCTCTCTCTCTCTCTCTCTCTCTCTCTCTCTCTCCCTCTCTCTCTGCACATGTGTGCAGGTGTGCATACCCACCCTTATGCACAGAGGCCAGAGGGGGACAGATGTTTTGCTCTATCACTCTTCACCTCATTCCCTTGAGGCACAGTCTCTCACTGAACCTGGAGCTTCTCTGAAGGCCAGCAAGTCCCAGGATCCTCCTGGCTCATGGATGGTTATATCAGACTTTTCATGTAGAATCCACAGCCAGATCCTCATGTTTGCACAAGCACCCCCACCTGCTGAGTCATCTCCCCAGGCTCAAGTTGTGTTGTTTCTTTAACTACAAAATCCACATAATGTTACATTAATGAAAAGGCCAACATATTTCTCTCAATGCTTGTTATGAGGCCAAACTATGCTTTCTAGATAGCTATTCATTGCAAAGGACCTATGGGGACAATCTGAATCCACAACTTTCCAGTAAGGATAAACAGCCCTGGGGCATCTGCCTACCTCAGTGCCATCCACCAGTTCCTGATACTTCCTTAATGCTTCTTAACGTTTGGTGTCAAGCGGCAACTGCAACATTCAGGTTGGTGAGGTGTTCAAAGCGGGAAGGGTGGGGAATTTGTGTGGTTTCAGAAACAGGAAGTTCTACCTTAAAACATATCATTTCTGAAGTGGAGAAAGTTCGGGTAGGTTTTCAGAAAGCCTATCACAGTAACACATTGATGTTTTCAACATATTTATAGGTCAATATAGTAAAAACACAACCGAACACAAAACTCCGGAGTGTTGTTTGCGTGTGAAATAACTAAAATATACTCTACAGTTGGCCAGGCCGAGATTTTATCAGCCAAAGAAACTGCAGCTCAGTTTTGTGAAAGACACAACTGGCTGCCTATCAGGATCTCTTTTTCTTTTTTTTAATGTAGGCTGTCTTCTAGGCTCATGTAGATTTGAAGATGAATGCCAACAGAGACATACATGTAGATTATTAACTTTGTGGGAAAGCATCATGGTTTGAATAACGCTGAAAGATGGCCCCTTCTGAAACTCAGTCATAAAGAGATGGGTGCAGCCTGCCTGTCACCAAGGGTGTTGGTGTACGGGACTCAGAACAAAACAGACTTGGATTAGACTCCAGTCAAGAAGCTTGGGGGTGGGGAGGCATGTCCTGAGTGGATATGTGTGGATGGCTGCTGGCTATGTAGACCATCTTTCCCCAAATGGCTCCAGTGGGCTCTGGCTTCAGAATCCCTGCCCACCCCGGAAGCAGGGTCAACTCTGGATGGTTCAATACCCTCTGGGTGGGCATCCTGACCCCAGAAACTGGAAAGAAGGATCCTGGAGCTTGGAAACCTTCCCCAACCTGTAATAAAGCAAATGAAGAAGGGCAAAATGAAGCAAGATGGGACTGTTGCCTTAACCAAATGGCTTAGAAGGCAAGTTTGACTCCTTCCTCTGTGTTTACATCCACAGCTACCATTCTGATCCATGAAGTTTGGAGAATGCAAATGGTTTGCCATCCAAGAAGAGCCAGGGGCTGGCAAGACAGCTCAGTGGATAAAAGCATTGGGCACCGATCCTGATGGCCTGAATTTCACCCTCCCGACCCACATAGTGGAAGGAGAGAACTGGCCCCTCAAGCTGCCCTTTGACCTCCACACATGTGTTATGACATGTATGCCTTACCCTCCTCCAATAAATAAATCAATCTAAAAATTATTCTTTTGAAGAGCCAGAAAAAGGGTCGGGGTTCTAAGACAGGGTGGTGGTCAGAGCTGTGGACTCCGGAACCCACACTGCCTGAGTTCAAATCCCCAACACTCCCTGCTGGCCCTTTGATATGGAAAAGTTATTTATTCTCCCCATGCTTTGGTTTCTGTCTTGGAAAAATTGAATAATGAATAAGGGTTCTCGTGGGGCTCAATTCAGTTCATGGGTGGAAAGTTCATGAAGGAGGTCACTTGGAGAGCAAAGAATTTCTGTAGTCCACCCAACACACGTCTTTGGATCAGGCACTGGAGAGACTGGCTGGTGGGAATTCTTCAGGGGTCCATCTTAGGAGCCAAGGACCAACATCTTCTGACATAACCTTGCATTTTGGTCCAGTGATGCTGTGTTCTCCTGGCTTGCTTCCTCTACCTTCCTGGTTCAGTGTTGGGTTTGTATCATACTCACCCTAACCGGCTCTTCCCCCAGGGAGCTCCTCACCTGCTGCGCCAAGGCCCTCATCATTTCTCCCATCTTCCTTCATGCCTTCTGGGCCTGTGGCTGATAGCACATGACACCTGCCACTATGACCTCTCTGAACTTTAGATCCAGGCAGCCACCGCATGCCTGATAGGCTTCTGGCATACCCAGAAGCTCCCAGTGAGTGGAAAGCCCTCTGTTTTTGTCCCTTCACCTGGGGCAACCAGGGTCAATGAATTGCACAAGCATTCACACAGGCCCAGGAAGCAACTCCACTGGCCAATACCCTACTCATTCCTTACCCAAACCCATCAGCTATTCTATTCAGATCCTCTACCTAGGACCTGCTTACCACCCCACCTTGTTTCTAGGGGCTCTAGGCTACTTCTCTCACCTAGATGTTACCTTCAGACTCACTGGTATATACACAAGATGGTTGGGGGGCGAACTATAAAGTTGCAGATAAGTACTACAAAGCAAAATACACTGGGTATTCTGTAATACTGACCAAGGGCCTGGCAGAGAGGCTCTCTGCCTAGGTAATATTTAGGGAGGATGAATCCAAGTCTTCCTGGAGTGTACATGTCCTGAAACTGGAACCTGAAGGAGTCAAGGATTGGGGACAGGCACAGGCTGGAGGCAAATGGGTCAGTAAGGTGAAGGGCCCAGAGTCTGGCTTCTGTAGGGCATTGGTGGCCACGGGGAGGAGTTCAAATTTTATTCCAAATGCAGTGGGAAGGTTATGGTTTGGGTATCGTGTGATCCCAAAGAATCATGTGTTGAAGGCTTTGGTCTCCAGCTGTTGGATCTAGTTGTTGAAATATGATCGGATCATGAGGGCTTTGACCTAATCAGTGAACGAGCCCACTGATGGCTACACACAGAAAAGCCATCCTGGGAGGTGATGGAAAGTAAGGGGTGGGGCACAGTGAGAGCCAGCAGCTCCCTCTTGGTGTCTCCTCTTCTTGTCCAGGCCCATCTCCGGCTGTTCTCTCTTCCTAGCAGTCAGAAGATGAACAGCTGTGTTTCACTCTGCCTTCTCCACCATGGTGCTCGGCCTCATCCTAGGCCCGCAGGGCTTTGGCTAAGACTCTGGGCTGGGGTGTCTGGAGCTAGAATCCACTCCCTCTTATATTTTTCCACAGTAATGATGACTTTTAAGCAAAGAAACACCTGCTTTACTTACATTTAAAAATACTCTTGTCTTTTCATCACTTCAAATGCAGCCACTTCGAACTTGCCATGAAAACCCAGCCCCTCCTCCCATAACCCCATGCCTCTCTCCCCCTTACCACCTTCTAGCCCGCTGGTTCTCAGCCTTCCTAATGCTGCGGCCCTTTAATACAGTTCCTCATGTGGTCGTGACCCCCCCCCCACAGACCCATAAAATTATTTTCGTTGCTACTTCATAACTGTAATTTTGCTACTGTTCTGAATCATAATGCAAAAACATCTATGTTTTTGATGGTCCTAGGTGATCCCTGTGAAAGGGTCATTTGACTCCAAAAGGCATTGCAACCCACAGGTTGAGAACCACTGTTCTCAACCACTGTTCCTAATCACTGAACTTTCTCCTGTGTTGCTTTGTTCTGTGTGAACAGCATTGTTTGGGGGTGGAGGGAGAATGTAACTTATCCCCTCTCTGTCTCGTGGACGCTGGTGGTCCCATGAGGCAGCAGCGACCAAAGCATCACAGTTGAAACAAGTGACATCCAGGAGCACTTGAGCTGTGGCCCAGCACGGCTCAGGGAAGAGCTGCAGGCCATGAGGAAAACAAGGAGCCAGTGATTTCTGCCTCCAAAGATCCCTGGCTTTGCCCTTATTTTAACCTCACAGACCACGGAAGTTCTGCTTCATTCAGAGACTGATCCTCTCCAGGTCAAGTGCTTACTGTATGGTCTCACTCTCTGCACCTCTCTGCTCCATCATCTTCTGCTTCCCCAGACACGTATCCTTCTCCTTGTTCAAGGACCATCAGGCTACGTCCTGCCTCAATAAGATTACGTGTGTGGTTATCTCTCATCCAGATTCTTAAGACCAGCTGCTCAAATACCCAGATAAGGCCCACAATGCATACTTCTGTTTTCAATTGCTGATCTTCAAAACAACAAAAACCTCCCAGCTTTTTTTTCTTCCTGGAAACAAGAGTTGGTTTTTGCAGCTGTGGCCTTTAGTAAGGCCTGCATCTGTCAGCAGATGGGCAAGAGGACAAAGCTATGAGAACCCCGAAGAGCCTTGTGTAGTTTTAGACAGCTCTATGTCGTGTTCACGCAAATTAGAAGTCCTGGACCCAGCACACTGTAACCGATGTAAGAAAACACATACAGCTGGCTCTTTGTAACAGCCCACACTGGAAGCTGCCCAAATGTCTGTCAGCCGCACAATAGCTAAATCAACTGCGGTATATTTGCACAATGGAACACCAGCCCAAACAGATAACGGCCTATCTATAACTTCACGTCACAGTATGGATGCTCTCACAGACATAAAGCTGCCTGGGGCATGAAAGCGTCGTACTGTACGGTTCTGCTTAGTTGACACAGAAAGCAGGCAACGTGAATCTGTAATGTAAGAATCGGGATACTGGTGGCTGTAGCACACGAGTAGGGAATGAGGCAGAATGAGCGGCCAGTGAGGCAGAGGCGAGGCCCTGGACAACAGGGGCATGCGGTTCCGGAAGACTCACTCAGCTGACACCTGTGATGTATACATTTTTCTGGGCCTATGTTCTCGTCAGCAAAAACTGAAAGCAAAACTGACTTTGTTTATGTCAATATGATGTCTGAGGTTTTTTTTTTTTTCCTTTTAGCCCTAACCTCACCTATGAACGTGAGTGTGTTAATTCTTCTATAGTAAAGTGATCCATGGGAGATAGGAGGGGGCAAGTCAAGACTTCTTGTATACTGTTTAAAAACAAGACTCTCGAGAGCAATGGTTCTCAGCCTTCTTAACACAGCAGCCCTTTAATACAGTTCCTCCTGTTGCGGTGATCCCCAACCACAACATTATTTTCATTGCTACTTCATAACTGTAATTTTGCTGCTGTTATGTAGAAGTTTGCCAAAGGGCCGTGGCCCACAGGTTGAGAAGCACTGCTCCGAAGCATCTCCCATCGGAATCACATCTTGATTACATGGCAAGGATGCTACAGATGTGACCTAAGAGCATCGTTCTTTAATCAAACTGGCTTTCAGGACTATGTTCGCCTTTTGGCTGGCAACAACATCTGTTTCAAATTCTAATGACCAGATTTTCAATTTTAGGAACTTATTTTTTTCTGCAAAATAATGGAATAAAAAAACAAAGTTCAATGAAGATGAGTAGCGGGATTTTTAAGATCCCATCTAAAACCATCGCTGGCTTACCTTTAAATGTGTTTCTCTGGTGGGCGGTGGTGGCGCACGCCTTTAACCAGCACTCGGGAGGCAGAGGCAGGAGGATCTCTGTGTGTTGGAGGCCACCAGTCTACATAGCCAGATCCAGAACAGTCAGGGCTGGAAGACATCATCCCATCAAATATGAGCACAGGTAATGACAGGAGAACTTGACAGAGGTTAAGGAGATGTGCTGCATTTTTTGTTGTTGTTATTGTTGTTGTTGTTACCTGGTTTTTAATTTTCTTTTCTTATTTTTATTTTAAGAACATTAGTGTTTTGCCTGCATGTAAGTCTATAGGACGGTATTGGGCCCCCTGGACCTGGAGTTACAGACAGTTGTGACTTCTTCTTAACTTAGAAATAAAGGGTTCAACATACATAGGACATCCAAGTAGATGTTCCGGGAAGTTTCTGTGTAAACAGTAAATGCCATCTGTGGAAAAAAAAAAATAGGCCTGTGGCTCACATTGACTATGTGGGCACTGGAACTTTTGCCTTGTTAACCAGGGATGTAGGGTGCAGGGAATCCATGTCATACTTAGGGAGTGTAATATCATTCCAACCTAATCAATTGGATTAGCTAGAGTTGTAAAGTGTTCAGTTATATTACTGGCTTTGTTGTTGCTGTTGTTTTCTGTTTTGTTTGTTTGAATGCGTGTGTGTGACAAGGTTTCCCCGTATTGCCCAAGCTGGCCGTAAACTCACTATATAGCTCAGGGTGGTATCAAACTTGTAATCTCCCTGCCTCCTTTTCCTGAGTGCTGGGAATTCAGGCAGGTACCACGACGCCTGGCCTTTGGGGTCTAACGCATGGTCATGATGCTCGCTTTTGACATCTCAAATGGGGGGTGATGATCTGGGATTCTCTCCCGGGCACTCCTGGCATACCCTGGCAGGAACACCCTTCACATCTCATTAGAGCCACCTGCTGTCCTGCCGTCTGGATGCTGTCGACCTTCATCCTGAGCAGCTGAGAAGAGCTAGATGAGCAGAGGGAGGTGTGTGGTGACGCTTCTTGCAAATAACTAGGCCTGCCTACATCCCACGGACAGAGAAGGGGCAGGAGCTGGGCCTCAAGCAGCAGCTAGCATCAATTCACGTTCCGGCTCAGCCATTCACTGTGTCATTTTCAGCAAATTACTATACCAGTCTCCTTTCTCATTAATGCGCTCACCGAATTCTAAGTCTTGCTAGGACGATTAAAGAGCACATGTGATCAGAACATTCAGTGATGCTTTAGGAATTGTCAAGGTAAGACACCCCACTCCTCAGTGTTGCCTGAAGGGCTTCTCTAGGTTTGCCTCTTCTATGCTGTTGCAGTGTTTTCTGCTTGGAAATCAAGCAGCTTGGGAATCAACTGGATTAGAACCCTCTTTCTGCATTAATGGGGGACTCCTCTCACAGCTGTAACTCAACTCTGAAAAGATGAGCCTACAGTTTCACGAAGCAAACCCTTCCTGTCCCATCCTGGAAGGGTTTCCAAGCTGTTGAACTGAAATCTGTGTCCTTTACAATTTCTAAGTATAAATTCAAGTTTCCTTTTCTGTTCACTCTGCTCCTTCTTTGACACCACAGCTTTCTGCGTCTTTGAGACACCTCTCTTCCTTTATGAGTCAGTTTATTATATAAGCTACCCAGCCCTGAGCACTTTCTAGAACTCTAACTAGTTGGGCTAGAGAGATGGCTCAGCGGTTATATTGCTCTTGCAGAGGTCCTAGGTTCTGTTTCCAGCATTTGTATTAGGCAGCTTCCAATCACCTGTACTCCAGTTTTATGGGATCCAGCGCCCTCTTCTGATCTCCCTAGGTAACACACTCACAAGTACATATACCCTCTCATATATACGACTGGTTTTTGTGTGTTCATTTACTTGTTTTTAAAGAAGCCTGCCTAGTGCAACAGTAGATAACATTTTTATGTGTCTACTGTGACCGAGTGAGACCAGCTACCCAGGCGGCATGTGGCCAGAGTCATCTCACATCCTGACTACAATGACTGACTTGGAAATGAGCAGGTAACTCAGGATGGTTTCCCACAGAATTTTGTTAGAACTCTAGGAACTGAGATACATTTCTTTTCTTTCGGGGTCCACAGTCCCACACAGGATAAATCTGTAGCCGCCTTTGCCAACATGCTAGAGGAAGACGATTGATAATTACACAAAGACAGCTCTCTGATGGCATAACCTGAACCCAGGACCCATTGAGCCTTGAACATCCCACTTATCTAGGCTTAAATTCTCTCTCTGGCACAAACACATCTCCTTAAGCCAAAGATGTTAAGATTTATCAAGACAGGAAGTTCCCCCAGCAGGACTCAGTCAGGGCCATGTTATAAGGCTCTGCACGCCCTGGCTGCCTTCTAACTGACACCAATTATTTTGTCATTATTGGCCCAGAGAAAGGTTATTCATTCTTAGCATTCTTTGACCCTCAGAGATAGGAAAGCAATCTGGACTTTTCTTCCAAACTATCTAGACAGAGCAGTTTGGGTCAGAAAGTTTTTCAACCCAAGGTGAAATATGAATTAGAGGCAATAACCCAGAAACTGTTTCCAAAAGCAGGTCAAGGCCAGGGGAACAGAAATGGAGAGAGAGTGGTTTCCCAAGTAGAAAATGGACATCAAGGCTTCATCAGAAAGCAAGAGAGCCTTCTGTGGCAGGCAGAAAAGGACACAGAGTTCTCCCTGGTCATCCCCACCCAGTTTTCCTGAGTGCCATGCTTTGAGTGTGAGATGATCCCTGGAGACTTGTGGATCTGAACACTTGGCTCCCATACGATGGTATTTTGGGAGGCTGTGATCCTCTTGGTCCTGGAGTGTAGACAACAGACTCAGGACGAAGTGTCGACGTTGAGGGTCAATGTGCTGGCTTTTCCTTGCTGTCTGGATATCTGCTTGCTAACCCATACCATGTTGAAAAGGAGCCACCTCAGCTTCCTGCCACTGTAAACTGGGTGTCTGCCATGTCCTCCTCACCATGGTAGACTGCACTCTTAAACCACAGGCCCAGATAAATGTCTCCTGTCTTAGGTTGCTTTGGGAACGTATTCTATCACAGCAATGGGAATATTACACACTGTGGAGCTGAAGCTCACAAGACGAAATACTCAGAGAAGACAGATGGGTTTCTTGACTTTATTTCTTTTCTTATTTTTCTTTTAAACTGGGAATAAAAATACCCATAAAAGTTTCTGTATGAATGTAAGGCCATACCAAAGTGCCAGAGAGTGGGTGACTTTAAGAACCAAAATTGATCTTCTCAGACCTGATCTGAAAGTCTACGATCAGGTTGCCAGTAGAGTTGGTTTCTCTTGAGTCACCATTCTGGTGACTGCCTCTCTCTTGTTTCCTTGTGTGTGCCAGCATCCTAATTTTGTCCTATAAGGCCACCAACCCCGTGAACTTAGGATATGCTCTAATGACTTCAGCTAACCTTCATCATCCATTTGAAAACTATTTCCAAAAATAGCCACATTCAGAGATACTGTGGCTGGAGATTTCAACAGGTAAGTTCAGCCCATAATTTTAAACAGCAAATAACAAAGGTGTTGGGTTTTTTTTTTTTAACACTGCAGCCATATATCAACTATGCAGCATTCAGACAATTTAAAATGCTCACTGGCCTTCAATTATTTAAAAAAAAAATAGGGTCAGGCAGTGGTGACGC
>NC_022028.1:24931455-24955503 GCF_000317375.1 Microtus ochrogaster | reverse complement strand
TGAGGAAGCCCAGACTGACCTTTCCGGCTCCTGCAGGGTCCGGGATGGAAGGAGTGTATCTGGCAAGACCAGTTCACTCTTCCTTAAGGAAAGCCTCTGTCCAATAAGCTTGCCAAGAGAGCACAGCTGCAGTCATGGTTGTGTCCGAAAAGCACTGGGGTGGAGGAGCCAGGCAGGAAAGGCCACACGGCCTGGGTTTGACTCTATCAGCAGCTTGCAGTCTAAAGATTTGCCTGGGAGAGAAAGAAAAATGATACACAGCACACATCACGTATAACAGCGAGAAAGGGCAGCCTGAAACTGAAGGGCACCTGAGACATTTAAAATGTGCCATAAAAGACGCTCGAGTAAAGTCACCCGACTGTTAAGAGTTGGCTATGAAACGCCCCCTGAAGGCGGAGGTTAGACGCAAGCTCCCGGATGAGCAGTGTTCAGCAGCAAGGCTTTGGAGAAACAATTGGGTTCCGGGACTCCGGTTACTGGATTAATCCCTTAGTGGACTCATTACACAATCTCTGGGAGATGGTGAAAGGCAGGATAGGGTCTAGGTAGAGGAAGTGGGTCCCCGGAAGTCCTGGGAGAGTCTGTCTTTCCCCTTTCTCTTTCCTCTCCCTCTCCTCCACGTCCTTGCTGCCCCAAGGTGAGTTCTCTTCCCCGGGTTCCTGCCACAAGGTTCTGCCTCATCTCAGGCCCAAAACAATGGACCTCGCTGGAAACTATGGGCCAAAATAAATAATTCCTCCACTTGAGTTGATCTTCTCAACACTGGTCATAATAACGGAACGCCGTGCCTTACAACACATCTTTAGCTCTAAAGTCAGCTGACCGCCATTATCTTGACGATTAAACACATTTGGTTTTCACGGTAAAACGACAAATCCCAGAGGGGCAAGAGGAAGAGCAGAGAGAACCAAACTATGTGGGCCCTTTCTGCCTCTTTCTTTTTTCCCCACTCAACATCTCCCAGCCGGCCTTCGTTTTACCTTTGAGGACTGAGGAGCAGGCTCACCAGGAAACTTGGCCCTGTTTAGAATCCTTCTCTCTCGTATTTTGGACCTTACTTGTTCTCAGCAGTCAGATCTCAATTTAGCCGCTAGACGTGGAGTCTTCTCCAGTTCTTTCTCCAAGGTCCAACCAAGTCCGTTCCCGAGAATCTCAAGGTGCAGTTCCCGGGAAACATCTTCCTGTCCAGAGCTTTGCAGCAAGGTGAATTTCCCGGCCTACTCCTGATCAGGAACTGCCGGCTAAGCGATGCTGTGTTCTCGCCAGGTTGAGGATCGATGATCTGCTTTATTCTGTGAGGTTTCTGTCTAGCCCTAAGTAACCTCGGCAGTTCTCTGACATAGGTGCTTATTTCCGGCTCCCGTGTCTCTGCGAGAATCAGGGGCTTTCGCTTGGAAGTTTGCTAAGAAGCTTTGAGTACTGCCAGACCAGAGAACTCAATAAACACTCATGGAATTAATAAGTGAACGGGTGCCTGGATGGAGAGACCGCTGCGGGTGGAGATACTGGTTCTCATCGTCGTGACACCAACCTAGACATATCCTGGAAGGGCGAACCTCACTTGAAGAATTCCCTCCGTCAGTTGTACTGTGGGCGAGTCTGTGTAGGCATTTTCTTAGTTGCCTCGGGAGGGCCCAGCTCCCTGCGAGCCATGCCCCGCCTGAGATTGTGGTTCTGGGTGATATAAGAAAGCAGGCTGAGCAAGCCATGGGGAGCAGGCCAGTAAGCAGCTCGCCCCCCGCCCTCCCCCCCCAATTGCTCCTGCTTCGGTCCTTGCCTCCAGGTTCCTGCTTGAGTTCCCGCCCTGGTTTCCTTTGACGGACTCTAACTTGGAAGATGCAATGAACACTTTCCTCCCCAGTGCTGCTTTTGGTCATGGTGTTTATCATAGTGACAGAAAGCAAATTAAGGCATAGTCTGTGTGGAACCCCCAATGTGCTACCTGCCAACCAGGTGGCAAATTATTTGAACTTCCCGGGTCAGTCTCTTCCACGGTAAAATGGGACCAATTTTGACATGGATGGCTCAAAGAGCAACTAAGACAATACATGCAAAATGTCTCAAAGTGGATAAGGAAACGCCTGGTGTTGTTTCCTGCCAGTGTGTTCCTCTTGCAATCACAGTGGTACATGCAGCCGCTTGAGGGATGAAGGGATCCAGGATCCAAGGAGGACTTTTAAGGGGTGAAGGGTAGAGAAGGCGACACTTGGTGGGAAAAGAAACTTTTTTGTCGGCAATGGGAAAGGGTGGGTACAATCTGAAGCCTTACTTTGGAGTTTCTGCAGCCACGCATATGGGAACAGGCAGAGTATTTGGTAAACAAAGCCTGAGAGCATGGGTCAGTCTTTTTTCTGTAACTCTGAGAAGCAGACGTGAGACCTCAAGGTGAGAGGTAGGCTCTGGGAGTTTTGACCAGCAAACTCTGCGTTGTTGTTCCTCCCACGGATGTGCGCTCTGAGAAGATTATCTGCCCTTGAGAACAGGAAAGAAACTTCTCAGCCATCTCTTTAGTTAGGTTTTTTTTTCCCTTTCCTTTCACACAAAAAGAGAGCTCTCAGCTCAGAGCTCACTTCATTTAAAGATGTCTTTAAAACTGTTATTCTCCATGGCAACCAGAGGAACAGATGAGTGGAGAGCCTTACCCAAATCCTCAGGTTTCTCCGTGTCTTCAAAGTTATCTCAGTTACTGAGGGAGGTGACCCTGATGGAAACAAAAGCTTGCTTTTCTTTCTGAATCCCAGGCCTGATGCTGTACATCCTAGAAAATTCTGGAGTAATGCGCCCTAATTTAATATAATTCCACATACTAAGTTGGTCTCTTTCCCCCACCCCTACCCAAAAGATTTGAAATGTTACATCTTTAAACAGCTCAGTGTCCCTAGCCAGTGCATTTTTTGCTTTTTTACACAAACTAGGCAGAAATGTTGGGAATAGGTCTCAAATGCAGGGAGATCTGAAAGAAACAGCCTTCACCCCAAGTTTGGTGGGAGGATTCTTAGTATGGCCATGGCAACAGAAAGAGGGTTCTTCCTTGCTTTCCCTGAGTTCCTCCACCCTCTGGGGATGAGGTCAATCAGGAGTAGCTTAACTTTGGTTTCTAACCTCAGCACCCTTGAGTTCCCAATACAAGCCTCAGAGGTTGGTGTTAAGGAGAGCATTTTTAAAAAAGGAATAATAAAAAAAAAGTAAGCTCTGTGTCTATATGTCACCCTCATATAGGGTGAGTGCATATGAGGGCAGGTTCTTTGAGGCCAGAAGCAGACCTTAGATCCCCAGAGCTGGAGTTATAGGCAGTTGTGGGTGGCTGGACATGGCTGCTGCCACTAAACTCAGGTCCTCTGCAAGACGAGTCTGTGCTCATAAGTGAGCCATTTCCCCAAGCCTGGGGAGAGCACTCTTGACGTAGGAAAATCTATTGTCATCTTTGAAGCTTCCTTGGAGGCTGAGTTGGCTATATAGACAAATAGTGAACTGCCAAATCATTCCAAAGAAGATTTCTAGGGGGAAACCTTGGGGTTAGAAGGTCAGAGACCAACCAGTCCCTCCCTGCCCTTCAGCTCCAGCTGCGAGGTCAGTGACAGCCACCTCCACCTGCTTCTGTAATTTCAGTCTGGGAGCTATCGCTCAGATCACAGCCCTGTGCTTCAGGGCTGTGCTCCAGGCTCTTTCTTGCTGCCAGGCATGCTGATCTCAGTGCTTAAGGTCGTGACCCGTCTTTCAGAGATCCACAGCTCTATTGAAGATCGGGAAGGACTCGGATCAACCCTAAACGTGAAAATAAAACATTAAAATGGGAATAAATATTTGATTAGGTGATAAGGAGTCAGTATGACAGCCAAACAGTAGGCGGAGCCAGGGGAACCCCATGGAAGAGTGGGAGGATGTATTGTAGGAGCCAGAGGGGTTGAGGACACCACGAGAACTGTGGCCACAGAGTCAACAAAGCAGGTTTCATAGGGGCTCACAGATGTTAAAGAAACAAACACGGACCCTGTGTGGGTCTGATCTAAGTTCTCTGCATATACCTTATGATTGTTTAGCTTGGTGTTCTTGTGGGACTCCCAGCAGTGAGAGTGGGGGAAGGGGGGTGTCTCTGACTCTTTTGCCAGCTCTTAGGACCCTTTTCCTCCTACTGGGTTGCCTCGTTCAGCCTTGATATGAGGTATGTGCCTAGTCTTATTATATTTTGTTATGCTATGTTCTGTTGATATCCCTAGGAGGCCTGTTCTTTTTCTTGAAAGGAAGCAGAGGGGGAGTAGGTCTCCAGGCAGAGAAGAGGTGCCGGAGAGACTGGGAGGAGCTGAGGGAAGGGAAACTCCAGTCCGGAGGTAATATATGAGAGAATTAAATAAAGGGGGGGGGATCTGTGACATGTCCCATGATATCAGCAATTCAGCTGCCAGTCTACCGAAACCTTATATGGCTGCACTAAAATTTGAATCCTGGGGAAAATGCATGTTATAACAAAGCTCTAAATTGGAATTATAAAAATTATACAGCACAAATGTGTACGAATCGTGGGGCCCAGATGTAGCGATAGACTGGCTGGAAGTGGTTCTGGGGTCGGTGGTGGTCTTACAAGGAGTAGAGCCAATTGGACACTGCCGTCCCAGGGTCTGATGTCATTGCCTAGGAATTTTGCCTCCTTAGGCAAATCAATAAAACTCATGAAGCGATGTCTTCTCATTTGCCAAATGAGCTGCATTGGGAGGGAGGTCATGAATGGCCATTTGGAGATGAAAGAGTGGCAAGGAAATATTGATTGATTTTTATCTGTGGAGAACCCAAGGCAAGCATAAGAAACAACCACAGGAATTTTCTCATTTTATGATGATCTTTACACCTGTAGTCAAATCTCTGTTAGTGGGGGCTTCTGAGACAGCAAGGGTGGGCGTGAGGGATTTCTCTCATCTGCTCTAAGGATGCTATGTGGAATTTGGGGTCTTCTGGGGGGTTAGAAATTTAATACAGCACTTGGAGTCATATTTGTATATTCCTTATGTTTCTAAAATTCATGTAGAAGAAAGACAATAGAGGGTGCACAATCTAGCTAATGTGAGTTCACTGCCCCTAATCCATTAGTCTGTTTTAGAGAGGCATCCACAGCCACTGGCATCTATCTTCCTGTTACTCCCCACCAACCTCATGCAAGTTCATCTCAGTCCGTCCCAAGACGTGCTCACGTTGTTCAGCCCGTGTCCTCTTTCTTGGCTGGATTCTGCACCCAGCAGGATTGTTTGTATCTGGACCAGGAGGCTTGGGAAGAGCTTGCTGTTGGCTGGTGGGCATAACATGGCACTGGCTGGGCTCTCTGGCTGGGGATGGGATCAATGGCAACGATTCAGATGGCCTGGTTGCAAAGAAAACACAGTCAAATATGCCCATGCTCGCGTCAATTTATTTTAAACAGGACCTAATTCAGAGCAGGTCTAACCCTGCGGTTAATTATGTACCGGATTATCCAATAAAAAGGTATTTTAAAATTCTAAATCTGGTTACATTGGGATCTCTTTCCTCCACCCGTGAGGTACTCAGGTTTTTCGGATTTACTGAGGCAGCAAACTATTGGAGGGCTCATGGGAGAAAGGTCTTTGTTTGGGGAGTTTGGAATTCTGTCACACAGTTCAGTGATTGTCTCTCTTGCTGGCTTGCTGCAATCATTGGCTTAATGTCCAGCCCTGGAGACACCCTGTGACCCGGAGTCTCAGGCTAACGCATACCATTTGCCCTGTCCAAGCCGCTCTCCTGGTCATCTTTAGCTATGCATGTTTTGCTCAACCCCTATGGTCTAGCTAAGGGCCAACCCTTCTGGAAGCCTTTCCTAGACTACCTCAGAGTATAGGAACCTCTCATTCCGGTTTCAGTGACTTTTAATACCACGCCTTAGCCCATATTCTGTTACTATAATAGAATACCTGGGACTTGATAAGATATAAAGGAATGCCACTTACTGTGGCACATAGCTCTGGCCATCTAAATGTATGGGACTGGTATCTGTGCAGCTCGTGCAGAGGGCGGGCCATGTGATAGTCCAGAAAGTAGGTGGATATAAAGAGAAGATGGGATACACCAAAACAGAAACTTTCCAGTAATTCCTTCATAAGATTGGAGCCCCCAAGAATCACACTGCTCTTGAAGAACCCCCATCTTTCATATTACATTGGCGATTTTTATCACAAGTTTGGTGGGGTCAGGCCATATCCAGTCCATGGCACAGGGATGGCACTAGCTGGAATTTACAGTCCTTGGTGCTGATTTAAGGCTGCCTGTGATCACTAATGTCACAGGTTCTAGAGGAGATGTGTAGACAAAGAACTGAAAGTCCCAGTTAGGGACAGACCAGAGGGGCCTGATGCCGGGAGCTCCTGAAGGATGGGAGTGGGGAGGGAAGGGCGCTGGGAGTTGCAGACCAATCCTGGAGAGGCAGTCACAAGTCTCTGTATAGAGAAGGCAACTTTATGAATTTGTCCCACAGCCATGTCAACAAGGAACAAACATGAGGCCACAAAGAACAGAACTGGATGGGGCTTGTCAGGGAGCAGAGCAAAAATAACTACAGATCGATTGGATTTCTTAAAAGCCTGTGATGGGGTCAGACTGCCCAGCATTCACATCTAGGCACCAGAAATTACAAGCTGTAGATTCATAAACAAGTTATTTAGCCTCTCTGTGCCTCAATTGCATGCTCTTTGACTGGGCTAGACCTGTCTGCTGTCAGACAAGGGCACAGACTCATGTCAGATGCCATCCAGACCAGAGGGAGGTAGAGCTTGTGGACTGTTGGGGAGGGGATTTGGGTCTTGTTCCTGAAATCTTGAGTTGTTACTTGAATGCTGCAGTTAAAACAAACAAGAGGTGCTTTGGCAGTTTTAGCCCTGGAGCCCTGGGCATGGAAGCCAGGCTTCTTGCATGGTAGTGTTCTACCCTGGAGCCACATAGCTAACCCAAAATCTATACCACACACATACCTTGAATAGTTAGATGCTCCTTAAGTCCTTGAATGAATGAGCAAGGGAATGAAAGAATGAAGCCAGGCTAGAAGGCTCTGTTTTCTGAGTACCTGATATGGCTGCACTCTCCCTGACTCAAACCGTCCAGTTTGCGTTGACTCCGAATTTCATGAACTCACTCTTCATATACAGCTGAGATCTCATTTGACCGTGACTGGGTTTATAATACCTGTGGGAATGTCTGCACAGAGCCTGCAATGGCCAATGCATGTTTGCCTTTAGTTTTCCAGCACATTCACAGAACAGTCAGTCATGCCTCCCATCATCTCTGTGACTGCTCCACCCACCCCCGTCCCTCATACTCCTGGGCTCCTGTACCTTGTAAGACAGATCATTAAATTTAGATACTAGGGTTGATCAAATCTAACGTTGTCTGCATTCTGTTGGTTCCTCAATGCTACCCAGCAAGCATTTCCTTTAAGCTTAAAAATATAATACTAAAGACATCTACAGTCCCACAGAGGCATAGCTTCAGGGGGTGTGATGGAGGAAGGTCATTGGTTAATTCAATAAAGAAACTGCTTGCCCTGATAGGTTAAAACAGGTGGGAGGAGTAAACAGAACAGAATGCTGGGAGGAAGAGGAAGTGAGGTAAGACACCTCAGACAGAGACTCGACAGCTCTCCTCTCGGGGGCAGACGCCTCAGAGAGACACGATGCTCCACTCTTGCGGGCAGAGGCGAGAGCTCTGCTCTCTGAGGCACACGTGATGAAGCTCCGACCCAGGATGGACGTAGGCTAGAATCTCCCTGGTAAGCCACCTTGTGGGCTACAGCAGATTATTAGAGATGGGCTAGTCCAGGTGCGAGAGTTAGCCTAGAAGAGGCTAGATAGAAATGGCCAAGCAGTGATTAAATGAATAACAGTGTCCGTGTAATTATTTCGGGTAAAGCTAGCCTTGCGGGCAGTGGGGTGCTGGGGACGCAACCCCGCTGCTCCTATTACAACAGGGGTGTGTCATGCATGCTTGCCATCTTAGCACTTGGAAAGTAGAGGGAGACAGGTGAGGGTTACTTTTCTTTCTTTTTTATTGTTTTTACTGAGCTACATATTTTTCTCCCCTCCCCTCCCTTTCTTTCCCCTTCCCTTCTACCCTCTCCTATGGTCCCCATGCTCCCAATTTACTCAGGAGATCTTGTCTTTTTCTACTTCCCATGTAGATTAGATCCAGGTATTTCTCTCTTTGGGTCCTCTTTGTTGTCTAGGTTCTCTGGGATTGTGAACTGTAGACTGGTTTTTCTTTGTTTTATATCTTCAAGTCACTTATGAGTGAGTATATAAGATATTTGTCTTTCTGGGTCTGGGTTACCTCACTCAAAATGATGTTCCCTAGCTCCATTCATTTGCCTCCAAATTTCAAGATGTCATTTTCTCTGTTGTATAGTACTCCATTGTATAAATGTATCACATTTTCCTTATTCATTCTTTGGTTGAGGGGTATCTAGATGGTATCTAGATTGTTTCCAGGTTCTGGCTATGACTAAGAATACTAATAATGCTGCTATGAACATAGTTGAGCACATGTCCTTGTGGCATGATTGAGCATCCTTTGGGTATACACCCAAAAGTGGTATTGCTGGGTCTTGAGGAAGGTTGTTTCCTAATTTTCTGAGAAACTTGCCATACTGTTATCCAAAGCAGTTGTACCAGTTTGCACTCCCACCAGCAATGGAGGAGTGTTCCCTTTACCCCACAACCTCTCCAGCATAAATTGTCATTAGTGTTTTTGGTCTTGGCCATTCTTATAGGTGTAAGACGGAATCTCAGAATTGTTTTAATTTGCATTTCTCTGTTGACTAAGGATGTTAGACATTTCCTTAAGTGTCTTTCAGCCATTTTAGATTTCTCTGTTGAGGGAGCTCCCTCAGTCATTAAATGCTAAAGAGTGTTTTTAAAAAATGAATTTTGAACTTATAAAATGACTAATTTTCTTCATCCATTGCAAAGACACTACTGTTATTTTCTATTGCTATTGGGTTGAAGAACACAAACTGCTTTTCCTTGAGCTAAATTTATGTAATATAACACTGGTCTTGTTTCTGATCATCTTATAATATTTAAGTGTGCGATTTTTATATCACGCCATCACTATTATCTAATTTAAAATGTTTTCATTATCCCAAATATGAACTTCAACTCTCTAGGCTATATCTCCCTTCATCTTTCTGCCAACCTCCTCATAGTTAATAATCTACTTCTTATCTGAGAATGTTCTCATTCTAGATATTACATGTATGTAGAACATGTTAATTCTTACTTTTGTGTCGGTCTGATGCTGCTTTGCATCATGATTTCAAGGTTCATCTTGCTGTAGTATGATTCTGAACTTGTTTACTTTTGTGATGGGATCATGTTCCACTATGATCCACTGTTTGGTTATCCACTGTGGTGGTGAATTTTGTGTGTGGACTTGACTGTACCATGGGATACTAAGACACCTGGCTGAACATAATTTCTAGGTCTGTTTGTGTCTTTGAGGCTCTTTCTAGGAGTCTGAGCAAATCAGGTGTGCATCTCCCAAACTGTTGAACATCAGGCAGAACAGAAGAGCAGAGGGGTAGATTTACTCTCCTGGCATGACTTGAGCTGAGGCGTGGCTCTTCTCATGCCTGCAGCTTGTGGTTGTCAGGCCTTTGGACAAGTATTGAACTCTTCATCTTCAGGTCCCCAGCTCATAGGCCATGAATTACCCCACTGACTTTTCTGCATCCCCAGAAAGAAGACAGTTGACTGTGAACCTCTCAGCTCTCATGACTGCTGAGCCATATACATGTGTTTGTACATATATATGTATATATACATATATAATTTATGTAATAGAATACTGGTTATGGTTTTGATCATCTCTTTATCTATACATCTGTGTGTCCCTTTCCCTGGCTCTCTCTCGTTTGGCCTCTACATAAATACACTGCTAATTACTCCTCTGCAGAACACGGATACTGTGACTCATCTGTGGGTGACATCTGAGTCGCTTCCTTCTTTTAGGACAACCCTGCTATGAACAGCGCTGGTCTGAACCCTGTTTTCAATTCCTTGAGATACACCTCTAGGAGTGGATTGTTAAGAATACAGTAATTCTACGTTTAACTTTGAAAGGAGCCGCCAAGCTTATTCCCAGGGCTGCTTAACCATTTTACATTCCCATCGGTGATACATGGGGAATTACCACACAAACAGGCTGAGGGTGAAACGATGGGGAAAGATATTTCTGCGCAAACCGAATTTAGAAGTTAGGGTGGTTAATCTAGCAGCAGGTGAAATTAATTGGACTTCATAAAAATTAAAGGCATTTATTCTTTGAACCCCATCATCTGCCAGAAGCCTCGCTTGGGTTCTTGGCAGGAGCTGGAAGACACCCCATGGGGAAGGAGGTGAATGCCAGGCTGACCTCTCTGGAGGGCAGCCCTCAGGAATGAGCTGTACAGTTCTTTCAGCCTTTTCCCAGCACTGAGGTGAGTTAATTCTTGGGCTTTGGTTATCGTCTCCAGGTGAGCTTGCTGTCACCCAAAGACGGAGCAGGTGTTTGCTCCCTGAGCCTCTCAACTCTACCCAACAGCCACAGTGCCCGCCCAGGCCTCGAGTCTCCACGCCAATTCTGCCCTTCAGATTCAACTCAGGTAACCCACATGGAAAGCCCAGCTTTCTCTACACCCTCCTTCTGCCTCAGCAGGATGGACACTGCTTTTTTTTGTTTGATGGCTTTGGACCGCTATTCATTTAATCCAATTATTTCACTTCTCAAAATCTGAGCAGCTAAAACTCTTGTTTGTCAGGCTCCAGCATTCCCCTCCCATTCCCCACACTCCTAGCTCACCTTGCTTTAGCAGGTCTCCTCTTTGTGCTGACCTTACTCAATTTGACTGGAAACCTACCATCTTGTCCACCTCACCTTTCCCCTTGTTTTTGGTGACTTCATTTCTTCAGAAGCAAGCTTGTGGCTGCTGTTGCCCTTTCACCCCGTTTCAAAATCAATAGAAGGTCATCAGTGACTTCCAGGCGGAGAAAATCGATTTCCTTTTTGGTCATTTCTGTCTATATTGGTTTCTTTGTGGCAAGTGAAACGATGGTGCGTTGGTAGCTTTCAGTGTTCACTTGCCACAAATTGGGAACCTCATCTGTCTCCTCCTGGCCCTGCTTGATGTGGGAAGACCCAACCTGAGTGAACCCTCTGTTTGCAGCCTTAGATTAAAACACAAAAACAACAACCACAGCCACAAAGGACACAGCAGAGGGAAGGTTGTGTTTTTGCCTTTGCTCTTGCTGCTGAGGAGATTCACCCTGTACCAGCTGATTCCCTCACTGAGAGTGGAACCAGTGTTTCCACGCTTCCCCTATTGACTAAGAACCAGTGGCGCTTCAAGAATCTTCCAGGGTTGGCTGCCACATTGGGATTATCAAAGCACCCTGCTTTGAGAACTGAGAGACTACTGTGTTGCCAGCCTCCCCAGTGAGAGCGAGCCCCTGTGGAACTACATAGCCAAGGCAACCAAGCTCAAGGACTTGGCAACTGTCGGGGGCTGAGCCTGCCAGCCCGCGACTCAGCTGTTATTATCTTAACATAAGCGGATTTCAGACGTTCTTTTAATACAGGTGCTCAGCCCATCGGTTCATTTCCTCTTGAGGACCCTAATACGTACATCTTGAGTCTATTTCCCCCCTTGGGGAAAGCTGCCAGTGTGTGTGTCTGTCCACCCTTGTGCCTTGCCATGTATTGTGGCCACTGTAGCTGGCTGGTTTTCTCCATTCCTCCAAAGACAAGGGCGATTTCAGTTTCTGCTGAGTGGGAGGTTTTGTTAAAGGGACACTAAGACCTTGATTTATCCTAGAATGGAGAATGGGGCAAAAACAAATTCTTCTGCTGTTAAAAACGTAGGTGCTCTTTCAGCAATAGGCCAGGAGAGCTTGGGCAGGTGGTATTCGCTGTAGGAAAACACCACTTTCCTTTCACTCATAGACAACACTGTCCCAAGGTTTGTGGATAGTTTTCCCCAAGGGGTGTGTGATGGTTCATCTTGATTGGATCTAGAATTAGCTAAGCAGCAAGCCTCTGGGTGAGTCTGTGGTAGTAGTTCTAGGAAGGATTAGCTGGGGAGAAGATCCTCTCCTAGAGTGGGCAGCACACACACACACACACACATACACACACACACACTCACACACCAACACCCAGATACAGGGTTCTCTAGAAAAGCAGTACAGATAGTCAACCTGCCTGCCCTCTTTTGCTTCTTGCTGGTGAATGCATCCACTGTGGCTGCTGTTGTTGCCACCGCCATCTTTACCACCATCAAAATGCAACTTCTTGACCTTCCAACATGGACTGGAGACTAAGGACTCTCCAAGAATGCTCCAGGCCTTCAGCGGCAGACTGGGACGGCCAAAGCATCACGCTCTGAGAAATGAGGTTCTTAGCTTCTCTAGCCGCTGTTGGACTACCCATCTGGTACCATGTGGATCAGCCCAACCAGTTTCTTTTTGCAGTATATTTATTCTGTCCTGCTCTGGTGGAGAGTGCTGATCACTACAGTGCATGAGGTGGCTTTTGTGTTATCTCTGGGGCAGTTCAGAGGCTATGCAGGCACAGATGCAGAATGTTGGGCTAGAAAGCCTCCCAGGGACTGCTCTCCCAGACCCTTTGTTGTCATTCTGGACTCATACTCATACTGGCTCATACTCAGTACTCCAGTTGGCTTTCTGTTAGCGGAAGAAAGTTGTTATTAGACCTATTCTTTCAGGTCGCAGTCTATCACTTAGGGAAGTCAGGGAAGAATCTGAAGCAGAAGCCATGGAGGGATGATGCTTACCTGCTCCCTCGCTGGCTCCTGCTTATCCAAGATCACCTTCCTAGGGAAGTTGCCCCCAACAGTAGGCTAGGACCTACACACACATCAATCATCATGAAGATGAGTGTACTCTGGGATGCCTTTCCTCTCTGCTGAGATCTACTCATCCATCATATTTGGCACGCAGACATCAATAGTCTCTTCAACGTCGTAATGTCCTTCAGTTATTTTCAAAGCCCTAATAAAAAAATATAAACACCCCTTCTAGAGACTGTATGGATATGTGTGGGGGGGAATCTGGAGAAGTCCTGCCAGACCAGGTGCTAATGTCTCGGCCAGGCACAAGCCCACTGGGTGTGACCTGTGGAGGGAGGACAGAAGAGCCACAGGTGCAGGGGATTATGGGAAGTGCAAGAATCCAGCTGGTACTAAACAATCTGGGGAAGAATATGATAATGGAAGGAGACCCATACTCAGGCACCCTCTTCCACAGATATGTTATAGACTGTGTCTTGTTGCTATAATAGCACCTCTGGGACTGAGGGATGTATAGGGAGAAGAATTCTATTTAGATCAAAAGTCTAGGGGAACAAGGGCACAACCCCTTGGTTTCTGGTTTCTCTTAAGAGTGTCCCAGTGAAGGATTGTCTCTATCAGGTTGACCTCTGAGCACATCTGTGGAGCACAGTCTTGATTGCTAATGGATGTGGGAAAACGCATCCCACTGTGGGTGGCATCACTCCTTACACAGGGGAATCGTGGACTGTAGGAGACTAGAGAAAGCCCTCAAACACATCTATTACAACCTCTGCTTCAAATGCTACCCAAGAATTGAGGTCATTGTTTCTTTTTCTCTCTCAAACTGCAATTTCCATTTGACTTATGTTTGGTCATTTGCTATAGGAATACACAGGTTTGCTTTCTTTCTCTAGCTGAAATGAAAACCTAGCTCAAGTCCGATGTGTTTCATCTGTTTGTATGTGCTCCACAGACCCTGGAACAATGACAGATACAAGTCAGTGTATGAAGCCAGTGTGGTGGCACACACCTTTAATCCCAGCACTCGGGAGGCAGAGGCAGGCGGATCTCTCTGTGAGTTTGAGCCCAGCCTGATCTACAAGAGCTGGTTCCAGGACAGGCTCCAAAGCTACAGAGAAACCCTGTGCCAAAAAAAAAAACAAACCCAAACAACAAACAAACAAACAAACAGAGTCAGTTTACAGAGAAACAAACAAAGGCCAAGTGGAAGAATGTTTGAGAAGGAGCAACCACAGAGGTGGGGATGGAGCATTCTCCTATATCCAGTGGTAATTCTGACCAGAGGGAAGCGTGATTATTCAAAGCAGGCCATACAGATGAACATTTGAATTGATGTCAATCAGCTTCTCACATCCTTAGTTTTTGGCCACATTAGATTTGAAGAAACAGGTCTGAGGAAACTAGACAAATAGCCTCTCCCTGAACAGAAATTTAACTGTTCTTGCTGATGTCACAAGAAGGCCAGGGAGGAACAAAATGAACCAGGTTTTCCAGTCACAGCTTGGTCTTTCGCAAATACTATCAGACTTATTTCTCAAGCCATTTGTGAGTCAATCTTAATCGGCTGAGAACTATCTGGCAACATGATTTTAATATGACTATTTCTCCTGAAGTAATGTAAGTGGTGCGCTCTAAAAATAAAAGCGGAAGAGATTACATCATGCAACTCAGGGAGAAGCCCTTGACCTTCAGCTTTGCAGCACTGGCTGTAGCTAATCTGGCCACTCATGCAGCCGCGGTGCCTGTAACCAACTCCCACCAACCAGGCACAAAATGGCGCATCTTAAAATATGTAAGACTTGCCTGTTTTGGGTTGATAAAAAGCAGTTTTTAGTTCCAGAAAGTGGTGGGGTTTTTTTTCTATCAGTTATCTTGAGACTATTTTTGATGCTAGTTATCTTGAGAATATTTGACAAGCTGTGTTGCAATTTCACCAAACTGCTGGGAATCTGGAGGGGAAAAAAAAAATCTCAAGACAGATTCTTTTTAATTGACGAACTGATAGCAAACGCATTTGGCTGAGTTACTTGTGCTCTTTCATTTTAATAAAAGGAGGGGGAGGAGGAGTAAATGCTGAAAGAGTTAGACTCTGAGCCCAGCTGGCACAGATTCCAAATGGGCCAGACATCTGTCTCTATGTCTGTGTCTCTGTCTTATGTACACACACGCACACACGCACACACGCACACACTCATGGATGCGCATAAAGAAACACATGCACACTTTACTGTATCGTCCGATCGTGGAGAACAAATCTTAGACAATGGCAAGGAAATAAGGGGAATGGGTCATCTACACTTCCTACAACTGGCCAAAGCATGAATCTTGGGTGCCTGTGATGAGCTGAGCTCATGGGAATTTTCCCAGACTGCACGACCAGCTTCACCCACATCTCAGGATCTGCAGCCTTTCTGACAGGATGAGAGTGGTGTGGTTAAGAAAGGGGAGGAGTAGGGTTCTTTCCCTAAGATCACCCATCCAAAAGGACAAATATGCGGGCCCTCTGGGGCGGCCCTTTGTAGCTCATCACCCATGGGGGCCTAGCATTCAAGGACCTAGCTGTTCTCTGAGATCCAACATAGTTTGTGCCCAGGTTCGGCCTCCTGTGAGCAACTTAGTCAGCACCTGAACAGGGCAGAGCACTAAGCGGGGTTGCGCCCTGAGTCCTTTGGGGACTCCTTTGGCCGGGCCTTCTCTTGTGTCATGGATGTCCAGCCAGAGTCCTTCCCAGCTTCGGTCCCCCTTTCCTTCCCAGCGTTTGGCTTCTCTCGTTGCCTAGTGACCCTCCCATCACTTTTTTGTTTCCTTCCTAATTTTTTTTCTCCCGCACAAGATTTCCGCTGATAAAAATCCTGGCAGTTTTCAACCCATCTGTTTCTCTAATAGCCTGGATCGATACAGCGTCTAGTACATAGGAAGCATCCTGCTGTGGCATATTCAGCACGGAGGCCACTGCCATTCAGAGTGGAGGAACCACTGATGCATTGCCTCCTTTGCTCTCGGAAGGCTGGCCGTGGGTGCCTGGGGGTAAGGGTGGACGAGTGCATGCTGATACATAGTTTGGGCCCCATGGAGATTTTGATGTATGTATTTACATCTGATTCAGTTTCTAGAACTCTCGTTCCCTAACATAATCGCATAACTGAGGCAAAGCACACCTTGGGAGACATTGTTCAGCCATTAAGAATGAGATCATCTCATATTTGCAGAGAATACCTTGGGCGGCCTAGTTTTGGTGAATTATCTGTCAAGGGTAGCATAATGTATTTTCCTTGTTGCAAATGGACACTTTTATAAACTGTACTGCTTCCTCAAAATTTCTCCCAAAAATAATAATTTAGAAGCAAAAACAACAACATCAAAAAGAAAATTCCAATGCCATTCCAATGTCAGAAAGAATGTCTTTAAAAAAAATTAAATTAAAAAAAAAAGATGTAGTAAGCCGGGCAGTGGTGGCACACACCTCTAATCCCAGCACTCGGGAGGCAGAGGCAGGCGGATCTCTGTGAGTTCGAGACCAGCCTGGTCTACAGAGCTAGTTCCAGGACAGGCTCCAAAACTACAGAGAAACCCTGTCTCGAAAAACCAAAAACCAAAACAAACAAACAAACAAAAAGAGTGTCTTTATTTGGTCAATGAATGCCAAGAAACTTGTCAAGAGTAACTGGCCATCACATACTAAAAATGGCGCAGGGTAGACTCTATAGGCTGCCCACGTTCTGACTTCTTGAAGAGCATTTCATCTAACTAGGAAGACAAGGTTTGTTATAGAACCATACTAAAGGACAGATTCATTTCTCTTGGTGAGTGTGGTCCATCTACTTTGTGCAAGAGGAACCCTCTTCTAGCTACTGACATTCTACCTATGCTAACTCCCTCAAGACCTCGGGAGTCTTTCCCCCCATCTCTGCCAAAGGTAAGCAAAACCATAGCTTTATCAGAGAGGCAGGCCCCAAGAAAATGCCTTTTCATAGGCTGGGAAGGACCCTGGTCAAGTTTTGGAGGTGAAGAAATGAAAATGTAATGGAGGCACATGACTCCTTCAAAGTGGCTTATAATTTGCTTTCTGTTGCTATAACAACATACTACAGACTGGCAATTTATAAAGGAAAGAAGTTTACTTGGCTCACAGTTCTAAAAACTGAAAATCTGTATCTGGGGCATCATCAACCTGTGACAGAAAGTGGGAGGTCATAACACAAGAAAATATTTCCCTAGCGTCAGGCCAGTAAGATGAGCTGGCGGGTGGGGGGAAAAGCGTTTCTCACCAAGCCTAGTGACTTGAAGTCTATGGCCCAGACCCACATTGTAGGGATAAAGAATTGACTACCACAACCTGTCCCCACACGTGTGATTAATAAACACACATAGACACTTAATAAACAAAACGTGAGAGAATGCTCCCAGCGTGTTGGAATACCTGGTTCCCCCTTCAAGATTCCTGACTTTATGCAGCAAAGAAAAAAAAAAAAGACCAGCTGGAAATGTCTGGAGACTTAGCAGAGACCTCTTCTCTTTTCCCATGTGTTGCTGTCCTGCCCTGGGCAGCTGAGGGAGGGAAGGACGCACAGATGTAGCAACAGAGAAAGGGACAAAGACAAAGAGAGCAGCAGAGAAACCCGTGCAACAGCAGGGGAAAGTCATAGCACGGAAGGAACCACAAGCTGTTTCAGTGGATGAAAATATCAACCTGGTTAATAAATCTTAGATAAACTAAGATAACCAAAATACACAAGTGACTAAAATCAGAAATAAAACGGAGGACATTACAACAAGCCTTAAGGAGATTAAAAGGATTAGATGTATTACTGAATAATTGTATGCCAGCAAGTTAGATTGCCTAAGTGGAACAGAAAAATACTTAGAAACATAAAAGTTTTCAAACTGACTCAGGAGGAAAGGGAAATAAGCACATTTGTGGTGGGGAGATGAACTGGTAATCAAAAAAATTCTCATGACTAGGTCAATTGCATCCATTTTTTTTGTTGTTGTTGTTGTTTTGATTTTGGTTTTGGCTTTTCAAGACAGGATTTCTCTGTGTAGCTTTGGAGCCTGTCCTAGAACTTGCTTTGTACACCAGGCTGGCCTTGAATTCACAGAGATCTGCCTGCCTCTGCCTCTGGAATGCTGGGTTCTGGGATGAAAGGCATGGCCGCCGCCACTGCCTGACTCAAATGTTAAACAGGAATTGAAGCTCATCTGTCTGAAATTTCTGCAAAGAAATAGAAGTGGGAATGACATCTAACAAATATACCTTTCTAAGTAAGAATTATGATGATGTCAAAGCCGGGCAAGGATACCACAAGAAAACTACAAACCTATCAATATTCCTTATTAATATGCACACCACAATCCAAGAAGGGGGAGGATGAGGGGGAGGAGAGGGGAGGAGAAGGAGAGGGAGAAGGGTTAGAAATGTCCAGGAGTTGGTGCTGGGAATATCTCCTCAGACAGTGCTAGCCCAGCAGGCAGGAAGCCCTGGACCCCAACCCTAATGCCTAATGAACTGGGCGTAGTGGTGAACTCAATATGGATGCAGGAGTATCAGAAGTTCAGACTCATCCTTGGTCATATATTGAGTATGGGTCTAGCCTAGGAAAAAAGAGACCCCATTACAAAAGACGAAAAACAGAAGGGAGGGGGACGGATGAGCAACTACTCTGCTTCCCGCCTTTTCCTGCCATTTCTGAGCCCTCCCCAGCTCCTGCTCCCACAGCCTGTCATGGATGTCTCTGGGGTCTCCCTCTCCGAAACTGTGAGCTGAATAAACATTACAGAGAGAGAAGGTGCCAGAAAGAGGACGACAGGAGTGGTCCCTTAACTGGTGCGGATTTGCTGCAATGATGAATGCGATCTGAAACTGCTTAACTAGCGCTTGTGTAGGGGGTGGTACTCCTGAAGACGGCTGATTGCACGTGAGGCGACTGTCACGTAGGTCACGTGAAAGCGCGCGTAGGGCGGTCCGCCATTGCGTAGGGAATACAAGTCCATAGATAAGGTGACTCGTACTGAAGATCTGTGGTTCTGTAAACTCGGATAATTGTCCATAGAGAGAGCCAGGCTGCGCGGTCCTGCAGAGGACAGCCGCTGCTCTGAACTGTTCTTGTGATGTGACCCAGGCCTCCGTGAGTCCTCGGTACCTGGAAGAGCACAAGAAGCCGGTCTATTGGACTGAAACTCCAGGCGTAGACTCCGGGGATGATGGCAAAGGACAACATATTCCATTTGCGATGGTGTTGCTCACTTCTTTAAGCCCGATGGCTTCATCTCCCAGACACTCCAACCCAAGCTGAGCCTGCTCCTGCAAGAACAGAATTCTCTGAGGACAGGAAATGCTGAAAAATTGCTACAAAAACCGGGAGAGCTGATAACCAGTTCTGCATAATTGCAATATTAGTGGCTCATTGTGTTGCTCAAATAGTCTTTTAATATTTCATTTAAAATAAAAATATAGCTTTTTAAAACTTCTCTTTTAATTTTTAAAATTGTATTTATTTTATGTGTTGTGAAAAGCATGCATGTGTGAGGAGGATCAGAGAGTCAGTCCCCTCCTATTACACTTGCATGTCTTCCTTGAAGAGAGTTTATAATTAAAAAATAAAAGCATAAAATATATATATATATATATATATATATATTTATATATATATATATATATATATATATATATATATATATATATATATGTTTGTTTGTTTTTCGAGACAGGGTTTCTCTGTAGCTTTGGAGCCTGTCCTGGAACTAGGTCTTTTAGACCAGGCTGGCCTCGAACTCACAGAGATCCGCCTGCCTAAAAAAACACACATGCATATTTATTTAGGCACTCGATCTCAGTGCTGTGGGGTAAGACAGGATGCTCCTTACCCTGAACTGTCGCAATGGATCATATGAGAAAGCAGGGATCAATGATCAAACAAATTTGCATTGCCCAGAGCTAAACAAAGTTAGAGATGCTTCTGCACAGCCTCGTTTCTCTGGGGACTCTGTAGGGATTGTAAGTTTTTACAAAATGGATTTGAAGCATACCCCAAATTTATTAAACTGATCAAGATACGATATCCCATTTGTGGGACACTTTGGACAGGATTAGGAGCCATGAACAGTTGTTCACAAATATTTTTGGCACATTCCTAAGAATTTGAAGCTATTCTTTCCGTTTAAATAGACATTTAAATTTTCTTATAGAAGGTTAGATCGCCTTAATTATTGGACACAAAAATTAAGCTATTATATTATTATTAATTTGAAAGTTCTCGGTGGAAGGCGATGGCTCAGGCAGCAAAGGGTGCGCTGTGCAAGCGTGGCGATATGAGATCAGATTCTTAGAAGTGGCATAAAAAGCCAAGCTCGATGGCACATGTCCACAGCAGACAGATGGACCCTTGGAGCTAGCGGGCCAAGCTAGCCAAGCCTCATGGGTAAGCTCGGGTTGGGTGGGAGAAACCGCCTGGGAAGATGGACAGTGAGGGAGGAAGAACCCTGGTGCAGACCTGTGGCTTCGATGTTCCCTGTGTGTGTATGTAAACACCACACCACACCCACCCACCCACACACACACACACACACACACACACACGCAATTTCTAATGGAATTTCAGAGTGATAATTATTTGATATTCAAGAATCTCCATTTTAAAAGTGAACTCAGGCAGTTTTTTTTTTTCTTGAGGCCGTGTTTCCATTTTATCTTCTCCACAGCCCTTGTCTTCGTAACACATCATTCGGTGTGAAAGTATCTCACCGCTTAGCCCATCACACAATAAATGTGTGAAAACTCTGATCGCACCATTTCGGTGCAACCACAATGTCTTGAAACTTCTCTTACACAGTGACTTTTTATTATAATTATTGAGAGTATTTATCATAATGATCATATAATTTTCATAATAAATGTGATTTGGTATATGTAAATATGATTTCTTACATGATTGTTTTTAAGTATGACGGATTGCAACCAAAATGTAACACCCCCTCCCACATATCCACATAATTAAAATTTAAAAAAATAATAAAATCTAAAAAGTATCATATGGTATGATTCCCAAAGCATCAGTAAAAACTAGAAAGCTAATTTATAGCTATTATACACATTGTTACCTTTATAGGCACTTCAGAGGCCCGTGTGTTTTTATATTGCCGTTTCTAAAGCTGCTTTTATGCAATTGATTGATGGTATTTGCTCATGTGTCAACTACCTGCCTGCTTTGATCCCATACTAGACGGGGCCCACATATTGATCTTCCTTATTTGCGTTCCTTAGCCTGTCATTCTCAGGGATATTGTCCCTTTGCTCGGCACATAGGCTGCTGGCTTGTCCTCGGTGCACTTGGGTGAGGGGTCTCGTGAGGGGTCTCGTTATCAAAGCGAAAGCTGGCAGGGGACAGCTGTGCTGTCCTTGAGGCTCTTTGAAGTCCAAACAGAGCTTTGGTGCCTACTTGGCTAGTGTGCTTTCCACATTATCTCCCTTACCATTTTATCAGTCCCCCTTCCCAGGACCTCCTTCCACACTACGGCAAGTTTGAGAACATTGTGGGAGAAAAGGAATTTTTGGATGAATCCTCAGCATGCACCTACTCACTCTAACTTTGTTTTTGTGATATTTCTATTCATCCACAACCAGCACAACCCAGCAGTGGTGGAAATGATGGTATGGTTACACATATCTGTCATCCCAAGTCTGGGGAAGCTGAGAGAGGAGGATTGTTAGAATGAGCCCAGTCTGGAGATTATTATGGTGAGACCCTGCTTTTAAAACAACAATGAACAAAGAGAAAATGAGAAGGTGCTCACTCTGCGGTGCTCCCAGGTATTGGCCAGGTTGCTGCCCAAATTTTGGGCCATCTCGTCTTGCTGTCTGCCCTGGTAACAGACTGGGGAAAATGGGAAGGAAGCTGTTTTCTGTTCCCGACAGTGGATTTACCACTCCTCTGTGATCAGTAGGGGAGAAAAACAGACGTTCTCCTCAGGGCTGGAGCCTCATCAGAGCAGGGAGTAGCTTTAAGACTAGGGCCAGTGTCCACCCAGGCCTGGATCGGGACTGTTGGAGCCTGCCCGGTCAGCCTATTGGGTAGCAGCTAAGGTCGGCAAAGGGAGACTTTCTAGTTGCCAGTAGTTGAGATCAGCCATCTGCATCCCCCAGCACAGGCTTCTCAGTCGGGGTTACTAGCTCAGGAGTTGTTCAAAGGCCAAGGGCCAGTCATCTGACACAGTATATCAGACAGAGTTGGCACTTAGCCCCTTCCCAGAGCAGTGCCAAGTTCCTTGCAGACCTATGCCGCCCACAGAAGAAAGCCAGGTGCTCACAATGGCTCAAAACTCTGAGGAATATAAAGATGAGATACAGATAATATGGGATTGTCTCAAAATAGAAGTATTATGCGAGGAAAAATGAAATTGATTAAAAGTTATCTACATCAGTCTAAATTAAGACACTGTAGTATGTGAGTTGGACACACAGACATTTCAGTCCAGGCTGATAGGTGTGTTTATACTCAGAATTGTTGGCTTGGAATCTCTCTTCTTCCTTTACAGGTACTTGGTCGAACATGGAAAACTGGAGAAACAAAAGCGCCTTGCAAAGCAGTCGTATGTTGTATAATGGTATTTTGGTTAAAAATGGACCACACATGCCATCTCAAAAGCGTCCGTACAGCAAAGGGCGCAGTGACAAAAGGAAAGAGAACCCACGGAAGCACAGAAAAGCCTTTGCCAGCTGCCCATCTGACCAGGGATGGGTATCCTGAAGAACTAAGACGCTTAAAATGGCACAAGAGCAAATGCGCTAATCAATAACTGAGCAAATGAATTGAAAAGACAGTTTTGAAAGAAATACAAATGACTGAAAAACACATGAAAAATAAATACCCAGCCAGTCTTTCTAATCTGGAAAATTCAGATCAAAATTACACCGAGGGGGTGGGGATGTAGCTCAGTCAGCAGAGTGTTTGCCTAGTGTACCAAAGTCCTGGGTTTGATGAAGCTGGGCATAGTATCGCATGCCTGAAACCCCAATTCTTAGGATACGGAAGCAGAGTGAACAGAAGTTCAAGATCCTCGACTACACAGCAAGCTCAAGACCAGCCAGGAATGCTTGAGAACGTGGCTCAAAAACAAAAACACTTACACTGGTATTCTTCCAGTCTCGTATTTGGGAGGCTAAGCAGAACAACTTCCATAAGTTCAAGGCCAACCTGGACTTCGTAATGCAGTCCAGGTCAGCCTGGGCTAAGGGTGAGATTGTCTCAAAAAGAAAAAAAAAATACAAAAGACCCACGAGATTCCATCTTGTCAGTCGCTATGTGTATTATCACGATCATCACAAAACATGAGTATGGGCAACCCTGTAGGAGAGAAAGAAAGCAATCCTTACACAGTTGGTGGGAATGCAAATTAGCCCGGCCACTATGGAAATCAGTATGGCTGTTCCTCAAAAAAACTGAAACCAGAAGCACTATAGAATCCAGCTACTTCCTGTTAGATATATCCCTGAAGGAATCTAAGCCAGCATGCCATAAGGGTATCTGTCCACCATGGTTATTGTACCACTTCTTACAACGGCCAAGGGAGGGAATCAGCCCCGCTGTCCATCAACAGATGAGTGGATTAAAAATGATGTGTGTGTCTATGTCTGTGTGTGTGTCTGTGTGTCTCCGTGTGTGTGTCTATGTCTGTGTGTGTGTGTCTGTGTGTACTTTTATTTAACCATAAAGAATGAAACTATACCATTTGCAGGAAAATGAGGAAAGTGGCGATTACTAAGTAAAATAAACTGGATTCTGACAAATAATATGCATTTTCTCTCATATCTGAAATCTAGATTTTTAAGAGGCCATGTAAATAGAAGGGAGACTTTGGAAGGGGGAGCCCCTCCCAAGTGAGTGTGGGGGGGGGAACTACGGAGAGTGAAGTGAGGATAATATAACTAAAGGGCGTTGTGTTCGTGTATGAACATCTTGGGACTTGTCTCACATTCAAAAATAATGTCAGTAGTAACAGCAGACTTTCTGTCGTCCAGGGATACCCCGCGTCAGTCTGTATACGTACACACTGTGGAGTCCACGCAACGCTGACACCGACTAGCCGCACATTGGGCTGACCCAGCCCCACCATTGAGGAATGCCCAGCCCCACCATTGAGGAATGCCTAGCGGTGTTTAGGCTCTGCAGGCACCACGGAGAGGCATTCAGGACACAGATTCCCACCTTGGTGTC
>NC_022028.1:24924059-24930860 GCF_000317375.1 Microtus ochrogaster | reverse complement strand
CAACCCCATGATAAAACGATCATTACTTTGGACACAGAAATCTCTTTAGATTCTTCTTTATTAAGTGTCGAGGGCATTTTGAAAACCAAGCAAAACATCTCTCCTGAAAGCACAGATCATCATAGTGGGAAGGGAAGACCTACTGGGTTCCTTTAAGAAGCATATGAGTGCTGTATAAGCACATTACTGGGGTGAAGGAGGGGAGGAAAGGGGGCAGGGGGTGGGGTTGAAGCTGGGAACCATCTGGGAAGGGAGATGGAAATTCTATGGGTGTTTGAGAAGAACAACCGTGAGACCGGGGAAAGGAGAGAAAGGGCAAAAGGTAGAAAATTCCGAGAAACCATTAAGGTCCCAGGAATCATAATCAGCGAGTCTAACCACAAAGGAACCCAGCAGGGAAGGAGTGGGGACTCTGCCCCAGAAATCCACACCGCTGGCTGGGCTGTAGGCTGAGTCGGAATGGGGCAACAGCGCTGGCGGTCCCACAGCGCAGGAGCAGGGAACGCTAAGCAAGGCTGATTTACCTTAGACGTATCAGAGTGACGGGGCTGTAAGCGAAGAGGAATTTTTTGCTGTTGTTTTAGTGCTCCTGGCTCGAATGGCAGCCCCAGGGAGTGGGGGTGGGGGTGTTGCTGGGGTAGCGGAGGCCCAGTTCTGAAGCACTGACTGAACAAATATGTCTGTGGGTAGATAGGGAACAGGTGGTGGGGTTATCTGGTTGGTGAGTCAGGCTGGGCAAATGTATAGAGAAAATACAGAAAGGAGGGAAGGGAGGGAAATGCTTATGTCAAAGGCCTCTACAGTTAAGTTAGATGATTATGTCTGGGCTGAAGATTGAGCTCGATGTTAGACCCCGTGTCCAGCATGCACAAAGCCCTGCACTGCACGCACACAAGTTATCTTTAGGTATTGAATCTGGTCACACGCCATCAGAGCATCCTGGTCAGCCACAAGCCCCAAGACATGTCGGAATTGTAGCCACCTTAGCACATGCAAGGATATTGTAGGATGTTTGCCCACAAGAAAATTGACTAATATCATGGGTGCTGACCCATTTCTATTTTCACAAAGTGCCAGGGGGCAAATCTGCTAAGTCTGTGGAGCCAAAGTCTATTCACCATCACCTCATTGACTCCTTTGCTCATCATTTATTTATTTTGCATAGCTATGTCTATAGGTTAGATCTCACCTTCTAGCTGGCTTGGTACCGCCCTTTGGGCTGACAACTAGGGCGGTCATTGTAAGAGAGATGGCGAGACAATGAATTGGACCATTCGCTAGATAGAAAGAAAGGTTTATTGGGGATCAAACTGCCAAGGTGATGGGACAGGAAGAAACAAAAGGGTGGAAAAACAAGGAGATTTTATATGACAGTGAGTAGGGTGGGTGTGGGGGTCTTTGAGATACAAACTGTCCAGACCCATATGGAACTGGATGCCCTTGCCTGAGAGAGTTGACCTTTGGTGCAGATAGGGAGGTAATGGCTTTCCTGGTAAGCAGAAACCTTACAAGATTCTTGGGGAATGCTGAATCTAGGCTCTCCTCAGCGACCATCCTTCTGTTTACCTAGTCGGAGTCCTTCTGTTTAGGCTATTGTCACCAACGCTGCCATTTTGAGGGTCCATTTTTGTAGTAATAAGAGCGGCAGGGCTGCATCCCCAGCACCCGGCCGCCCGCATGGCTAGCTTGTGCCCCGAAATAATTACACAGAAACTGTATTCTTTTAAACACTGCCTGGCCTATTAGTTCCAGCCTCTTATTGGCTAACTCTCACATCTCAATTAGCCCATTTCTAATAATCTGTTTAACACCACAAGGTGGCTTACCAGGGAAGATCTTAACCTGCGTCTTTCTGGAGTGGGAGAATCATGGCGACTGCCTGACTCGGCTTCTTTGTGTCTGTTTACTCCACCCACCTAAGGGCTGGCCTATCAAATGGGCCAAGGCAGTTTCTTTATTAACCAATGAAAGTAACTCCTCCATCACATTTTGGACCTAACAGTCATGAACTACGAGAGCCAGTAGGGTGGGGCAGATGAAGAAGTGAATGATCCAAGCAAAGCAGAAGAGATGTCAGGTGCCATGGTTATGTCCCTTAATTTTATCATCTAGCTTCTTTTATATCAATGGAAAAGTGTGACTTTGAAAGGTTTAAGCAACAGGTTTAAATGTTGGTGTTGGTGAGAGCTGGCTCAGTGGTCAAAATGTTTGTCATGCAAATTTAATGACAGGAGCTCAAATCCCCACAAAAATGCCCTATGAGTGTTGGTATCCCACCATAATTCTAGCCTTGGGATAAGGGGAACAGGTTATGAGTCCCCCAGAGCAAGCAAGTGAGACTAGCTGTATCCCTGAGCTCGAGGCTTGATTGAGATTTCCTACCTCAATGAGTAAGGTAGAAGAAGAATAGAGGATGACTTTCAACATCAGCCCTGGGTCTCCAGATGTGTGTGCACTGCACACCACACACACACACACACACACACACACACACACATATAAAGGAAATGAAGAAGAATAAAAGTTAGTCAACAGTGGTGTTTGGTGTGGAATTTGACACTTCTCTTGGCAGAACAAAGCACCACCACCCCAGTGTTTTGGAACAGTTCTCCAACTAGAAGCGTAAAGGTCAAGACAAAAGCATTAGCTGGGCAAGGTTCCCTCTGCAGGCAGCAGAGGAGGTGCTATCTATCCCAGGATGCTGTCCTAGCTCCTGATAGTCCTTGGCTCGCGGGACTTAAGTTCAACTTTCGCATGGTATTTTCCAGGTTTGCGTATATAGATTTATTTCCCCTTCCCAAAAGGACACCAGTCATATTGGGCCAGGGTCCCACTCTACTCCAGAATGTGCTAGAATTAGCTGATTCCATCTATGATGACCCTATTTCCAAATGAAGCCACATTTTAAGTACTGGAGGTAAGCCTTTTAACATGTTAATTCAGGGTTAGGGGGACATAATTCAGCTCAGTGTTGTAGGGTTGGAAGACTCTGTTTTTCGAGAAACTGGTTGTCTACTGTTCCCACAGAGCTCACACACCTTCCTGTTACAGGTGTATGTTCTCTGCAGGCTGGAGGAGGAAAGAGACGCTCTGCCAGCTCCTCCCCCAACTGCTGGACCTCCTGTTTCCATTAGAGGACATATGGTTTGGACTCGCAGGTCCTCTGTGTGTAAGTGTGAGTGCAGACACCTGCTGAGGAGCTTCACACATAATCGAAGGACTCAATCGTGCAGCAGAATGTCGTCCGTGTGATGCTGCCACTCCCATGGCCTTTTTACTCTCCTGAGACTCATTTCAGGCAGAAGGAAGCGGTTCCTGTTCTCTGTAGGAGAACCTTGGGGTTACTTTGCATGGGATGTCCAATACCTGGGTCTGAACCCTACCGAGAAAAGGGTTTGCTCAGCTCACGGTTGAGGAGGCTGAAAGCCCAGGATCAAATGACTTTGTCATCTCCCCGGGGCGAGGGCTTTCCGCCTGCATCATAACAAGGCAGAGAAAGGGGAAGGGAAATGGCTGTTTGCAGAAGAAGCCAGGCAGGTCTGTTGGGTAGAATCACTTTATGACAACCCCACTGTCTTGCAAAACAACTGGAACAACCTTGGGGTCAGTTTCCAGGCATCAGCAGCTGGGAATTTTCAGTCTCGTGGATCCTTGACCAGGGTGCTCGGAAGAGGCCGGTTCATTAGCACTAAAGGTCACTATGTGGAGGCTTCGGTTTCCTCTTGAGGGTCAGGAAAGGTGTCATAAGGGAAGCACATTAGCCAGAATTGGGAGGGATGGGGTGGCCCAGGCTCTAAGGCAGAGAGCACATGGGAGTTTAGATGGTGCTAAGGCATGCGTGGCCCAGCTCAAGTAGATAAACTGGCACTGGATTCAGAGGCTGTAGCAAAATACCTGGGGCTGAACCCTAGAAAAAAAAGAGTTTGGTTAAGTTCGTGGTTGTGGAGGCTAAACCACCCAAGGTCGAGTGACTTTGTTATCTCGATTGTGGTGGGGGCTTTCTGTCTACATCATAACAGCAGAGGAAAGGGAAGGGAAACGGCTGTCTGCAGAAGCCAGTCACGTGGGGGTAGATTGTGACCACCCACTCTCATGCAAACTAACTGAAATTCCACAGAACCACATTAAGTCCCCCTCTAAAGGCAGAACCCCCAATAATCCAACCTCTTCCACTGAACCCCATACCCTCAAAACCCACCAACTCTCACACACTGCCACATGGGGACCATGGACCCCAGAATATGGACCTCCAGGGACAAATGCCTTCAGAACAACCCAAAGCCCTGGGTAATACTTACAGAAAGGCGGGTTTTAGGGTCTTAAATAACAGAGCACTATAAACTGTTCATTTTAGAAACCCCTTGAAAGGTTTCTGCCTCCACTTCCCTTTCCCTTGATGAAAACTTGATGCTAGAAGCAGGCAGAACAATGGCTCCAAGGAGGTCCAGGCCTTGGCTTTGAACACGCAGGTAGAGACCATGGTCTGAGTTACTCTAGAAAAGTAAAAAAAAAAGAATTATCTTCTCAAGAGTCCAGAAAGGACCACAGCTCTGGTCAAAACTTGGTGTGTATGTGTGTGTGTGTGTGTGTGTGTACTTGTGTATACGTGTGTGCACATGTGCGCATACCCATGCATGCATTTCCCACTGCAAGGGTCACAGGCTCATGCAGGGCCATGCACAGCTTTCAATGTGTGTGATGGAACTGGACTCAGGTCCTCTGCAGCAAGTGCTCTTACCTATCGAGTCATCTCTCCAGCCCCCAAACTTGATTTAAAGCTAATGCCAACCGTGACAGACTCTTGACCTCCGAGACTTTAACGTAAATTCGTGCTGCTTCAAGCTATGGAGCTCTGGGTGATTTTGTTACAGCAGTGTAGGAGACTCATACACCACCTGAGGGTTGAGAAGCAGGCAGCGTCAAAGGGATCCTCAGGGGGAACCCAGCTCACTTCATCAGCGAATAACTAAGAGCTCTCTGATGGCTATCCCTGGTTTTCAACTTGACTGCATCTGCAATTAATTAAAACTCAAATGGCTGGGCACACTTGTAAGGAATTCTTTCGTAACTAAATTATTTGAAGGAGAAAGATCGACTTCTAATCCAGATCTTTGAGGAGGGAAGATATACCTTTAATCTGGGCTGCACCTTCTGCTGGCAGTTTACATAAAAGGCATGGAAGAAGGAAGTGTTCACTCTCTGCCTGCTTGCTCTCACCGGCACGCCCATTCCTTCACTGGCATTAGAGTCTACTTCTGCAGGAGTCCTGTGTATACTGAAGATAGCTGAGACACCCAGCCTCATGGACGGAATAGCTTCTGGATTCTTGGACCTTCTGTTTGTAGGCAAATATAACAGCCTGTAAGCCGTTTTAATAAATAAACCCCAAATATAAATATATGTATGTATATATGTGTGTGTTTATATGTATATATGTGTATATTCATTCATTCGTTTATTCGTTCATTCATTCATTCATTCACTCAATAAGTTCTGTAACTCTAGGGAGCCCTGACAAATAGAAGCATTCAAATCCAACTCCTTTAACACTCAGCAAATTCTGCATCTGAGCTTACAACTCATGTGTGTTCCCCAGTGTTTGTTTTCTGCTCAGCCCACCCTCGTTGTCAAGGATGTTAGTGGCTCAGGCACATTTTCACGCACACCATTCTCAATCTGGGACTGTTAAATGGCAGTGCTCTCCGTTAGGGAGTGTCAAGAATGCTGGATTAAAAACGTAGCCTTTTAGACCCTCTCCATTGATGGCAGCTCTGCTCATTGCTTTCCGGGTCCTAAAAATATGGCAATACAATAGTTTCAAAAGGAAAGAAAGAAAGAACGAGTGAGCCCATACAGATTCTCATAAAGATCAAACAAAGGGACCAGGCTGGCAAGGCCAAAGGCATATTAAATTCCAGCCCTGCTGCCTGATATCCTTCAGATCCAAAGCCCAGAGGTCACCCTCTCTTCCTGGCTGCTATATATAGGCATGCCCGTTAGACCACGCTTTTCTCCAGAGGCTGCTCCGTTCTGAGCTCTGCAACAGATCCCCACCCTGGGGGAATGCTGGGAAGGGGGGCTGCTCTTGCCTGCAGTTTTCCTCTTCATATTTGGTGGTATAGTCAGCTCTTAAAGTCACGGATTTAAAAAAAAAAGGAGAGCGTTATTTAAAGTGTATAATAAAAAAAAAAAAGTATTGCTTTCATAGCCTGCATAGCTGCATGCTTCAGTTAGGGAAGGTGCTACTATTTAAAGGCATAATGTAGGCTGAGGCCCTGGACATGTGTTTACAAACACATGTTACAACTGTGTTCCTAGATCGGTGCTAACCACGGAGCGCTCAAATGGTTTTTCAGCAGCATGGCGTTCACTGACAGCTGACTGGGACAGAAATGCCTTGTTTAGATAGCCAGTGCTGACACAGAGTGCCAGAACTTTCTGAGAGCAGCGGTCCTTCCACAGGGGTTCTCTTTTTCTTTTCCCAGTAGCCTCCACTTCACTGCTTACCCTCGTGTGTGGGACAGCTTACCAGGTCTTCTCATGATGTCCGATTGCCCAGTTCTGGGGCCCAACATGGAGGAGTTTCCAAGCTCAACTAATGTGGGAATTGATTTCTCTGGCATTTTAAAAATCATACGGGTTCTTTACTTTTGAATTCTTGCCAGTAAACATGGAAAAACTAAAATTTGTCTGTTAATTGGGAAGAAAAAGCTGCAAACATGTTATTTAGTCAATGTACCAATTAGCATATTTGGAAGCATGGAACTTTAAAGCAAGGAATGGTGGTGGAGGTGGAGGTGG
>NC_022028.1:24911193-24921193 GCF_000317375.1 Microtus ochrogaster | reverse complement strand
GGGGAGCACATGGGGCAGTGGGGACAATGCCAGGGGGAGGCCCCTATATCTCCTGACTCCTGCCTTAGCAGCTGACTATAGAACACAAGCACTCCAGCAGGCACTTAAAACGCTCGGTTGTGGCAGTCGTTATTCCGAAGCATCTGCCTGGAGAGTTCTCGGCTAACTGGACAAACTGAGAAAGCCAGAAGTTACTCTTTCCCATTGTGCAGTGAGAGCAACAAGTGTCACTTGGGAGGATGCAAGGGTGGAGGCAGGATGGACGGTGTGACTCAGGCCTGGAGATCACCGCAGGCTTCCCGAAAGCAAGAGATCCTAACGTAAGACACAAACAGGGGAAGGAATTAGCCAGAAAATACTTCCAAAGAGGAAGAGCTGTGTCCTGAAGACCAGAGGTCCCAGAATGAATGAGAGTTGAGTGAATAGACAGAGGGCTAGATGTTATAGGGATAGGAAGGGAGGGGAGTGGAGAAAAACATAGCTCAATCAAAACAATAAAACATATCAGATGGATACCTGTGTGATGGATGATGGATATTGCATTATCTACACGGTGTGTTTGGACAAATACTCATAAGGAAGGACACATATGTTTAAGGATACAATAAATTGAAAATTTTGGCTTTTGTTTGAATTACCCTTGGATATTTTACCTTTGAAATCATGAGAAGCTGAGGCCTTGTTTCTGGGGGTATTTAATAACTGCTTCATATCAAGCACATAGCTCCTCTCCACTGGGAGAGGGTAAGCTCTTTAGAGATCCATGAATTATGTATGCTTTTGTTCCTGAACCCATCAGACACTTAGCACCAACTTGGTGATTAGATGAACAAACCAGTATGTTATTTAACTGGCTGTAGAGTCCTTGACAACGTTAAACTACTAGGAACATTTTCGCCATACTTTCAGTATACTATTTGGCCCTGATTTGCTCATGGCCCTGACCCCCGCCCCTGTCCCCCATTTCTGCCCAGACCTGAGAGTATAAACATCACTTTATCCAACACCCTCCTGGTGAATTCCTTTTGATCATGCCTTGGACGTTTTAACCACACACCTCCTGAACTCTTCTCCACAAGGAGTTTCTTCCATCATCTTGCGCTTCCTGGCCTGGGGAATGATGAGAGCTGGCAGGGCCCGGCACCTACATCATGTTTGCTCTGCTTTGAAAACAGCAATGATTGACAAATGTTCAAAATGAGAGCTGTGGGATGCCGCAACTTGTATAGAAACACGCCAGGTTTTGACAATGAGCAGCAGGCTCCTGAAATAGAAGAGAGAAAGCATCTAAACAGCCCCACTTTTTATTCAAGTTAAATGAAAGGCCTGTGGTATATAAAATTTAGACCTACAGTTTCCATCGGTAGGTTTTATTTACAGAGATGAAACTTGGGCCTCAAATGCATCTGAACTCATGGGATGATGGTCAAGGTGGGAAGAATAATAGACATTCTGGCCAGTCAGAGCTCTGATGACCATCTAGTGCTCTGCAGATTTTCTTTCAGAGAATAGATGTGTGTGTGTGTGTGTGTGTGTGTGTGTGTGTGTGTGTGTGTGTGTGTGCAAGCATACACACGCGTGCAATTTTGTGCTGAAACTGAGAGAAAGCCAGGTGTATTTGGTGGTAACAAATAAGCTCATTCTCTTGATTGAACTGATGGCATCTTGGTGGAGACACATGACAACACTTGCCGAATGGCCCTTGTCCTTCTCTAGCCACAGGTGGTTGATTCCAGAAACCCCCAATAGATACCAAATTCTGCAAATGTTTAAGACACTTCTAACAGGTTGTGCCTCTTGCATGTAATTTAGCCATCGCTTCCTTTGTTCTTGACCCATCTCTAATCACAATCATAATGTCTAATGTGTTGGAAACACTATGTACATAGCACTAGTGGCAATGTATTGTGTAGAAAACGATAACAAGGGGGCAATGTCTGCACATATTCAGCACAGGTACAATGAAAAATATGCCTGATTCATGGATGGTTAAATTTACAAAGCCTACAGACAAGGAGGGCTGACTGTAGACTTTAAGTATGTTCACTTTATTGTTTGTCAAACACGCCTCAGTAAAACTTTTTTAAAAGCAAAGAAATGACCGTTAAGGAAAGGGGTAAAACCCAGATCACGACTGAGCTGAAATCTTTGAAAAACCATATACATGCACAATTTTCAGCAAATTAATTATCTATAAAAATAAGAAGGAAGGACAATTCATAAATGCAAGGTGTTATGAGGGGTTTATCAAATACAATACATAGATTTACTTGAATCCAGACTCAATCAACTCAGTTGTAAAACAACATTTATGAAAACACCAGGAAAATGTGTACATAAACTGAAAATGTGGTCGTATGCAGGGGCTTGTTTTTAAGCATTACAATATTACCGCAATTTCCTTTTAAAATTAAAAGGTGTTTCTTTTCGAGAGGTAAAGACTAAATTATTCACAGATGAGATGTCTTATTGTTTCAAACAATCCAGTGGGGGTTTTCAGTCAGCTAAGGAATTGGTAAGGTTTTTGGTGTGAAAATAGCACTTTAGGTAATTTCGGAGGTGTCTGCATTTCCCAACTGCACGATGCTATCAGCAGAAATGAAATAACACGGTATCTTCTTGCATCTGCTCCAAAATAAATTGAGCAGCAGGGAGTTGTGGGAGTAGAGATTATTACTGTTGAGATGGCTTGTGGACACAGAAGCATCAAAGAAATT
Organism: Microtus ochrogaster; assembly: GCF_000317375.1. Lineage (NCBI taxonomy): Eukaryota > Metazoa > Chordata > Mammalia > Rodentia > Cricetidae > Microtus > Microtus ochrogaster. Next base: position 24,918,476 of record NC_022028.1, on the reverse strand, counting down.
CCCCAGTAATTATACGCCAACTGTGTAGACTTCAATGATTATTGGGTATTGTGGTCGAAAACATCCACAATGCTTGCTTACCAGCAGGGCTGGTGTCTGCTTTTGCTTACAATTATATTCCTAATACTTGGCAGAAACAAGTTGAATGCATGAAGTCCAGAGTCCTGTACCAGGGTAAGGTTTAGGGAGTTTCATATCTCTCGGGCTTCAGAGGAAGTTGTAGAGCTAGTATAAGAATCAACTGGGCTCAAGGAACCTGGGACAATTCATATCACCTGCAGATCCAGGGGGCAGACCAATTTTCAACTTGGGTAAGGCCTGTTGGGATTAAGGAGTTTCCTGTCTCCCAGAGGCCTCAGAGAAAACTTGAGGATCTAGGCTTGGGACCAGATTCACTCTAGGTTACGCCCACAGGTATGTGGAGAGTTTCACAACTACAGCCGTTGCTGCAGACCCAGATAGGAGGCTCTAACTGACTTAGGATAATATCAGACCCTCAGGAAACATGTGAGGTAGAACCTTTGACCCTAAACACCAGCCACACAGGAGGAAAACCTAGAAGGACTTAGCACAACACTAAACTCTGCAAAGGCCACCACTAAAAGAAAAGAAAATTGTTAAGAGTTATAGAACACATAAAAGAAAGAAAGAATGAAAGAAAGAAAGAAAGAAAGAAAGAAAGAAAGAAAGAAAGAAAGAAAAACCCAGCCAAGAAACTAACTCCAGATGCACGAGTTCCAATGCAGAAAGAGAAACAACATGGAAAACCAAGACAACACACCACTGGCCCCATAACAATGGACCTGATGAGAATGACTTGGATGCCAGACAAAGAGGACAAAAGAAGGATTATAAGTGTTTCAAACAATTCAGAGAAGACATAAATACGCTCTGAGAGAACAAAACCAAAGAGACGGATTACACCAAGATGGACGCCAATCCAAGACGTAAAAGCAGAGATAGAATGGCTGAAGGAAACAAAACGGCAATGATGCCGGAAAGGAAGACCTCAAGGAAGGCCAAATAAAACTTCAGTGGGAAGATTCAACAAGAGAATGGGTCATGCAAAAGACAGGATCCGGAGTCAAAGTCAAGGCAGAGAAATTGGATCACCCAGTAAAGATCAACAACAAATTTTAAAAGAAATATGAACAGTCACTGCGAGGACTCTTGGACACCACAAAAAGACCCAATCTTAGGATCATGGCCATAGGAGAAGGATAAGACTATAGCAAAGTAGTAGAGAATATTTTCAAGCAAATCTTAGAAAAGGTCTAAAACCTAGGAAAAAAGATTCCCATCCAGGTATAAGAGGCCTACAACTCTAAACTCTAAACTCTAACAGACCCAGAAAATGAAATCCTCGTGACATATTTTGCTAAAACATTTAGAAGACAGAATAAAGAATGGGTATTAAAAACTGCAAGAAAGAAAGGCCAAGTCACTTATAAGGGCAGGCCAGCCAGAATGGCTCCTTTTTCTCTCATGCCTGATAGTAAAAGCATACCAACTGATGGTATGTGGATATAGTGGTGGACTTTCCTTTTCTCCCTCCGAGAACCTGGGTCAGATCAATCACGCCTTCTCTCCGGGCTGAGGTATCTGGCTTGGGTGCAAACTGTTTCAGTTAAAGTAACTACTGCAGCTTCCAAGCACGTGGTTTCATCTTTCATCTTGTGACAGTCACGAATGAGTACCTGCGCCATCAGACAAGATGGTAGCCAAACTGTGGCAGTAGGTCTCCCCAACCAGACTCAAGGGTGGGCCGGGGGAGGGCCTGGTAGGGGTTTAAAATCTTCCAACTACAACAAGCCAAGGGTCTGATGGATTTGATAAAGTATTCTACCAGACCTTCAAAGAATAACATTGCTGCTTCTCAAGTATCCTGTAAGGCAGACAAGGAAAAATCTCTTCCTCATTCTTGCTACTATGTCGGTATTACCCTGACAAGGGCCCACCAATAACAGCAATAAAAGTGAACTATGGGCCAGTCTCCCTGATGAACATAGAATCAAATATTTTCCTTTTATTTTATTGAAAATAACTTTTTTCACATAGTATATTTTTATCACATTTCCCCCCTCAATTAGCTCCTTCCAGATCCATTCAACTCCATTATTTCTTTCTCTCTATCCTTTTAGAAAATGAACAGGCCAATAGAAAAGCAAACAAACTATAACAAAACAAACATGCAGAGGAAAGAAAAAGAAGAAACACATATACACACGCAACTCTTAAAAAACACAAAATTGGAAACCATAATAGATAAGCAAAAGGCAGAGAAGATTTAAAAAATGCCCAAACAAAGCATTGTGAGACAAAAGACAAAACATCTAAAAATAAAATAAAATAAAAAGGTAACATTGAGTTCAATTGGTTAGCCATCTACCGCTGGGGAAGGGGCCTCCCTTCAGTGTTATCTGAATACCAGGGAGACTCCACTAGAGTGTGAAAAGCTGTCAACTGGAGATGGCTTCTGGGTTAAGTATGGGGGCTCATGTCCACTCCCCCTCTCAGCGTTAGGACCCCATCTGATTTGGACCTATACAGGCTTATGCATGCTGCCACAGTCGCTGTGAGTCCATATATGTGTTGGTCCTCCATGTCTAGAAGGCCTTGGTGCTTTCCATCCCTGCTGGCTTTACGATCATTCTGCCCCCTATTCCACATCACTCCCAGGGCCTCAAGGGGAGCATTTTGTTGAGGCTACCTCATTTAGAACTAAGCATTCCAAGGTCTCTCACTCCCTGCCTATTGTCCTGTCCTGGGAGTCTCTATTTGTTCCCATCTTCTGCAGGAGGAAGCTTCTCTGGTGCAGGCTGAATGAGGCACTGACATATGGGTAGAGTAGAATGTCATTATTTTCATTTTATTGTTATGTTCCTTCAGAAGAATGACAGTATTTGATTTCCCCAAGGTCCATAATCTGTCTAGTCTCAGGTTCTTGGCCACCCAAGCTGTGTTAGGTAGGGGCTCTGTCTTATGGAGTGAGCCTTACATCCAGGCATAGAGTGGTTGGTTACTCCTACAATGTTTTACCACAATTGCACCAGCATATCTTGCAGGCAAGTTACCATTATGGATCCAAGGGTTTGCAGCTTTGTTGGTGTTTACTTTTCTCCTCGGTAGCATGCAGTACCATATGCCAATTCTAGTACCAGTGTCGTCAACACTAGTTAGTGGGGTGAAGACTTGAGTTAGGTACCAGCTTGACTTCTTGATGTTCAATGAGTTGTGTAGGTGTTGTCTGCAGCAATAGAATCTTACCATCAGTTTGTAGGAAGCAACCAGTAACTTTGGCAATAGCCTGAGTTAATTGGGAGGTTTCACTGGGCTCCTTTGGCCAATAACTCAATTGGATGTGACCCATTCTTGGCCCTGGAGTTTTCACTCAGTAGCAAGAAAGGCCTAGATGGGGCTTTGTCTTCATTATTTGATGATTCGGTTTATATTTCTTTCACACATGTACATATTTTAGGAACAGTCTACTGTAATAGGTTTCCATACGACTCCTAAAATGGCCCTAGTGTTAGTTGTCCATCCCTTACCTGCCTCTTGCCTCCCCTTCTCTGTTTAATCCTCTCAATCTGGTGCCACCTCCATCTCTCCATAACCATACATTCCATTTCCCTCCTTTAAGAGTTCCTTCTCTTCCCCTAGTACCTTACTCTACTCCTTACCTCTGTGGTAATACTGATAAGAGCATGCCGATAGCAGGCTTAAACGCTAACATCCACATATAAGAGAATCCATACCATATTCAACTTTTGGATTTGCATTACCCAAGGGTGATTTTTTTTTTCTCTAGCTCCATTCATTTGCCTGAACATTTCATTATTTCATTTCTTTTAAAAAAAACAGATCATTAATATTTCATTGTGCAAACGCACCACATTTTCATTATCCGCTCACCTGTTGTTGAACATCTAGGCTATTTACAGTTTCTGGCTATTATGAATAGAGCATCGGCGAACATGGATGAGTTATTATCTCTGTAGTAGGATGTGGAGTCCTTTGGGTATATGCCGAAGAATGGGATAGCTGGATCTTGAGGCTAGATCTATTTTCAGCTTCCTAAGGAACATCACACTAATTTCCATAGTGACTGTACAAGTCTATATTCCCACAAGCGATGCATGAAGTATTCCTTTTATCTCCAATCCTCGCCAGCATGAGCTCTCATTTGTCTTATTGATTGGTGGTCATTCTTCCTGGTAGAAGATTAAATCTCAAAGTAGTTTTGATTTTCATTTCCCCGATGGCTAAGGTTGCTGAGCCATTTGAAGTGTTCCTCAGCCGTCTGTGTTTCATCTTTTGAGAACCCTCTAGCTCTCTATAGAACTCTCTATACATCATTTTTAATTGGATTATTTGTTTTCTTGATGTAGAGGGGTTTTTTGTAGGTCTTTATATATTTTAGACATTAGCCATCTATCAGATGTATAATTGGCAAAGATCTTTTTCCATTCCATAGTCTGCCAATTTGTCCAAACAATGGTGTAGTTTGCCATATAGAAACTTTTCAGTTTCATGAGGTTCCACTTGCTAATTGTGGTCGTTTGTGCCTGTGCTGTCAGTGTCTTGTTGAGAAAGCCCTTCTTTCCTGTGCCAATGAGCTCAAGACTATTCCTCACTTCCTCTTCTACCAGAGTCAGGGTATCTGGTCTGATGTTAAGGCTCCTGATTCACTTGGGCTTGAGTTTTGTGCAGGGTGATAAATATACAACTATTTGCATTTATATACATGCTGTTTGACCAACACCATTTGTTAAAGATGTTGTCTCTTTCCAGTGTGAATTTCTGACTTCTTTGTCAAAACTCTGGTGTCCATAGGTGTGTGGATTTATGTCTAGGTCTTGGATCTGATTCCATTGGTCAGCATGTCTGTGTCTATGCCAATACCATGCTGTTTTTAATTACCGAAGCTCTGGAGTACAGTTTGAGATGGATGGTAACACCGCCAGCAGCTCTTTAATTGCTCAGAATTGTTTTAGCGATCCTGGAGGGTTTTTGTGTTTCCATATGAAGCTGAAAGTTGTTCTTTCGATTTCTGTGAAGAACTGCATTGGAATTTTGATGGGAATTGCATTGAATCTGTGTATTGCTTTTGGAAGGATGCCAGTTTTCACTTTATTAATCCCACTAATCCATGAACAAGGGAGATTTTTTTCTATCTTCTTATATCTTTCTCAATTTCTTTCTTCAATGTCTTAAAGTTTTAATTATATAAATATTTCACTTGCTTGGTTAGCGTTACCCCAAGATGTGATGATGTGATGTGATGTATGTATGTGTGTGTGTGTCTGTGTGTGTGTGTGTGTGTATGAGAGAGACAGAGAGACAGAGAGAGAGAGAGAGAGAGAGATACTATTTCAAAAGGTACTATTGCCATGATTTCTTTCTGAGTCTTTTGTCCTCGTATAGAGGAAGGCTACTCATCTTTATGTGTTACTTTTTATTCTGCTACTTTGTTGAAAGTGTTTATCAGCTGTAGAAGTTTCCTAATGAAATTTTTAGGGTAGTTTATGTATAAAATCATATCACCTGCAAATAAAGACATTTTGACTTTTTCTTTTCCTATTTATATGCCCTGATCTCCTTCAGTTGTCTTATTAGATGCAAAAAAGCTTAATAAAATACTTGTAAAAGCAATTCAAGATCACATAAAAAATAACATTCACCATGATCAAACTGACTTCATCTCAGAGATATAGGAATTGTTCAACACATGGGTTTTTTTTTTGTTGTTGTTGTTTTTGGTTTTTTTTTTTTGTCTTATTAGATGCAAAAAAAAGCTTAATAAAATACTTGTAAAAGCAATTCAAGATCACATAAAATATATCATTCACCATGATCAAACTGACTTCATCTCAAAGATATAGGAATTGTTCAACACATGTTAAGTCAAAAATATATCCCACCATATACATAGATTCAGGGACAAAAAAACACATGGTCATCTCATTAGATGTAGAAAATGCCTTTGACAATATCCAACACCATTCAAAATATGAATCTAGTAATCTAGTACGACAGGGGGTGCTTCTCAGCATAATAAAGGTAGCTTATTGGAAGTTCACAGCCAATGTCATGATAAATGTAGAAAACAAATTTCTCCAATAAGAGTATAAACAAGACATTCTCTCCACTGATGTTCAGCATAGTACTTGAAATCTTAGTGAGAGCGATAAGACAAGAAAAATAAAAGAAACAAAGCATTCTTGTTTGCAGATGATATGACTCTATATATAAAAGTCTGAAGACTTCATTAAAAATACCCTAAAGCTAATAAATATATTTAGCAAAGTAGTAGAAAACAAAATTAACACATAAAAACTGGCAATCTTCCTACATACCAATGATGAAGACACCAAGAAAGGAATCAGAGAAATATCGTAATTCACAAGGCTAGCCAAGGAAATAAAGTTGTACACTGAAAAAAGAAACTGAAGAAGGCACCACAAGATGGAAAGACCTCCCCTGAAGAAGGCACCACAAGATGGAAGACCTCCCGTACATATGGATGGATAAAATAAATATGATAATGGCCATCTTACCAAAAGCAATCTACAGCTTCAATGCAATTCCCATCAAAATTCCAAAATAACTCCTTACCAAACTGGAAAAAGTAATCTTGGGCTGGAGAGATGGCTCAGAGGGTAAGAACACTGATTGTTCTTCCAGAGGTCCTGAGTTCAATTCCCAGCAACCACAATGGTGGCTCACAACCATCTGTAAAGAAATCTGGTGCCCTCTTCTGGCCTGTAGACACACATGCAGACAGAACACAGTAAACAAAATAAATCAATCTTTTTTTAAAAATTTTTCCATTCAAAAATTTACACTTCCTCCCCTCCTCCCATTATTTTCCTGCTCCCCTACTCACCCTCCTTAAGAGAGGGCAGGGTACCCTGCCCTATGGGAAGTCTGAGGCCCTCCTTACTCCATCCAGGCCTAGGAAGGTGTGCATCCAAATAGATTAGGGTCCCAAAAAGCCAGTACTTGCAGTAGAAACAAGTCTTAGTGCCATTATTGATGGCTTCTCAGTCTGCCTCCATTGGCAGCCACATTCAGAGAGTCCGGTTTGATCACATATTCGTTCAGTCCCGGTCCAGCTGGAGTGGTGAGCTCCCATTAGATCAGTCACACTGTCTCAGTGGTGGACCAACCCTTCAGTGGTCCTGGCTTCCTTGCTCATCTTCTCCCTCCTTCTGCTCTTCAACTGGACCTTGGGAGCTCAGTCCAGTGCTCCAGTGTGTGTCTCTGTCTTTATCTCCATCCAT
>NC_022028.1:24909314-24910528 GCF_000317375.1 Microtus ochrogaster | reverse complement strand
CGAGACCCCTAAGCCCCACCTCCTTCCTCTCTGTGTCCCTCTCTCCCTACCTGAGTCCGCCAAAAAACTCTATGGTCTATTATGATTAACTGAGCATGGACTCCGTCTTCTGAATCAAGGTTCAGTTTATTGACAGTTTCGCGGGACAGAGCAAACAAATTTCCCGCAACAGAGCAATTTCCAGGAAACGAGCCAGTTTTGCCTCTTAGTGGCGGGAGATTCATAGAGTATTTAATCTCACCCCTCCCCCTAGTCACATATTCACGCCAAGAGTCATAGAGGCATATCACCTGAGTGCATGATCCTTCATCATCCGGTTAGAGCCATGTCCCTCCTGTCCACGGGACGTAATGCTTCAGAAGCCACTTTCTTCCCTTCTGAATCTCCGACCCAGCGCCATGGCAGGTGAAGGAATCAGAGTAACAGCTCTACCGATACAAATTAGGTGGCATGCAGGAGCAGCCCGCCTTGGCTTGGCAGCACACTCTCCAGTGTCTTCAGACGTACCTAGAGTTAACTCCGCGTGAGCCAGAACTGAAGAGAAAGCAGGTTAAGCGAGCCCCAGCCTTCATCACTCCGTGCTGCGTGGCTACAGTCTCAATGTGCCACAGCTGCGGTCTTGACTTCCCAGCCCGGAGAGACTACAGCTTTGAACTGAGACCACAAATAAAGCCACTTTTGTCGGGTATTTTTTTTAAATCACAATAATGAGATAAATAACAAATACGGAAAATTGGTATCAGGAGCGGGATTGTTACCTTCACAAACGTGATCACGGGATGCTTGGGCTCAGGAACTGGTTCCTGGGAAGCATGTCGGAGAATTTGGAGCTTTGTGCTAGAAAAAGGCCCTCTTTACCGTAAGCAGAGCTCAACGGGATAGTCTGGTGAGAGCCTGGAAGACAAGAAGGCTGGGCAAAGGCTGCAAAGTGGAGGCCTAGTTCATAAAGTATCAGCGGTGAACAAGGACTTGACAGAGGCCTGGGCTGGAGGTCATTCTAACTACCTTCTGCCGGTGCCCTGAGAACCTCTATGAGGCTAAACCCAAAAGTAACAAACTAATTTCTTAGACAAAGAAAACCTTAAGATAGCATAGTATTTAGGCTACGGTGATTTGGTCACTCGTTGCTCTTACCCGGATCGACACTGAGTGAAAAGGGACATGAGGAAATGTGAAGTTTAGCAAGGAAAATGTGTGAATGAGTTTAGAATTGT
>NC_022028.1:24889961-24908697 GCF_000317375.1 Microtus ochrogaster | reverse complement strand
AGGTGTGCGCACAGGTATCCATAGTCCAGGAGGAGTCTGGGAGTTGTAGTTTCCAAAGGAACAACACTGGTTTTCGGAGATACATGAGTTTTCCTAACAGTCTAACAAAATATCTGACCCCCGACTGACAAGGAGGAAAGGGCTCTGGGGCTCACAGTCTCATAGGGTTTGTTCAGCCTGTCAACCACGTGGTCCCACATGCTTGGCACATCATGGAGGTTGGAGCATGGGGGAGAGATGCTGAGGACATGACTGGCGGGAAGCAAAGAACAGGGCAGTGAGTGACTAGGGTCCCCAATGACCTGCTTCCGTCACCAAGGCTCTGCTTCAAACTCCCACAACCACATTTGCCCCAAATAGCACCACCAGCTGGGGACTAACTGTTCAAAATCTGAGTCTCTGTGCGAGTATTTCATATCTCGTCTGTTCCACACTCACATGCATCTCGGCGAGAAAGACAATAATGATTTTAACAGCAGTGTCTGCAGCAGCAACCATGGAAAACCACGGAATTAGCCCCTTGGTCACCAGAGATATGGTATGTTACTTCAATGGAACACTATGCAGTGGTAAAAAAAAAAAACTACTCAGTGAAACAGCTATACTCCTTAATGGGGACAGATCTTCACGGTGTTAAGGATAGAGCAGAATCTAAGGGACATATCATTGTAAGACAGGACTGCCTTTCAGAGGGTTTCTATTGCTGCAACGGAACACCATGAGCAAAAAGCAAGCTGGGGAGGAAAGGGCTCATTTGGCTTATACATCTTTGTTTTTAAAAAAAGAAATGTTTAATTTTAAATTCTGATTTATGCATAAAATCGCTTTTGTATCGCAGTTAAATTTAGTACAAACCATGAAAATGTTAACACTGAGGTTCCAACAAAAATCTATTAAGATCCCTTAGAAAACTATTTAAAGAAACAACAGCTAGTCACTTACTGCTCCGAGATTAATACATAAAGGAAAAAAATTCACACATTTTACTGAAATTTTCAGTAAATAATTTTAGCCATACTACTTGTAAAATTAAAAAATTCAAATGCTGTGTGTTGCTCTAAAGCAATTACAATCTACAATGAAAATACTAAGCCAAAATCTTTTTGATCTAATCAGGGCAAGCCTAGTTCTAAAATGCCGGTGGAATTTGCAGACCTTAAGAATGCCAGTTTTGAACAGAATGGTTGCATCATAACTGAGCTTAAATAAAGGCGAAGACAGCAAGGATGAGACACTTTCAAGGCTGCACAGCAGAGAGAAAATGTGGAGGTTAAACATTCAGGGCCAGAAGTATCACCTTAAAAAAAATCAGATCACTCTTCTATCAAAACATGAAAGGAATCAAAGACAGACAGTGCTGAAGTTTTACACAAGCCTCTTTGTATTTCAACCCTCTTTATTGAGGAGCGAATGAGGCTACTGCAGACATTTGGCTTATACTTCCACATCACGTTCATCATCAAAGGAAGTCAGGACAGGAATTCAAGCGGAGCAGGAACCTGGAGGCAGGAGCTGATGCAGAGCCATGAGGGGTGCTGCTTACTGGCTTGTTTCACATGGTTTGCTCAGCCTGCCTTCTCACAGAACCTTCTTATAGAACTCCTACCAAGCCAAGGACGGAACCACCCACAATGGACCTGGCCCTCTCTCACCAATCACTAATTAATAAAATGCCTTACAGCCAGATCTTATGGAGGATTTTTTTCAATTAAGGTTCCCTCCTTCCTGATAACTCTAGTTTGTGTGTCAAATTGACAGACCCAGCCAGCACACGGGACTAATATGATAAGCTCACAGAGAGAGGGTGAATGATCATCTGCAAGCCTCAGGGCCCAGAAACTACTGGGTTTTCAGTCCAAGGGAATGGAACCCTCAGAACCTAAGGGATCAGCATTAGAGGCAAAGGGCTTGGAATCTACCTGAATAGATAGTGGCTCATGCCCACATTCAAAGGCTGACAAGTCTGGAGTCAAATTTCCATGTCTGCATGTGACAGAAGCAAGAAACAACAAACCTGCCATACAACAGTCGAGTACGTACACTCAGGGAAATACAGCAAGGAGACTGTCACCTCTCATGGGAACTGGGGGGCTGTGGGGTAGGCATGACTGGGAAGGGAGCAGGTAGACACTTGAAAACCACCAACATTGGTTCACGGATGTTCGGCACATGGGTGTGTGCTTTCTTCTTATAGGTGAGGTCTGTGTCCACAGCTTCCATGTTTATTCATTCAACCAACTGTGAGTTAATAATATTTGGGGGAAATGTGTTCATGTTGAACATGTTCAAGCCTGTTCTTATTGTTAGTCTTTAAATAATACAGTACAGCAGATGCATTCGTTACTATAAGTCAACCAAAAATGACCTGTCATTTACAGGGTGGTGGGCACTGACTATATATACATCACATGATATAAAGGACTTTTTTAGCATCTGTGGATTTCAATATCTGCAAGGGTCCTAGAACCAACTCTTCATGCTACTGTGGAATGGTTATTTATTATGTATAACTCATCTAATATTTATATCAACAATATTTCATGTTTCAAACCAAAGTGTTGAGCAGAAGAAGTGATCCAGTAAAATATTTAAGTAAAACTGCAAAGCCCAGAAGGCATCTACTTGGTTTCTATGCATTCGTGAGCACACGCACATACACACACTCTCACACATACACGCACATACACACATTCTCACGCGCGCGCGCACACACACACACACACACACACAGAGCCTTGCACACACACCCTAGGATATCGTGATGAACTGAATTTCAGACAAAGAATAGAGAACTTTAAAATGTTGATTTTGATACAGACCTGTCCTCTGGGACTTTCAGCCTATGCTGTATCTTTCGGCTGTCAGTCATATGAAATAGCCTATGAGAACAATGTCTTGGCTGGGGAGATGGCTCAGGGTTAAAGCAATTGCCATGCAAGCCTGAGAACCTGTGTTCAGATCCCTAGAAACCCATGGGAATGCCAGGTGCAGCGTGGCAGCTGCCTGAAATTTCGGAAGCAATGATGGGGCTCCCCAGAGCAAGCTGGCCAGCAAGGGTAGCCATATGAGCGAGTTCCAGGTCTGACTGAGACCTTGCCTCAGGGAATGGTCATCAACACACATACATGTAATCCCCCACATACATGGCCACAAAAACACAAAAATGGTCATACATATATACATACTACATACATCTACATGTGTTTGTCCAGTTCATTCCATCTATGAAAAAAATCACCAGCTACCACCTGTTTAGAATGCATTAAGCAAGGAAGGCCATTACAGACTCTACCATACAGAGGACCCTGCCATTCTCTGCTGTTGAATTGATGTGTCAGCCTCTTACCAGGCTTTCTACTATTTGGCTGCAGCAACTCATACACCTGCCATTTAAAGTGAGGATTAGCACTCGGTATATATTATCTCATTTAATCGCCACAGCTCTGTAGTCTTGGGACCTTTGGTTATTATCCTTCCAGTTCGGATACTTTCCCCCAAACTCAGACATCTGCCAGGATCGTGCACTAGTAAGTGCTTTCAAAGCCTTGTTCCTCCCTAGCTACCGCCACCCCCCCCCACAGCCTATATCTGCCTCTCAGTCTCCATCCAGCCTTTCCTGGTGCCCCCCTCACCGTAACTGTGGCAGTCACTCAGTAACGGTTCCTGGGTGCCTATTAACCCTGTGCTGGCTGTCCTCCTGGATATAGACACTGCTGAGCAAGTGGCAAGCTTCTTTCCATCCTTCCCAGCCCCAGCCTCAAATCTCTGCTTCCAGGGCTGGAGAGATGGCTCAGTGGTTAAGAGCATTGCCTGCAAGTCTTCCAAAGGTCCTGAGTTCAATTCCCAGCAACCACATGGTGGCTCACAACCATCTGTAATGAGGTCTGGTGCCCTCTTCTGGCCAGCAGACATACACACAGACAGAATATTGTATACATAATAAATAAATATTTTTTTTTAAAAAAATCTCTGCTTCCGGGCTCTTGTGGGAAGGCTCTTACGGAATATTTGTCAGCATGGTGCTCGGTGTTCTCTTTAGGGGCACTCTAGAAGGTAGCAATGAACTTGGCCCCTTGGACCATGTATACTTCAAACACAATGTTCCTTGGCTTCCAGTGTTCATATACAAATGTTCAGGGGCGGGAGGGATATGAATGTTGTAGTCCTGAATTCCCCAGCATGGACACCATCTTGGCAGCTGGAGGAATTTTCTCTGGAGCCTCTGTGTACAAGCGGCACAAACCCATGCCCTCTGTTTATTCTTATGTGCTCTAGACACAACCGCCTTTGTCTTTAAGAAGAGCAGCAAAAGTCTTTCCAGTTCCACAGAATGACAAAAAAAAAACAAAAAAAAAAAACAAAAAAAAAAAAACACCCCACTGGCTTCCTTTCAAATATGCTAATTGTTCAACTTGCAAGTTTCAGTTCAAGGCCCGATTTTTTTGTGCCTTTAAGAATAAAGTTCCACCGCGAAAGCCTCACACTAACTGACATGAACGGATAGTGATTCCAGGAAAGGAGGGATGGGGTAGCTACCCTGCCCGACAGAGGAACCATCTGTTCACAGGTGGCAGCCTTGGCTGGGATCACACTTGAGGCCCCAAGGCCCGGGCCCTCAGCCAAATTCCTTCCTGGATGCCGAGGAAATGTGACTCTTTCTTGTTCTTCTCTACGCAGGAAAACAGAATGAGCAGCGTCATGGTTCCAGCGATGCAGGAAGTGGAGATGAACCTGGGGTGCCACTCCCTCTGAAATTCCGGATCATGGATAGGGGGGTGCGTTTGGATTTGAGGCCCAGCCAGATGCCCCGGGGTGCAGTTCCCATGTACTGAACGTCTCACACTTTGAAGGACATGGATGAGGCAAGCAAGGTGACAGCTCCTGAGAGGCAGCCTTGCAGGCCACTTGAGGTGACTAGCTGGGACTCAGGAAGCCTGCCTCTCCTGGGGGACTCACTGAGCTGGCAGTGTAGACTAGCTATAAAACTGTGGGTCACTTGGAACTCTAAGAGGCTCAGTTTCTTTATCTCCAAAACATGGTGAATGTTGCACCTTAGACTCCTCTTATGTTAAAGGAGATTTTACACACATGTGCATATGCATATGTATATTCATGTATGCATATATGCATATTCATGCATGCATGCGTGGATCTGCATACAGATGTCCCTTGCTGCCCATAGTGGATTTGTACCAGATGGATTTGATACCGGACTCCACAGATGATCAGGTCTTCTCTACAGACTAGAGCAATGTTTGCGTTCAGCCCTTCCTTGCACATCTACCTGGATAATCACATCCAGATGACGTACAATACCTGCAGGGATGTAAGTGCTATAGGAATTCCCGCCACACTGTATTGTTCAGGGGCGAGAATGATCAGGACGCGCATGTTCAATAGAGGTGAAATGATTTTCCTCCAGTGTTTTTTTATCTGGGCTGGTTGAATTTGAGGGTGCAGAGGGCCACTGTATGTGGTGTGACTGGAACATATGTCAAACAGTTTCTGAGGTTACATTAAAAAAAAAAAAAAGGTTTTCTTGGGATCATCAAAAAGTACTCCAGCCAGCTCAGTGTCCCCATGACAGAGTGTTTTATACTTCACAAAGTCACAGCAAGAGCTGGAGAGTCTACTCCAAGGTAGGGTTCCAGGGACAATTCCCAACAGAAAGCCATCTGTCAGCAATGACCAAAGAGCTCCTCCTCCCAGGAGCTCCCAGCTGGCAAAGTAACTAACTGCCTGGCCCTCTCTGGGCCTTCTAGCTTCCTGAATGTCTATACCAGAGCTCCAGTCACAAGGAAGCCTGGGAAATGTAGTTTGGGGCTTTCTGATGATGTCTAGGGAACTGGGATAGTCCATATAACATCCTCCACAGTGAGATGCAGGTCTTTGCAAGGCCCCACATGGGATAATCCTGCTGCCAGGGCCTCAGCCTGGAGGGGTGGGTACTGGCTGTGAATGAGGACAGAGCAGCAGGAGATGCACAGGAAAAGCAGACAGGCCTAGGAGTCACAGGGCAGCTGTAGACAGGGATGGCAGGGACTGGCAGACAGACAGAGCGGGTAGCCTGCTGTCAGGACTTCCTCTCCTTGGCAGCCTGTTCATTCATGCCTGGCCTGGCTCTCAATCTGGACCCCAAGCTGCATTTGGGTCCCCCAAACTCTAGTGCAGTAAACTACCTGGTTCAACCTGGATCAGACTCCCAGATCAGATCATAATTAATTCATATTAAAATAAACAGAAAAAGTCAAAGACTTCACAGATCTCTTTAGTGCTATGTTCGGGCTCCTTGGGAGCTTTCTGGTAGTGGGATTCTAGACTCTGGAGAGTAAGTGCGTTGGCTTCCAGCAGGAATGCTGGCCAGATGGCCTCTAAGACCCCTAGCACAGCAAACCAGGCCCTGAGATGTGACTTCAAATCTTAGGCTTCCAGAAAAACTCTCTGAGGAAGGCAAGGAGGTACCGCAGCAACAGATAGGAAGATGGAAGCCAGGGTAAGGGCAGCCCATATTCATTAGTGGGCCTTGGGCGCTGGAGCAAAGGACCTTCACAGAGGAGGGGGCAAGGCTTCCAGCCCTCTTAGATGACTTAGATCCTTGTGCACAATGTTCTGAAGCAGCTTGTGTTTTCCCAGAGTAACCTGGCTTAGGCGCTGATGAGAGCTGAGAGAAAGGCCCAGTTTCACACAGGAGTTGATTTTGAACTAGATACTTTGAAAATTATGAATCAGGTGTTAGAGCCCATGGGCCCCAACATAGATAACTATTTTCCCTAACTGGACTGGTATGGAGGCGCAAGGAATAACTAGACACAGCTTACACGGTCATCACCAAAGGGCATCTCAGGCTTCTCTTCTCCTGAAGATCTCTCCGCGTTTATTCTCCAAACAGCTTTTATACCAACACATAAATTGAGTGGGAAAATACACCAGACCTGTCTCCTAGGTAACCAGGTGAATGGCGTTTTGTCACGTCCACATCTACCTGTCTGCTGTGTATGCTAGCTGTCACGTAGGTTTGAATCAGCATCTCTATAAGGCATCCTCCAAATTCCAAAGAAAGGAGCAACAACATCCTGATCCTTTGTTAGTCAGAGACAGCCTGTCTGCAGGGCTAGGTGACCACCTCAGATGGGGCCTATGGCTTTTGCGCCTGGCTGCCACACCATATAGAAATATGGGCCTACAATCAAGCTTTGGAGACAGTGGTAGTTTGAGAGTAATTGACCCCCATAAGCTCATAGGGAGTGGCATTATTAGGAGGTGTGGTTTTGTCAGAGGAGGTGTGTCACTGTGGGGTAGGCTTTGAGAACTCTTTTGCTGAAGTTAACTCAGTACAGTACTCAGGTCACTTCCTGTTGCCTGTGGATGAAGATGCAGGACTCTCTGTCCCTTCCCCAGCACCCTGTTTGTCTGCATGAAACCATGCCCCGCCATGATGACAATGGACTGAAGGATTGAACTGTAAGCCACCCCCAATTAAATGTTTTCCTTTCTAAGAATTGCTGCGATCATGGTGTCTCTTCACAGCAACAGAAGCCCTAAGACAGAGACCAAAGCTGGTTGAGACCTTGAAAACAAACAAACAACAAAGAAACAAAAAGTGATGCGTAGGATTGTGGTAAGGTTGTTTTTTTGTTTTTGCTTTCCTTCCCCACCTTAATTTAGATTTCTGTGACCAGTCACAGCTCTACTGGAGAGGTCAAACTGCAGCTGGGAGAAAGGAATCATTTCCTTCCCGGAGATAAAGCCTAAGGGCAAACGGCTGAGAAGCTTCCACCAAGTTCCTCGTGATGTACAGCAGACAATATGGGAATGGGAGGGCGAGAGGTGCTGTGGAATATTGGTCTGGCACTTTGTAAAGATTTGTCACTTGTATTTTAATAAAACACTGATTGACCAATAGCCAGGCAGGGAGTATCGCCAGGGCGGCCAGACAGGAAGTAAAGGCAGGGTGACCAGAACAGGAGAATTCTGGGAAGAGGAAAGCCTGGGTCTGCAACCATCACCTCACCCAGACGCAGAAGAAGCAAGATGAGAATGCCTCGCTGATAAAGGTACCAAGCCATGGGGCTAACACAGACAAGAATTAGGGGTTAAGATGTAAGACTTAACAAGAAGCCTGAGCTAATAGGCCAACCCGTTTATAATTAATGTAAAAATTTTAGATTTCTGCTAATATTTATTTTATAGTTTCTTTGTCGCTTTCAGGTGAAAATCCAGTCATTTTCTTGAGCTTACAGAGGATGTAAGCATTCAACAGAAGTTGGTGAGGGGTAGGGACAGCCCTCCTGCTCTTATAACCCCAGAGCCAGCTCCTCCCCCTGTCTCAGGCATTGATGGGAAGGAGAAGATGGGGAGGGCATCTCTCCTTTGCCCATGCTATGTGGTACATAACTCTAATCCCAGCACTTGGGAAGGGGAGCCAGAGTCAGATAAGATCTCTGAGTTTGTGTACAGTCTGGTCTACATAGGTTCCAGGCCAGCCAGAGCTACAAAGTAAGACTCTGTCAAAAAAAACCAAAAAAACAGACAGACAAACAAAAAAAATCAACCAAAACAATCAATCAACCAATCAAGCAAACAATAACAAACCCCCCCATATAATAATGAAATAATTTATTAAAAAGATCCTTTTTCTGTTTTATTTTGACAAAATATAGAGTGGATGTTTGCAGGACATATGCAAAGACTTCCAACATTTTATAAAGCAACTTCAGCATCCTCCAGCTTCAGGCCCTGGAGCCGGTTCCCCATGAGTAGCAATGGATGATGACAGTTCTAAGTGTGTGCTCCAAAGCCTGAGAGTGTGCAGTCTGCCGCCCGTTGGGTTGCTTTGGTTGTTCCCGCTCTACACAGATAGGTGGAGCAAGCTTGGCCTAGGGCGTTGATATGTACATGGTAGCTGAGGGGACAAGACTCACTGGGGCTTTTTCCTCTTCTACAGACGCCAGATACGCTTTCAGATAGCCAAGTTCTTGTCTGGATTTCTGGATACAGATGATAGACTGAATGCTGGAATCTTATTACAGCGTCTCCAGAAAAGCCATCATGCTATTGTAAATAGTGAGGTAGGAAAGAGTAAGAGACGGAACAACAAGGCTTTAGGAGCTGGGCAGCAAACGGGAGTTAGGTCTGGCAGTGCAGGGCAGTGAGCTCCCATGGCCTGAAACACAGCATTCTTAAACAGGAAATGGCTGCCCGGGGCACCACTGGAAGAGAATCTTATGGGACAGACCTGAAAGGTCTAGAGAAGCAGTTGATGCTGCCTCCCCCATCTCCATCAGGCGGCTGGAGGTTCAGTCTGTGGAGAAGACAGAGGGTGTCAGGACCGCAACAGACACAACAACAGGCCAGAGTCTGATAAACATGGAAACCGTGGGAGCGCAAATAAGAGTCTTTTCTCTCAGCTTGCAGATCAGCAGGTCTTTGTCTGCTCAGCAGGATGCTGGAAGCTTCTCAAAGGGCCCAAAAGGAGAGATCTAAAGGTGTTGATGTCAAGTTCCCCAACATATGACCCAGCCAGATCATCCTCCCAAGAGGCTAGGCTGATGGCCACCATGGCCCAGAAATCCTCATCCCCGCTCAACTCGGTTCTGAGATTCACATGTGGGTCCTAGAGTTTAAACTCAGACCTTCAGCCAGGAGCAGCTAGTGCTGTCACTCATGGGGCCATCTATCTCTCCAGCCCTAGCTAGGCGAGCCTTGGATCTCTATGTAGCCCAGGCAGGCCTTGAACTTGCAATCCTCCTGCTGAAGCCTCTGGGAGAGCTGGGATTTTATGTGTCATCGTGTGTCCTTTCACAGGTTCCCATGGTAGTTTGTCACAGCATGAATGCTAACCCAGCTCTGTGACACTAGGTTCTCTTAGACTTTCTCAGGTTTCATCAACCTGTTCTCAGCTTCCTTTGCTGTACCAACCTGTCCTACTCAGCCCAAGGGCTGCACGCTCAGGCCTAGGCTTCCTGTTTTTATCTACTCCACCTCCTGTCCTTGGCTGCTCTTACCCCCTTGACTCTTAGCGTGGTCTCCACCTCACAGCTCTCTCCACATCATTAGCATTTTTAGGAGGTTGGAGCGCTACCACCTTCCCTTGAGTGCATCCAAACCTAAACTCACCATTTCCTCTCCAACGTTGTTCTTCCTGAGCCTTCCTGATCAATAGCCAACATCTGTAGCCCACAAATTAAACTTTTTTCCTCCATTTCCACGTCCAAGTCTTTGCTAAATCCTGTTATGTCGAGTTTCCAAATAGCTCACGAGCTCGCCTCTCCCCCGTCCCCATGATCTCTTGCTTCCCAACTGTTTAACCTCTGCTTTAGACTCTCTGATGATTTTCCATTTTCTAGAATAGAATAAAATCCTTAGTTTGGCCTAGAAAGTGTGAACAATCCAGTCCCTCCAGCGTCCACACTGGCCATCCCAGCACTTGGATGATCCTTCATTCCCTGCCCCTGGGCCTTTGTGCCCATCTCCCCTCACCCCCACCCTTCCATCCCTCCCTCTTCTACCCCGTACTCGGGTAACCTCTCGTTACCCTTCAGACCTCCTGCGGATTGCACCTGCTCTGATTTCTCACTCACACATGGCATTCTTATTTGGCTGGGCACCCTTGACGCCAAATTTATTCTCACTTATGTAACACCTGCTGCAGTAGCGTTCAGTGGGTCAGTCCTGTTAGATACCTGCTTGCTGTCACTTGGATGTGGTTTCAGTGTGCCCCTGAAGGTTTAACATGCTGGAAGTTTTGTTCCCCGGTATAGCAATACTAACAGGTAGAGACACAGTGAAGAGGCGGGGCCTAGAGAAACGTGACGGATCACACAGGTGCTGTCCTCGGAAGGGATAAATGTGGCTTTCAAAGGACTCCTGTCAGTTCCTGTGAGGGCCAGCTGGCACAGAGCGAGCCACACAGCCTCAAATCTCACCAGTTTTGCAGGCGACTGTTCTTGTTTTCTCTCCCCCACTGCAAGGCTGCCCCATGTTGTGATGGGACCTTGTGATTGGACAGAACTGAGCAGACGAGACCTTTCCTTCTGTGTTCTTTCACCAGGCTCAGTCATTTTTATAGCAGTTGTAAAATTGATTAATGCACTTCCACAGGGTTTTGAACATAATATGTGATTGATAAATACTTCCAGTGTACTTGTCTGTGTGCGTGTGTGTGTGTGCGTGTGTGTGTGTGTCTGTGTGTCTGTGTCTGTGTGGTCAGTCTCAGGTACTCTTCCCCAGGTGCTGACCTGTGTTTTGAGACCCTCTTGTCTGGTACTCACTGAATAGGCTCGGCTGGCTGACCTGCAAGCTCCAAACATCTGCCTAACTCTCCCTTCCCCAAGGTTGAAATTACAAGTGCACATTAATACACCTCTTTGTTTTTTGTGGGTTCTGGAGAGTGAATTTATGTTCTTATGCTTGCTAGGCAAATGTAGCCAACTGAACTACCTTCTCAGCCCTCACAAATTTGTGTACATTTTCTACGTTACTTTTTGCATTTTTACTTTTGTTCCACTATCTTAGAAGAGAGAAACAGTCCACACCATGCCCCCCTTTAACGTGCAGTGCTTGCAAGCCTTCAAAGATGCATCTGTACATCATGATAACCAGGTCTGCGCTGTCTTCTGCCTTTTGCTGCACAGTGGAGATGCTGGGAAAGTCCCCTTGATAGGAAGCGTCCATCCAAACAGATGGTGTCTTGCCACGTGACCTTTTCCTCTTTGGTTAGATCGTCCCTTAAATGAGTTCTTACCTGCCTGAGACCTATAATAATGGCTGGCATGGCATGTCTGTGTGTAATAGTGGCAAGACTGCTTTAGGAGGAACCAAATGCTTTCTGGTTATATTTAAGGCCTGTTCCACAGGAAGAAACACATGCTTAGCCTTTTAAATCTGCCAAGAACCCATGATTAGGGAGCTCATAGACCCCAAGGGTGAGTCTATTATTCTGCTAAGTTGACATAAAATCAAATAACCCTCTAAATTCATATCTCTGATATCTCTGTACCCTCTGCAACTCTCAGACTTCATCAGAAGTATCTTTTTTTTTCCCAAGGGGGTGGTGTTTAACAGAGAAAGTCAGAACTTGTACCGCCTGCCTGTCCTACATGACAGTACGGTACTACTCCTGTATTGGCACCGGCACTACAGGACCATTCCTGAGCCGGGCAAGGGCGTGGAGATTTAAACACACAAAGACTCACAGACAGAGACACAGGTCATCCTTGAAACAGGAATGCCCTAAGAATGCCCCCTTTATTGTGTCCAGGGACAGCTTATATAGGGATAGCCATACCCCAGCCAAACTCACCAGAAACCACTCTCCTGCCATCAGGAACTCCTGAGGGTCTCGTGCTCAGAGCAGCTGCAGGCTGTATCAGAGCAGAGGAAAACAAGTTGTTTACATGGAATTCGGGATCTGGGGGTTTACAGCTCCCAACAAGAACTGGTCAAAGTAAAGAGAGTAAGTGTCAGAGGAGTGCCCAGTCACAAATGGGACATCTATATCATGACTCCTCTCTCCTGCGAAAAGAAAACAAAAAGATGTGGCAGAAAGGGTACAAAAGTCAGAAGTCAGGGAGCAACACTGTCTTCTGGGAATAGTGGAACCACTGTGTTCATGACCACAGAGCAGCTATTGCTGCCTGCCTGAGACCGGCATGCTTTCAAGCCAATGGACAGTCTGGCAAGGGCATGGGAGGGGATGAATCCCCTAGCTGAGGCAGTTGCTAGCTCCTGCGAGAGAGAGAGCCAGTGTTTTCCTTAAGGGTATGGCCCTTGAGGCCAACTGCGCTGCAGTCTATGGCCACACACCCACACGTAAATAGACAGCACACATTGGATTTGGTGAGCTACTAAGCATAAGAGGGGCCAAGCCTGGCGGCGGCAATGGTGCACACCTTTAACCCCAGCACTCGGGAGGCAGAGGCAGACAGAACTCTTAAGTTTGAGGCCAGTGTACAGAACTAATCCAGGACAGCCAGAGGTCCTTAGAAAGACCCTATCTTAAAAACCCAAAAATAAAGAAATAAGAACATAAAATTGGGAGGGATGGGGATCTGGAAAGAGTTATAAATAGAAAGAGATGAACATGATCAAAATACATTTTATGAAATTCCCAGAGAACTGCTAAAACTTGTATTAACAAAAAGCAAATTAAAGTCACACAAAGACTGGTTTGAATTAATGGTAGACTGTGAGATAGACAAGATGGGGCTGCACAGAGTCTTGTAACAGCCTGATTTGAGGTTCAAATGCTAGGTCTAAATCGAGAGCACATGGCTGTCAGCACTACAATGAGCAGATGGTAATTTCTCTTAGCATGCGTGGGCTAGCCCATGAGTGTCCAACCTTCCCCATCGGAGCCCTAACCACGCCCAACGAGGCCTTCAGGGAAAGCAGCTTCGGGGTTTTTCTCTGACCTGGGTATTTTTGTGCACCACCTAACGTGTCGATGGAAATGTCTCCTGATGAGGACTGAGTGTTTGCATCCCTCTCCCCAGAACTGCCTGTCAAACCCTAATCTCTTGTGGCACAGCATCGAAGTCTGTTTGGCGTGGCTATTGCGGAGGACACGAGACTGGAGACTTTATAAGAGCTGGGATGTCCTTCTCAACCACTCAGGAGACTAGGGGCCCAAGATCAAGGGGCTTCTATGCACCGAGGGTCTCCTGGCCACATCTTAGCGTAGCAGACAGGGGAGACAGTGAGGACTACTGACCATGTCCTTTTCAGAACTACTCCTAAGGTACCTGTCGGCCTCTAGAACTCCAGGAAGTAAGCTTTTGCGTGATTCGGCCAGCATTTTGTTACAGTAGACCAAACTGACTAAAATACTCCCATGATGCTTCCAGAGATCTACCCCAGAATCAGTTCACTTCCTCTCTGGTTGTCAGGGAAGATAGCTGTTGAGTTTGCTTTGCCTTTTGTGTGTTCATTTGTTGGTTCACTGAACAGCCCATGCTGGCCTAGAACTCCCAATCCTCTGCTCCGGCCTACTAAGATGGAATGTAGGATTCAGCACCATTGCTCAGCTTTGGGTTAACGTTTCTTCAACCCCTGTGTGGCAACCCTCACTGACTGTGTAAGCGCTTACTAGGGCGCAAGCCTGCTCTCACACTCATCCCTAAACTAGCAAACTCACGGTTAACAGAAGAAAAAAAAAATCCACTTAGCATGACTTCCTGTATCCAGACGCAGGGCAGTTCACACTTTCTGTCCTGTCGGTGCCCATATGCTACGCTTGGCTGCTTCATCTCCCTCCTGTCAGCCCCTGGGGTTCGTTCCAAGTTCTCATTACTACAAGTAGCAGAGATAAACATTTTTATACTGACTGCTTGTCTTTAGCTTTTAGAACTCTGAGTGTTTCCTGGTCAAAGAGTTCAAACCATCTTTGGCTTTATAACTAAGGGGATATCTTTTTTTTTTTCTTCCCCCAAAGCCCTAACTGCATGCAGAGAGATGCCATGCGCTTGGCCCCTAAAGAGCCATGGAGCATGAGCTGTCCTGGCCCTGCCAATACGAGGTCCTGCCATTTCTCTTCATTCAGACTAGTTCTGTGTAGTAGGCCTGGGATTTATTTAACTAACCGCTTCTTTCGGTGTGTGTTCACGTTGTGACTGACAAAATGCCAACACTCAGAAATCCCTCTTCACCCAAGGGCCCAGTTTCAACACTGATGCCCTGATACACTGATGTCTACTGTCAAATGTAAAAGTTGTTACATTTGACAATATGGTTACAGGGCAGGAGATTTGCCTGAAAAACCTGTCAAAGAGAAACCAGCCACAAAACAGGCCAGGAAGCGCTCAGTCCCTCCTCGGGCTCCTGAGAGCCACAGTGTTCATCGCAGGCCATCTAGTGGACCCTCCTGGGAAAAGTGCCCGGGGTGAGACAAGAAAACCATTTCTCCAGGCACAGGGGGATGGGCCCAGCTCAGAGACTGGCTTTCTCACCGGAGGAGGAGCTGCAGAGCCCCCAACTCCCGGGTGTCCCATCGCTTCACTCTTCCGGGCGTGGGTGTGTGGGAACCGGCAAACAGGGCGAGCGGTTGTGCTGTCTTCTTATACTAAGCCTCTGGGGGTGGGGGCCTTAACTTTGAACTAGCATGAATTCTGGCCCGGAGCATCGCCCTGCCCCCCACCACTCCTCAGCCGAGGGCTCCACATTACAGGATGTTTTTCATTCGCCAACTATTAGCGGAGGCCCCAGTGTTGCCGCTGAGATTGTTTTATAGGCAGAGCTATGATGGAATTCAAACGGGGAAAGGGGCTCAGCTGTGAAGACCTGGGTGTGGCACAGGTAGAAGGGATGTGAGGTCACAAGGTCACTGAGAAAAGCAGAGCCAGAGATGTTTTCACGAAGGAGGTAGAACTGGATCCCCCCCCCCCGGGGGGGTTTTCTTTGTATTTAAACAGTACCTGTGTAGACAACGTTTTAAAAACACAATGAAAAACTGTATGTGTGTATGAAACTATCCTTATGTGATATATATGTAATGTGTGATATATAATATTCAATCTATGCAATATGTAATATAGTGCCACGTACAGCATGTATGTATATATATATATATATATTCCACATAGTGAAAATGAAAAAATGAAATAAAAAAATGAATCAATAAAAAGTGCATGATTCCTCTCCACATGCACACCCACTCCTGAGCAGTTACCAGCGTGCTGAGTTTGTGTAATAGAAATTCTGGAGGTAGATTCTGAAGGAGAGACTTAGAAGATGAGAGCGGTTTGTCGGTGGGAGAAACAGTGGTACCTTGAGGAAGGGGCGGGGCTAACTCCAGATGGACCTGGTCCCATTATCACTGCCAAATGCCTCTGTCATAACACAGTCTTCTCTCTGCATCTGTAGAGAGGTGTTCCGAGCCAGAACCTGTGATACCTGTATGGAGCACAGCACCGTGCTTGCATAGACCCAGCCTACATCTTCCAGATGTTTTGGGCCTCCCTAGATGCCTTAGACTCCTGGTACCTGGCAATGCCATGCCTCAGAGAATGAGGACAAGAGGAGATTCTTCTATCTTCAGTCCAGATGTTCTTCCCAAAGATTTTTGTTCCTTGCTATTGAAACTGTCGGTATAGAAAATCCAGATAGAGAGGTTTGCTTCTAAGATCCAGTTGTTTGAGTTTCTAGTGCTCCTCATAATTAGAAAGAGAGAGAGGAAAGAGGGAGAGGGAGAGAGGAAGGAGGAGAAGAAAGGAAAAGGAGGAGGGAAGAAGGGTTAGAGGGAGGAAGGGAGGGGGAGGGAGAGTTAATTCATTCCAGATACCTGGCTTCCTTCTCATTTTTTTTTTCTGGTTTGACCACAGAGTGAACCCAGGACTGTGAATCATAAGACTCACTTCGTGAACGATCTGTTCCAAGGCCTTGAACTCTGAGAACTTTTCCTGTTGCGTTCAGATCTTCAGGCAACTCTGTATTTTCCTGCGCTTGCCAGCCGCACAGGGAAGGGTTGCATTTATCTGTAATTGTGGGGGACGTTTGAGCACAGAAGCAAGCCCTTAATGCCTGGTCCAGTGCCTAGCAGCTTCACGCTATGTAGACAGCCTAGACTAGCTATGTGCCTTCTCCTGGACGGTGGATTTCACAATCCATATTGCACACGGCTGCAAGTTATCTGCTATGAGCCTTCCACGCTGCCCAGGAAATGCGTTTGCTCACAGAGGCAGGCTCAGCACCTAGAACTGTAAATAGTTGTGAAAGAAAGGTACTAATAATCACACGGCCATCCTAAAAGAAACCCTGTCATATACGAGCGACTTCAGAGCCAGCGCCTCAGCTTCTCAACGTGTGAGATTCGATGATAACTCGCCCACAGCTGAGCCCCCACTCCCCACACGGGAAGTCTGAGTTGTACCTCCTTGGATGATAGCTAACTCATCCATCCCGAAGAGTGAGCTGTCTCTGAAGTCAAACCGCTCAGGCGCGATAAATATCTCCCTGGGAACTTCTCCTGCCACCCCCTTCCCTGCCACTCGTGACCAACAATCAGCCACAAAACCGTCTTCGGCTGAGAGTCACTCTCTAGCATGTGATGGCCCACTCTGTCCAGGAGGCTAGAAAAAACCACATCTACGGTGGGCTTTGTACCCGTCCCCACCTGGCATCTTATCTGCCTTGGGTCTTCTGTGTCCATAAGGAAATACAAGGTGCTGTGTTGATAAAACACTTTTCCCCAGACCTTGGGGACTTCACATAACAAGAGGTTTCATCTTCCTGGTGCCAAATGTTCAGTATGAGTAAGTGGGCAATTTCTACAATCAAGTAGGAACTCAGGTGGCTGGGGCTCCTCCTCTGCCCACAACACTATGATCACTGTGACATAAAAAGGAAGCATCACGGAGAACCACATGGACTCTCACGATTTCTTCTCATGTTTTAGTGGCACCAGCCAACCTGACACCACTGCCTGACTCCAACGGGCACAGAAAAGTACGTTCCTACCTTGTACTAGAAAGGGACGAGGATATTCAAAAATGGCTTTTAGAACCACCAGACTATCCTGTAATCATTAGTGCATTTGGACTTGGACTTGAGTGTCAGTCATGCTGATCTTAACTGACCTTCCCTGACTCTGAGCCTGGCTTGCTCCTTCTGTGTTAATGTCCCCACCCTCACAGTCACGGGGGAGAGGATCTCAGAGTGTGGAAGCCGATGGCTACTTCCTGTCAGAGGAAGGAACTATTCATCCACTGGGGAGATTAGACTCACACTGTTAAACAAGACTTCCAGAGAATTCCCAAACAGCTCCTTAATCCAGTCAATTTCATTTGGCCACCCAGATTAAGTTTCCACAAGCATCCTTTAGATCCAGATGACGGGCCAAGTACCCTGAGAGGTGCTGAGATCACCCATAGCCTCACAGGGTCCCTGAGTGAAAGAACTCCAGTACAAACATGCAGCAGACCTATTAAAAAACGTCCATCTAAACCAAGGGAGCAGGGACAGCCCCGCTTGAGTCCGGGAGCAAAGCTGGTAACAAGGAAAAGGTGTCAGTCTGCCCTGCTCCCTTGAACTCACTCCCGGCTGCCATGGCTGCCTTCACAAGACCTGCACAAGAGCAGACCAATCAACATTCCAGCATGGATGCAGGTGAGGGTAAGCCCCACCCCTAGCGGAAGAGTTATTGAGAGCTTTGGCTGCTAGGGGAGGGATATGCAGTTTTACTTGAGGATGTGAGGTCCCAGAAGGACAACCATGCTCCATTGTATAGTTCCACACCCATGCATACATTGGTAGAAAAAAAATTGGCCCAGTGGATTGCAGAAGAAGGAAGAGGAGAAGACGATGGCGATGACATAAAGTTGGGAAGATGTCCAGATGTTGTGTGGACCCCAGCTCTTTAGATCTGAATATAGAGTTAAAAGCTGTGGGAAACCAGGAATCAATGGCTTCAGAAGGACTTAACATACGTGGCTACTTAGAAGACGAAGGGGACAATGTGGCGACGAATGTGGATGTCTGAGGAGCTACGAATAGGTCTTGGCTGGCAGTCGTCAAGGCACTGGGCCCTCACTCCTGTGACAAGAACAGATACGGATTAGGAAATGGATCTCCCCAGAGCCTCTAGGTAAGGACCCTGTGTCCCATTGTGGAGACTTACAGAAGCGCACTGTGCTGGACCTCTGACCTCCAGACCTGTGACCTAATAGTTGGGAGCCAATTGAGTTTGAGACAACTTAATATGTTCATACACACACACACACACACACACACACACACACACACA
>NC_022028.1:24875710-24889861 GCF_000317375.1 Microtus ochrogaster | reverse complement strand
ACGAGCATGCAAATGTGACCACAAGTACACCCTGTCTATTATGACCATAGCCATTGTTCAGGGATTTAAACAAAAAAGGCCCTGGGGATGGGGGTAGGAAATTCCACCGCTGGTTTGCTCTGACCGGCCAGATGACTAAGCGGCTGCACCTTTACTTGATTTTGTTATTGCCTCAAGATTATGCCGTTGCATCTTTGTATATATATACACACGTGCATCATGTGTTCATGGCAACTGCAGGGAAGAGCATGCAGTGGTGCAGGTGGGGAAGTCAGAGAACAGCCAAGGGTGTCTGCCCATCCACACCTTGTTTGATAGGAAGTGTCTCTTTCGCGTGCCGCTGCATGTGCTAGGCTAGCTGGTTCATGGGTTCCTAAGGGTCGTTCTGTCTCTCCTTCCCACGCTGCTGTAGGATGGCGGAGTTACAAATGTAGACTGCTACAGCCGGCTTTCTGTGGACTCAGGAAGTCCAAACTCAGGCCCCATGTTCACAAAGAACCTGGCCTCTACTTTCAGATGCTTAACCAGTGGTTTTCAGCATTCCTAAAGCTGCGCCCCTTTAATACAGCTCCTTGAATATCAATTGTGGAGTAGTGCCACGGTGAGCAGCCAGACCCCTACACTCCACATCGTTAGAGTTCTACAGGGCTAACAGCAGGTCAACAGGGCTTGGGAAGGCACGGGGCTGACTCTGTCCCATCACACAGGATGGATTAGTGTGCATACACGACAGATGCAGAATGACCCTCCCTGTCCCCGTGAGGAGGGTATCTGGAAAGAAACACTGTCGTGCAGCAACAATGAAGCCTCATCTCTCTGTGCCCTCTCTCCCCAAACATACATTGGCACTGACACCCTGCCTGACCCTCAGGAAGGCCCTGGGAGCAGATGCATAGGGGATTTCCTGGGTTTCCTGTCGCCCCCTACAGGAAGACATGTGTCATCGCATAGACAGTCATGACTACAGTTGCCTTTGCCTTGCTCTTGGTGGGCTGCTAGTCGGTAGCTCCTGAAGATCACAGATGAAGAACTTTCCTGGTCAGGCAGCTTCAGAGCAGCAGAGTGGAAACCTGACCCCGCGGCCCTCCACTCCAGTCTTCCTCCTTGTTAGGTGAAGGCTGCAAGTGTGTTCAGACAAGTTGGTTGGCCCAAGTCTTCTAAAAAGCTTTCTGGCAAAACCCTTGGGAAACCAGCTACAATCAGCTACCAGCAAAAGCCTGTCAAGCCTCGGCCAGAGCACCAATCAAGCTGACTGGACATCACACAGACCGTAACGGGAGGCTGTGCAGGCTGCAGCTGCTTTAGTCTGAGCAGGCAGAGAGAACGCCACACCAAAGCACAGTGCCTTAAGCCAGATGTTTACTGTGTGAGTTTCTAGAGTCTGGAAGTCCACGTTTGAGCGGCTGCATTGGTTTCTGATGTCTCTTCCCTGATTTATAGACACTTTGCTGTGCCCCCTTAGAGGAGGGATGGTAGACATTGATAATAATAAAGACATTAACTCCTTCGTATACCCCTCACTCTCCATGACTAATACTACCCCCCAGGCAGGGATGAAATCCTCTCCGCATGAACTGGGATGGAGTATGTGAACATCCAACACACAGCGCCGTCATACATGAGCCTCTGTGCCATGGGCAGACTTCGGGTCTGCTGGAGGAGAGACTGTGTTGTTGGAAAGGACCTTAGAGATCTTATGCTAATGATTAGAAATATAACTTGATGGTAGAGTGTTTGCCTAGCAGACGTGAGGGGCCCTAAGTTTAGTCCCCAATAAAAACATACGCACGTTCACACACACACACACACGTACACACACACACACAGAGCATTCTAGTTTTCTTTGTTTTTTGGAGTTCAGAGGTCAACCCACAGGACTCTCAATTCTCCCCTTCCACTGTTTGGGTCTCAGAAATCAAACTCAGGTCATCAGGCTTGGCAGCGAATGCCTCAACTCTCAGTTTCTCATTCTTCCTTGAGGTGTTTCCATTTACTAAAATCATTACTCACCCTGATCATGTGACGGTCACTTGCCCCATACATGCTTCAGGGACCACAGAGTGACAGACAGCCTGGGCAGGCTGGCCACTATGCACACTCCTTGCACAAGACCACGTAACACTGAGCGAGGCTGTGCAGTTGGTCTTCAAGGCACTGCGGCAGCCTGTAGTCTTATGCAACTGAACTCATTGCTTGTAGGCAGCTTCATTTCTCAAACCTGGAACCTGGGAACTCATGAGAACATATCCCTGGACTGGTAGTAAGGACCTGCTTGCTAAAGTTGAGCGATACATCTCCCAGTGACAATTGTATCCACCTATTCTAATGTGTTCGTTATTTTCTGTCACTGAGGCAAATCCCCGACAAGAAGTCACTTGAGGGGGCGGGATTTATGTTTGGAAGAGTGCAGTCCTTCACGGAAGGGAAGTCATACTGGCAGAGGCCAGCTGGACCTGTCTCCTATCTATGTTGGTGGGAACACGAGGCAGGACTCTCATATCCGAGGGCCAGAAGTAGAGACCTCAGATAACCCATAGTCTGTAACCCATAAACCCCATCCCTGAATCCCTGTGTCTGGCAATGTCTGTCTGTCCCCAAAGTTTCCCAACTTCCTAAAACATTATCACCAGCTAGGGACCAAGTGTTCAGTCACAGGGGCCTGTGGGGAGCATTCCACGTTCAACCCATGATGTAGAGTAACAAGAAAGCATGGGAAACGGGACAGCATCTGAAAGCTTTGGGCAATACTTGGTTTTCTGGATGATTCTGGATAGACATTAACGACAGGAATGATGCGGTCAGCCCGCTCTGTTCACAGCTTCCATGTGCCCAGACTCAGCCCAGCAGATTTTCGAAAAGTCACATCAATACTGAACAGAACAGAGCATCTTCTCATTCTTCCTCTGTACTGGCTGTAGCTTTGTGTGTCTGCTTGACCCAAGCTAGAGTCATCAGAGGAGAAGGAGCCTCACTTGAGGAAATGCCTCCATGAGATCCAGCTGTAAGGTATTTTCTTAATTAGTGATCAATGCGAGAGGGCCCAGCCCATAGTGGGTGATGCCATCCCTGGGCTGGTGGTCTTGGATTCTATAAGAAAGCAGGCTGAGGCCGGGCGGTGGTGGCGCATGCCTTTAATCCCAGCACTTGGGAGGCAGAGGCAGGCGGATCTCTGTGAGTTCGAGACCAGCCTGGTCTACAAGAGCTAGTTCCAGGACAGGCTCCAAAACCACATAGAAACCCTGCCTCAAAAAACCAAAAAAAAAAAAAAAATAATAATAATAATAAAAAAAGAAAGCAGGCTGAGCAAGCCAGGGGAAGCAAGCCAGTAAGCAACCCTCCCCACTTCCCCCATGGCCTCTGCATCAGTTCCTGCCTCCAGGATCTTGTCCTGTTTGAGTTTCTGTCCTGACTTCCTTCAGTGATGAACAGCAATGTAGAAGTGTAAGCCAAATAAACCTCATCTCCTCCCCCACTTGCTTTTTGGCCATGGTGCTTGGTCAAAGCAGCAGGGACCCTAATAAGACACTCTTTGAAGAGTTCAGTGTAAGAGCTCCTTACCTGGCATGCATACCGTACACTGATGAGTTTGGTAAGATGGTGTGGAGCCTCTAGGTGGATGTGCACAGGTTAGATGCAAACACTACACTATTTTATATTAAGATTCAAGCATTTAGGAATGCTCAGGAGTCCTGGAATAGGCGGTATAGTTTGGATCTAGAATGTTCTCCCGAGATCTATGTATTAGACTTATTCCCAGTTTGGTCCTATGGGGAGGTGGTAGAAACTTCAGGAGATGGGCAGTCTTCTCTCACTGTGGGCATCCTCTAGAAGTGATGGTGGGACTCTGGTCTCTCCCTTTTTCCCCTTTTGCTTCCTGAAGAAGAGAGAAATGGCATTGACTCCTGAGAGCCGCTTCCATCCTGTGTCTCCACAGGACCAGAACAATCAGGCATAGAAGCCCCTAAAAGTGTGAGCCAAGGGACACTTGTCTCTCCAAGCTGATGACCTCATATGCTTAATACAGTGATAGACAGCTGACTGATGCTTCAGAGAGGGCCGTGGGTATACAATGTGTCTCTTTTGGTCCTCTCTGAATTTCTGTGGATGACCAAGAATAGCCCACATGGGCTTGCTTATGTAGATCCCTCCAAAATTAGGGGAAAAAAGTGCAGGTTTATACATGAGTTATCAAGCTTTTAGTCTAAGCCCCTAAATCAGTGTGGGGCTCAGGATCCTGTGGGTACAGTGGCTACTGTTCTATTGAGGTGATAAGACACCGCGACCAAGGCAACTCAGGGAACAAAGAGTTTGGGCTTACAGTTCCAGAGGGATAAGAGTTCACCATGTCACCAGGTGGTGGCACACGCCTTTAATCCCAGCACTTGGAAGGCAGAGGCAGGCGATCTCTGTGAGTTCAAAGCCAGCCTGGTCTACAGAGAAAGTGCCAGGACAGGCACCAAAGCTACACAGAGAAACCCTGTCTTGAAAAACAACAACAACAAAAAGAGTTCACCACGGCGAGGAGGCATGCCAGCAGGCAGCTAAGACGGTAAGCTGAGAGCTCAATCTTGAACAGGAGGCTCAGAGCAGAGAAAGGGGGAGGGAGGGAGGGAGGGAGGGAGGGAGAGAAAGAATAAAGAGAAAGAACACAAATAGAATGAGCCATTTTTGCATTCCCAGAGTCTGTCTCCAGTGACACACTTCCTCCAACAAGGCCACACCTCCTAACCCTTGCCAAGGAGCGTGACTCACTGAGAGCCGAATGTTCCAACCCCGCCGAGCGCAGTGTCATGTGCTTCTGATCCTGCCACTTGGAAGGCAGAGACAGGAGGATACCTGTGAATGTAAGGTCAGTTTGGTCTGCATAGAGAGTTCTAGGCCAACCCAGGTGGCGTAGTCAGATTCTGTCTCAAAAGACAAAAGAAAAACAATAACAACAACACACACATACGTGAGCCTGTTTGAGGGATTTCTCATTCAAATGACTAGTGTATGTGTTCTATTTGTTAATACTGACTTACTAGGACTGGGGATTTTTTAAAAATTATTTTTATTAATTTACTCTTAAAACAATAACAAGGGCTAGAGAGACAGAGAGCATGTACTCTTATAGAGACCCAGAGTTTGGCTCCCAGCACCCACTTTGGGGAACCTGAAACTGCCTGTATCTCCAACTGCAAGGGATCCAACATCCTTTTCTACACTCTGTGAGCCCCTTTGAGCATGTTTACACATATTCACAGACACTCACACTTAATTAATTAAAATAAATCTTTAAAACAACAAATCCATGACTTAAGTAATGTATGACTATGAAAATCAAGATGTATTGGAAAACCCTTTAACAGGGGCTGAGGTTTTAGCTCAGTTGGTAGAGTAGGCAAAACCCTGATGGTATATTCCTGAATTTAGCATTCAGGGAGGAACAGAAGCCCAAGGTTACTCCCGGCTTCATAGCTAGTTCAAGGAGACTTTGGGACACATGAGAACTTATCTAAAAATGGAAAGAAAGAAAGAAAGAAAGAAAGAAAGAAAGAAAGAAAGAAAGAAAGAGGGGGGAGGAAGGGAGGGAGGGAAGGAAGGAAGGAAGGAAGGAAGGAAGGAAGGAAGGAAGGAAGGAAGGAAGGAAGGAAGGATAGAAGGAAGACAAAGAAAACATTGCCAAATTGTTTTACCTTTCGGCACATCTGTTAAAGTCTGTCTTACAGACGGCAGCTGGATCCTCATATCTGTTTCTGTACTTAGCCTAGGGTGGGAAGCATCGTGTATCAAATGGCTCCTAGTGTACTTCACAGGATGAAGTGATGCAGGTGAAAGGGCAGTGCAGGGGTGATGTTACTATGGAAATACCTTGGCCACAGATCCCGGAGGGTCTCAGGGCCACTAGTATTCCCAGCACCCTTCGTGAGACCCATTGGCTGGCACACTGTCTTCTCAGAGGGCTTTAACTCTCCAGTTCCCTCTCACACATCCTGGGACTCCCCTGGGAGTCTCACCTGAGACCAGGCTTCTGCCAAAATCCATAGCAGGCTTGTGTCCACGCTCCCTGGGTCTCCCCATCCTCCCTGTTCATGTGCAGATCTCCTGAGCTTGCATCTGGGGGCCTTCATTTCATCATCTGCAATGGGGGAGGAGCCCAGAGCCAGCCCCAGAATTCTCCATTCCCAATGGTCTCTGTGCCCCTCATTCTTAACTGGTCCTCAGCTCTGCGCTGCAGAATGTAGACTCTGCAGAGAAGAGGCATTCTGACTTTGCAGGAAGAGAGAAAGCATACTCTCAGTATCAGAGGAAAACAAAATACCAAATTCCCTTTCAGGAGAAAAAAAAAAGGAGAAGACCAATGGATGCTATTTGCTTGTTGTCTCGAGGCTGTGCTCTAAGCAGGGTTAATCTTAGCAGAACAGTGTCTTCTGCAAACCCTTCTCCTGAGGGTCTGCATGGCATCCCACATCGTCCCATTCTGTCCACAGAAGCCTCGCCGTGTTTGCCTGGCTGCTGCCATGAGCCCAATAGGGCTGTCTGTCATATGGCTCTGAGATCTCTGCATTTCATCAGAACTAAAAGAAATGAATGAACGGGTGAATTAATCTGAAAGTCAAATAGGGATTTTCCATTGTTGTTGTTATACTGTTTGTTTTTGTTGTTTGTTTGTTTTTTCTTATTTGGATCCCACTTTTAGCCCACTGAACCTGAGACCCAAGGATTACAACTGTCCCCACATAGGTAATTAATAAATTAATGAATATGTTGCATCTGATGATGTAACTGGAGGTTTCTCTCCCTCCTGCCAGTTCCTCAGAAACTTAATAATACAAACTATTTGGCCTATTAGCTCAGGCTTTTTACTGGCTAGCCTACATATAAATTAGCCCATTTCTAATAACCCATGCATTGTCACGTGGTCCATGGCTTACCAGTAATGTTCTGGTATCTTACTCCTCCAGTGGCTGCTGGCATCTCCCAGACTCCATCTTTGTTGTCTCTATATCTTTCCTTGAATTTCCTGCCCGGCTCTATTCTTCCTGGCTATTGGCCAAGTCAGCTTCTTTATTAACCAATGGTAATAAAACATATTCACAGCATGCAGAGGGGCATCCCACACCATGATGAGGAAGAGGTGCTTAATGTCTTAGCCTTGGCATCAACACAGCCCAATAGACCATCAATGACAGCTTCATTTTCTCCCCTCAGTTGCTGTTATGGTTTGAATGTCCCCCTGTGTTTCCATGTTGGAAAATTTAAACCCCAAATTCATGTTGCTGGTACTTGAGGTGGGGCCTTTGGGAGTTAATTAGAATAGACATGAAACCCCCATGATGACACTGATGTCTCTGAGTAGAAAGAGGACAGACCTTAGGCAGCTGTCACCACCTGGCACCCATGCCATCATTCAGCAGAGACCCTCAACACGAGACTGACCCATGCTCTTAGACCCCTGTCTCCAGAGCCATAAGCCAAACAAATTTCTATTCTTTATTAATTACCCATCTCCAGTATTTTTGTTGTGGCAACAGGAAATAGATGAAGACAGATGAGCCCACTGAGAAGTTAAAAAGTTCTTAATCTCTGTGCTCAACAGATGGGCTGTTGGCCTAGTAATTGACAACAGATTTCTTGCAGCAGAGCCTGCTCTTTCAATCTCTGGGACTGATTGCCTTACAGAAAACCCATCCAGTAAGTGGGATTCTAGTTGAGACCCAAGGAAAAAAATGAAAAAGAAAGATCCTGCAGTATAACAAGCATTTGAGAAACACAGAGGACTGTTTGCTGACTGGTAGCCCAAAACAAGAAGACATTCTGGCTCCCTTCTGGAGCCATTTCTCCCCCTCCCTGTTTACGTCAGAAACCAAAGGCTGAATGAAGCCTCATCCTGGGCCCAGTCACAGCGGACAGGAAACGGTGTCTCTGAGTCTGTACTGGGGCACTGTGCTATGGACAGTCTGATGGCTTTGCTGCTGCTGTCCCTCTCCGTCGGGCCAGCAGAGCCAGCAGTCTCCGAGCTCTGGGTGGCCTCTCAGCAACCTGAGCAGAAGGAAGGCTCCCAAGCCCCCAGCCCTCACTCTGCCCCTTCACAACTCCTATTTATTCTCCCAATGAAACAGTGGCCCTCAATTCAAAACAAAGAGACATCTTTGGGGATCCCTACAACTTGAAGGACATTAACTTTGGTCCACTCCAAAAAGCTATTAACTCCCCAGAGCCCAAGTTAGCCAGATACTATTGCTTCCTTCTCTCTGAAGAACAAATACCCAGGTTCTGGGAGGAGCCCTGCCCCTCTCAGCTTCCCACAGCAGATAGCAAGTGCCCCGTAATGGACAATCAGAGGCTGCTGGCATTCAATAGCCATGTCTTGGTCCCTTTCCCTAAATAGTCGAGAACAACTCTGGTCTCTATTTCGTTTTGTCTACTTTTCCTGGGTAACTATTAAGAGATATTTATCAAGTGAACTTAAGGGTACATTTATGGTTACCACTCCTTTTGGTGGCGTGAGCCTGGGAGAGCGGAGCCTAAAAATGAGGTGGACTAAAGTCTCATTCAAATAGCCAACTTTATTGTGAACATCAGACCGTTTATACTCCAAGGGCTCAGAAGAGTTACCTGTCTAAAGTGTACAATCACAAGGACAAAAGCATGTTTTTCCACAGAGGCATTTAAACAAATAACAATAGCTGGTGGGGGATGAATAATTTGATGTAACCTCATTATTAGCACAAAACCACATTCCGAGAGCAATTTCGTGTTCTGAAAAAACTGAGGCGACAAGACTCTTGCTTTCTTGGCAGTTTCTCACGAGCACTCAGAACTCTCCTCACGTGGCTCCGCTCTTGGGCCGTGTCCCAAACGCATTTATTTACAAATTGATTTACCTATACTTACTATAACGGATCTATTTCTTAGTTCATACATCACTGTATCCTTTTCGGAATGACAAGTGTCCACAGAGCCAAGTTATAGGGTTATTCTAACAGTTTGTCAAAAGATGAATGGATGGAGGAAATGTGGTACCTGTATGCCGTGGAGTTTCCTTCAGCCGTAAGGATGCAATGACGCCATTGTCCAGAATACAGATGCAACAAGAGCTCATCCTATTGCGTTAAGTGCTCAGCCGTCATCAGAGAGCTTCTTCTTCTAGTAGATGCGATTAACCCAGCGCCCGCCACTGGACGGCGTGCAGAAACTGGGGGATTTTAGAACTCAGTCCTGAAAGGGGCATCTTCATCAAACCCCTCCCCTCAGGGATCAGCGATCTCTGTGGATGAGGAAGTGGGAAGAGTGTAAGAACCAGAGAGGATGGACACAGCAGGACAGATGCACTTATGAGCTCACAGAGACTGGGGCAGCATGCAAGGTGCCTGCACGGGTTCCAGCCAGACAGGATTCCTGCACCAGGGGCGGGGCGGGGGAACGACACTGGCTTCTACTCCTAACCAAAAAGCTTTCTGCATTTGATACCCCTGACAAAACAAAAATTAGTTTTCTCTAATGGAGCCACACTGGGTACAAATTAACCACACTCCGGGTTAAGTCCCATGCCCAGGAGTACCTGGCAACACACAACAAACTCGGTGCTGCTCTCGTAGACGTCTTGTTTCTTATTTCCTCCTGGTGGAAGGAGAGAACCAACTCCCTCACGCTGACCTCTGACCTTCACATGTGCTGTGGTGTATGTCTGTGGGAACACACATGCACACGTTAAAAGAAGAAAAATGTAACAGAATGAGGGCATGGTTGTCTTTGTTTTTAGAAGGAAGACAACAGAGGCTAAAGAGGCAGATTTGCTGTTTCTGCTATCACAGGAGACCCAAGGGTGGTACCTGGCTCCCACAACCATTTGTAGCTTCAGTTATGAAGGCAACTGCAGTCATTTGCATGTGTGTGCACACACGCACACACACACACATACACACACACACAGAGAGAGAGAGAGAGAGAGAGAGAGAGAGAGAGAGTTAAAAATAAAATCTCATTCTCTCTCTTTTTTTGGAGACAGGGTTTCTCTGTGTAACAGTCCTTGCTGTGCTGGAACTCACTCTGTAGACCAGGCTGGCCTCAAGCTCACAGAGACCTGCCTGCCTCTGCCTCCTAAGTGCTGGGATAAAAGGCATGTGCTACCACTGCCTGGTTAAAATAAAATCTTTTAAGGAAAAAAAAAAAGAGAGAGAGAAAGCACGGAAGAAGAGCATCATAGTCAAAGAACAAACTGGTTTTCACTGGAAGTTGAGGAAGCCCCGAAGAGGAAACATTATGTCTGCTATTTGCATAAAAAGCAGGAAACAAAAGGCTAACTTCAGCCTTTTTTCTTTATTCTGGGTGAATAAATCTGGAACAGGCCCAGATTTCAGGCTGGAGGCTGCATTTGAACACCTGTTGTTTGAGGAGGAGCCTGCAGAATTTCCCACTGAGAAAATATGGAGGCAATGGTGACAGCATAGTTTATCTTTTTGGTTCTCCTGGATTTTCTTAAAGCTACAGATCCACACTCCATTTCATTCTTTTAAATGCTAGCTTGAAACTTTCTGTGGTAGCTGGTTTGTCATTTGAGCTATTCTTGTCTCCGAATCAGACTTGTTTGAACCCTGAGACGTCCCTCATCTTCTCCCATGCCGTGAGAACACAGATAACTCTGGGGGCAGCTGCCCCGCTGTGGTTGTGAGCAAGCTCCTGGAGAATAGCTGGGAAGCGGATGGAATTCTCCTCTGAGCATTTTCACTTCGTTTCCTCGCCTAAGACACTTACGTCTTGTTCTGTGGCTAAATCTCAGTTCCTGGCGTTCCCCCAAACAGGCCGTTATTATCAAAGGGCTTCATGCATTTTTAAACAAAATTAGCACACTTTCCCAAAGCCTTTATTTTTCCAGAGACTTCAACTTTTTCAAGATCGATTATATTGGCAGAAAGGTCCGAGTGAAGTAATTGCTACTTTTATTATCTACCATTTTCACGCAGGGTGTTACTTCTTTACATTACATCCTTGGACATTTTTCTGTCGGTCTTTTTTTCTTAGCTTGACACCACTTGTGGCTATATAATTAAGTTTTGATTTTGTACCTAAGTGTGTTGTTTCACATCCAGCATCCAGAATACAGATAAAGGTGAAACCTACATCCCTATAAGGAATACTTTAAAAACATAATTATTTTAGCATGAATACACACACACACACACACACACACACACACACACACACACACACAACTTTTACATGGCAAGAACTCTCCAAAAACGAAATCAACCAACCAACTAATCAATCACTCAAAAAGGAAAAAACCTAGGGGGAAAGGGTTTCTAACTGAAATGGTCACTATACAGTAACAATCCTTACTATAGGAACGTCACTACACAGTAACAATCCTTACTATAGGAAGGTCGCTACACAATAACAACCTCACTGTAGGAAGGTCGTTACACAGTAACAATCCTTACAATAGGAAGATCGCTACAAAGTAACAATCCTTCCTATAGGAAGGTCGCTACACAGTAACAATCCTTTCTGTAGGAAGATCCCTACAAAGTAATAATCCTTACTATATAGGAAGGTCTCTACAAAGTAACAACCTTACTGTAGGAAGGTCGCTACACAATAACAATCCTTACTATAGGAAAGTTGCTACACAGTAACAATCCTTACTATAGGAAGGTATCAGTGTAAGATCAACCACTGTGATAGGGAAAGAGGAAACAAATACAATCAATTCACAAAAGGAGGTGTGAAAGCCAAGTAACAGGAGCAGGAGGAATGGCACACCTGTGATCACAGCACTGGCGAGGATGCCAAGCTTGAAGCCGGGGTGGGGCTATGAGGCAAGACGCTGTCTAAACAAACAAAAATGAAAGCTTAGCCACGTGTAAAAGGAAAGAGGATAGGGGTCATTGATTGGTGACATCTGCTGTTGCTCTAAAGACTAGCCCAAGCCACCTGCTGTCCAGTAGAACGCTGAGCAGGACATCCAGGAGTGGGCAACCATCTGAATGGGGCGTGGCAGGAAAGTAATCCTAGCCTTTCTTTGGAGCAATCTGACGGTGTCCTTACATCTTAACACAGGGCTGGAGAGATGGCTCCAAGGCTAGGGCACTCGATACTCTTACAGAGTCCAGGGTTCTATCTCCAGCACCCATGGTAAATGGCTCACAACCTCCTGTAACTCCAGCTCCAGGGGCTCTGACCCCCTCTGCTGGCCTCCGTCGGCACCAGTACTCATAACCAAACACATGCACACAGACACCACAGACGGAGACACATTAAAAAAATGTAAATAAATAATTTAAGCATGCATGCTCTTTAGCCTGACAGTTCCGTTTCCAGGAAACTATACCACTAAGACACACAGCGTGTAGCTGCCTGTAGACGGTTATCTACCGCTCACTGTTTACAGGGGTGGGGTGGGAGGTGTGATGCAACTCTTGCTGCTTGTCAAACAGTGGAAGACGTTAGAGAAGCATCCAGAAACCCAGTTCTACGGAATCTCAAAACTAAAATATGTGCTTGAAATGTTCCAAAGTTTCACGGCAAAATATTTCCACTTTATAAACCACAGAGAAAAACACTGGTAGTTTATTCACTTGATCTTACTTGGGAAATGTGGAGGTGACTAAACACTGAAGGGCTCAGCAAAGCCAGTGTCAGCCGGCAGTGTTAGCAGAAAAGGCAGATTCAGTAGATCTGCCGCCGTCCTGAGAGACAGAACCCTTATTCATCGCATCATCAGTGTGAGAAGAACTCTTGCTAAAGTAAACTCAAATATTTATGGAAAAATTAAGTTTGTTTCTTAAATCTATCTCTCACATATGTCCAGTCTGAGCCTCCAAGTTAATCAATGAAAAACAAGAGTTTTGTAGTGATTTTTTAATTCTTTTATTTATTTATTTATTTTATTTTATTGAGAAAAGGAAAAAAAGTTTCAGCCTTCTCCCAGCCTCCCATTTCCCTCCCCCTCCTCCCACCCTTCTTCCCCTTCCCCCACTTCTTTCCCCCTCCCTCTTCAGTCCAAAGAGCAGTCAGGGTTCCCTGCCCTGTGGAAAGTCCAAGGTCCTCCCCCCTCCGTCCACGTCTAGGAAGGTGAACATCCAAACTGGCTAGGCTCCCACAAAGCCAGAACACGAAGTAGGATCAAAACCCCGTGCCATTGTCCTTGGCTTCTCATCAGCCCTCATTGCTCAAAGACTTATTTTTACATTTTTAAGTGTGTGTGCGTGCATGCACTCGAGTGTGTGTGTGTGTGTGTGCATGCACTCGAATGTGTGTGCGTGCCTGTGTACATATCCACGGAGGGCATAGGACACCCTGAAGCTGAAATTGGAGTTACACACAGCTGTAAGGAGCCAGGCTTTTAACTGGAAGCAGCCTCTCAGCCCATGGCTTTTAAATCCACAAATAAGAGACAACAATGAAATAGTTGAGCGTTAGCAAAGGGATCCCGCAGATCTGATCCTGGAGGGAACGCACTGAGTGGAAGTCAGGCTGATAACTGTGCTGTACACAGTGTGTTGCTTGGTTTCCCAGCCTCTCGCATCATCATTCCCGTGTTTTTGCCATTTTGTTGTTTTTGTTACACAGGCGAAAAGGGGAAGCGAAAGTAGGAAATACGTTCAAAGAGTGACTGCATTTCCTTTCAAGGTCATTTGGGAATACTGTTGAACTAGTTCAGGCTGGTTCCAGGGATGTACCTTCCGTGGAATTACTAACGACAGTTGATGATGGCCCAGGGCTTATTTTTACCTTCATACAGTAGATTTGAAAATGATTTCGATCTACTTTTAAAATTTATCATGCCAGGGATAGAGAAATGGCTCGGTGGTTAAGAGCACTTGCAGCTCTTCTAGAGGGTTCAAACTTGGTTCCCAGTACCCATGTTGAAGGGTTGTAACTACCTGAAATTCTACCTCTGGGGCAGTGGTTCTCAACCTCTGGGTTGCATATCAGATACCCTGCATATCAGATAACTACATTATGATTCATAACAGTAGCAAAATTACAGTTACGAAATAGCAATGAAAATAATTTTATGGTTGGGGGCTCCCCACAGCATGAGGAACTATATTAAAGTGTTGCAGTAATTAGGTAGGTTGAGAACCCCTGCTCTCGGGGATCTGACGCCCTCTTCTGGTCTCCACAGGCACTACACTCATCTGCATATAACCACACAGAGACACA
>NC_022028.1:24859637-24875357 GCF_000317375.1 Microtus ochrogaster | reverse complement strand
TTATTACTGGAGGGTGAGTTATGGGTTGTGTCCAGAGTTTATAAACTAAAACCGTGATCCCAGTTCCTCAGAGTGCATTTGAAGCTGAGGCCTTTCAGAGTTGACCAAGTCAAAATAAAGCCACTAGGGTGGGCCCTAACCCAATATGACATGTGAGCTCCTTAAGAAGAGGGTATCAGGACCCAGACAAGCACGGCCACAGAGGGAGGACCATGTGGATAGGAGAGGGGGTGGGGAAACGATGGTGTCAACTCTGCCAACACGAGGATCTTAGACTTCTGGCCATGTGTTGTATGTGAGTGACATTTTGTTATGGCTTCCCCAGAAAAGTAATTATCTCAGCTTGCCCTGCCTGACTGAAGAAACTTCGTTTCTTTTTATTTCTTGCAGTCCTGAGACGAACCCACACTCACAAGTCCTCTGCCCCAAACTATTAATGTATCTCCAGCCCTTGAATATATTCTCGGTTTCCGTGTTTGTTTTTACCTACTGAACGTTGTCATGTGACATGCTTTAAACATGTGCACTTATACGTATGCTTTCAGGGCTGACCATTTGGTTTTGGATAACCAATCAGTGGGCTCTTTCCTGGAGAAGACTGTTTCTCCCACCCCCAGCATTTCCTATGTGCCTGTGCTTCTTTGGGTAGGGTTGAGGCCTTGTGGGGTTTTCTCCATCCACTTTGACCGGTCTTCATCTATTGGCGTTGTCCTTGTTTGGCTAATGTTTAGGCAGACATGCTGGTAGCTTCCTAATAGACACAATCACACAGCGAACTCCCTGGCCCCCTGGCTTTTACAGTCTTTCCAGCCCCTCTCCCACAGTGTTCCCAGACCCTTAGGTGCAGGAGTGCTTTGTAAATGTGTCCACGGCTCTGCATTTTGATGAACTGTGGATTTCTGTAATACTCTCGTCCGTTGCAGAGTGAAGTTTCCTTGATGAGAGACGAGGACTCCACTTATCTGCACGTATAAGGACAATTACACAGAATGTAGTTAGGGATTATGGTGGTTCTGTAAAGTGACAGTTATAGGTTCTCCCCCAAGACCTGTGACTTCACTAACCCTCGCTAGGTGGCTAGGTTTCCAGTTATGGTTTACCAAATGGTCAGCCCTGAGACATACATACAAATAACACTATGGAGACTGAGCAGATTGTATTTATGTGTTTAGGAGTTCATATGTATACACACACACATCCATACGTTTGCACATGCTCACACACGTGTGTAAAACAATGAAAAAGAGACCATGAATTGGAAGGAGAGCGAGGAGAGGTTCATGGGAGAGTTTGGAGGCAGGAAAGAAAAAGGGGAAATAACTTCCAAAAAAAATGAAAGAAATAAACACACATACACACACACACACACACACAGGTGACAGTAAACTTGCAAGACAAGACTGCCTGTGTCTTTATTCCCACCTTGGGAGGCTGAGGCAGGAGAATCAAGAGTTCAAGACCAACCTAGACTACAAAGTGAGGCCCTAGTTCCTCCCCACAAAACACAAAACAAGAGGGAGGTGGGGAGAAAATAAAGCAAAAATACAACCCAACAAAATACTCTCCCTGGCTGCCTCTTGTTTGGCCTTGTGCCACCTGCACTCACTCTGAAGGTGCTATTGTTGGTTCCCTTGTTATCTGGGGCAGCCATCAGCGTTCTCAGCAGCTTTTTCTATGGCTTCTAGTCTCCCTGGGGGACCTGAGCTAGCCTGCTGTCTAGCCAGTCCTCCTCCAGTTCATGCAGGAGTTCTTAGTGTTATCCTAGGTCAGGCAGACCAGAGAGGTTTTCAGTATTCAAAGGGCCAACCGCAGGAGACTTTCAGATCTGATGAAGCCAGGCCCAGAGAGTGCCAGGGGAAGTGGAGGCGCTATTGGGCTGAAGAAGCCTTGCATTATGTCACCGAGGCTCCAAAGGAGTGTGACATGGAGTACTCTGTATCAGAATGGCTCAGTGACCTCAGAAGACATAAAATCTCACATGGCCCTTTGCGGTTCATCTGGGCCAATCATCTCACCCATCACTCACAGCAAGGCCCCCCTTATGTACATGGGTAAAACGGCTTTCACTAACACCGATTACACTTCTCATACTTCCCAAATAGAGAAATCAAGCCTCATCTCCACAGTAAGAAGGACGGTAGCATCTTTTGTTTAGAAATAATTGTGTTAGAAAAACATGGATTAGTCTACGACCATACTCCCCTGGCTGTGCCTGATCACGTCTAAAGCTAAGCAGGGTCAGGCTGGTGTGTGTGTGGATGGGATCAAAAAGGAGGATTTGCTTCTTCTAGGCAGGAAGAGCCAAGACAGGAAGCTCTTAGCCCAATGCAGAAAATGAATGGAATAAGGGCATCTGCAATAAATATGTAATAATTAAATACATTTGAATGAAGTTATTAATTAAGATAATTAATTAATAACTGGCAGACACTGACTCAGGCTGAGTTCAAGCTGCCTGGGAAAAAGATACAGAAAAGCAGAGTCAATTGGACAATAGCAACCCCACTGAGTGGGTCCTGGGACAGAAGCAGGAAAATCACCCAAGAGGGAATAAGCAGTACACGTTCTGAAATGTCTGTGTTTGGAAGGGGTGAGCTCTGTGCGCTCCGGGGCAGGTGCAGCATGCCTCATCATGGTTGAGCAGGGGCGCATGTGAACTCATGGTTCAGAATTCCATGCACAGT
Organism: Microtus ochrogaster; assembly: GCF_000317375.1. Taxonomy (NCBI): domain Eukaryota; kingdom Metazoa; phylum Chordata; class Mammalia; order Rodentia; family Cricetidae; genus Microtus; species Microtus ochrogaster. The sequence goes on along the minus strand of NC_022028.1, from coordinate 24,872,673 downwards.
CACCTAGTGCCTATCCTGGACCGAACATGCTCTGTTAGCTCACATCAGAAGCCAACATCTAAAGAGGGTCACCGGAAGGATCAGGTGTAGCCTGGAGTCCAGGAGACTTTTTCCTTAAGTGCTTTATTCATCTCATAAGTAATATACTAAGAACAATCACATAGCATTTAAAAAAAATTGCTTTATTATTTATTAATTGAGACAGGGTTTCTCTATGGAGTCCTGGCTGTCCTGGAACCCACTATGCAGACCAGGATGGCCTGATCTGCCTGGCTCTGCCTCCTGAGTGCTGGAAATAAAGGAGGTATATGCCACCGTACCACTGGCAGATTTATTTTAAACTATGTGTGTATAGAGACTGGGACGCGCACAGGAGTACAACTGCAAGCCAGTTGTGAGCCTCCATGTGGATTTTGGGAGGTGAACTCGGATGCTTAGTGAGAGCAGAAAGAACTCTAGCTGTCTATCTCTAGACCCCGGAGTACACAACATTTTTAAAAGAAAAATCAATTAACAAAACTCCATTCGTTGCAGCCAGCAGGATAGCTAGCTCAATGGGTAAAGGGGTTGAAAACACGAGCCTGGATGGAGACCTGAGTTCAATCCCCAGAATCCACATGAAGGCGGAAGGAGAGAAGTGACTCCATGAAGATGTGGAACTCTGACTTTCATTTGCATGCCATGGTGCGTGCACACACACTGATAAGTAATAATTATAACAATTACCTAAAAGCTCCTGCTCGTTGCTCTTTGAAGGGTAAGCAATGCTAACCTAGCTTCTTATCTTACAGCCTGTGCCTGCTTCCTGTCTGTTTGTGGTGGTTTGCTCCTTTTGCCCTATGTGAGTATTTTGGGCAGCTATTGTCCTTTCTGGCCCTGACCATGGCCCTAAATCTACTCTTGCTGCATTGTACAAACTTGACTTTGACGTTATACAAGTATTCTGATTTTTTTTTCCCTGCCACATCAGGAGGAATTAACCCACTCTAGGAATATACTGATTAAACTAATTTTCATTGAGATCCAAAAAATGCTAGACACTACTCCTAGGTTCTGGAGATATAAAAATAAATACAATACGGTCCTTGATCTTTCTAATCTTTGGTTATGATGAGAAATACAAGGAAACAATCGCAAGATACCTGGTGGCAAGTCAGTGATCCGCCCAACCTAACTGTAACAGTGTAAAAAGATGGGGAACAAAAAATAACCCAGAAGATTCAAGAACTAATACAACAGGAAATAGCACTAAAGTAACAGGCAGAGGCCTGAGTAGTAAATTCATCTTGTGTTGCCTTGATGAACTGCCTGAGACTGGTTAAGTTATAAAAGAATAGAAGTTTACTCCCTCATAGCTTTGGAAATCCAAAATGAAGATACTGACAAGTTGAACTGTTTGGTGAGGGCTGCTTTCTAGTTCCAAGTTATAGCTGCATCCCTGGCCTGGAGAAGTCCTGTGTCTCTTCACGTGGCAGGCATTAACAGTTTAAGCTATAGGAAGCTTCTTTTTAAAACTACTTGTGGCAGTTTGAATGAGAACGTCCTCAAAGGATCACGGATTTGAATACTTGGTCCCCCAGTTTTTGGACCTGATGCAAGGAGTTCCTTGTTCGGTCTGGCTGCCCAAAACCAAAATAATCACACAAAAACTATATTAACCTAAACACTACTTGGCCCATTAGCTCTAACTTCTTATTAGCTAATTCTTACATCTTAATTTAACCAATTTCTAGTAATCTGTGCATCACCACGAGGTCATGGCCTACCAGCAAAGTTTCAGAATGTCTATCTCCCGCGGCGGCTCCATGGTGTCTGTTAACTCGCCTTTCTCCTCTCATGCTATAGGCCAAGCCAGTTTATTCATTAACCGATAAAATCAACACATAGACAAAAGGACCTCCCACACCATGGACCTGTTTTGGGAAAAATTAGGAGGTGTAGCCTTGTTGGAGAAGGTGTGTCATTGGGGGCTGACTTTGAGGTTCTAAAAGCCCTCACCATTCCCAGTCCCAGCTCTCTGTCTCTCGTCTGTCTGTCTGTCTGTCTGTCTCTCGTCTGTCTGTCTGTCTGTCTGTCTGTCTGTCTGTCTCTCTCTCTCTCTCTCTCCCTCTCCCCTACCTTGTGAGCAAGGATGCAAGCTCGCAGATCCTGCTCCAACTATGCCTATCTGCCTGCTGCAATGCTTCCTGCCTGACAGTCATGGACGCTAACCTCTGAAACTGTGAGTCCTAAACAAACTCTTTCTTCTGTAAGTTGCCTTGGTCATGGTGTCTAATCACAGCAAAAGAAAGTAATTAGGACAGTCCCCAAACGCAAAAGCCCAATGAAAGCACAGTTGACACTCTGGGTTTTATTCTCAGGATAAAAACAAACAAACAAAAAATTTCCCTAACTGACAACATCAGGTCAGAGGCAGGATTCCACGCACTGGCGGGGCATGCCTGGCTCATGCAATGGAACTCGTAAATGCCCACAGACAGCCCTGTATGTCACACTGCCACCGTAAGGATGTGGGATGGGGAGTAGGGATATATTTTATTGTTGTTGTTGCTTTATTATTTGTTTGTTTGTTTATTTGAGGCAGGGTTTCTCTGTGTAACAGCCCTGGCTGTCCTGGAATTGTTTTTTTTTTTAATTAATTAATTTATTTATTAAAGATTTCCGTCTCTTCCCCGCCACTGCCCCCCATTTCCCTCCCCCTCCCCCAATCAAGTCCCTCTCCCTCCTCAGCCCGAAGAGCAATCAGGGTTCCCTGCCCTGTGGGAAGTCCAAGGACTATCTACCTCCATCCAGGTCGAGTAAGTTAAGCATCAAAACTGCCTAGGCTCTTACAAAGCCAGTACGTGCAGTAGGATCAGAAACCCATTGCCATTGTTCTTGAGTTCTCAGTAGTCCTCATTGTCGGCTATGTTCAGAGAGTCCGGTTTTATGAGTAGGGATATTTTTAAATGAAAACTGGATGCCTACTATTTGCATATTACTCAGGGGAAACTTGAAAGCGCTTATCAGACAGAACAAAATGGGGATGTTGAAAACCTGTCAAGTTTACACTCTTTACTTGCCCATGACACACTAAGCCGTGCTGTGATGGAAACATCAAATTGCAAAGGATTGATAATGAGTCACACTATATTCCCTGACAAATCATAAAACCACAACTCCCGTTTTGTGCTGGCACACACCCATAATCCTGGTATAGCATCAAGACTAGGGTGGGTAGCCAGGAGGTAGTGGTGCACACCTTTAATCCCAGCACTCCTGGAGGCAGAGGCAGGTGGATCTCTGTGAGTTCAAGGCCAGCCTGGTCTACCAGAGCTTGTTCCAGTAGAGGCTCCAAAGCTCTGCAGAAACCCGGTCCTGAGAAAAAACAAACAAACAAACAAAAGTAAAAACAAAAAACAAACAAAAAAGACTAGTGTGGGCTACGTAGCAAGATTCTGTCTCAACACGCACCCTTACTCTCCTAAAAAAAATTCTCCATCATGTTTGAACTAAAAGCCAATTTCTCATAAACCAAAATAGAAATCAGCACAAAATGGTAAGAAAACACTACAAAATTGAGGCTGGGGTGAGGTGTTTGTGCGGGCCTGTCCACCTGTGTCGGCATGCCAGGATGCATGCAAGAGTGGAAGGAGAAAACCAACTCCACAAAGTTGTCCTCTGACCTCCACACATCCACAGTGGTGCACACTTGCACACCCAGACAACATACACACACACACACACTCCATGCACACACACTCCATACACACATATACACCATGCATGCACACACAATGATAATAATTTTTCAAATGCTACAAAACAGTAAGATTTGGAAAATAAAAAAAAAGAGGGGGGGAGAGAGGTCTGGAAAAAATAAAAATTAGTTTCCCAAAATGCAGAGAACATTTAAAAAAATAGAAAATAAAAGATTAGAGAAAACAAATAACAAAGAAGATAAACGAAGTAAAAAGATAATTCGTTGGGAGCCTAATGAAACTAATGTGTGTGTTTGAAGAACTTTTGAGAAAAAAAGAAAAGACATAGATTCAGAATGCCAAGAAAGTTGGTGAGGGATGTCTTTGCAGATTCTAAAATGACAAAAGAATGTTGTGAACAATTCTTATTTTAAAATCTCCCAGGGAAGCTCAATTTACCAAATTGGTAGCAAGGAAAAAAAAAATGAAAAGAAAACTTCACTGATTCTGTAGGTATTTGGATGTTGGAATCATAATCACGATGGCATTGGAACTCTTCAGGGACATCCAGACCCAGGCGACTTCTCCCAAGTTAGCCAATATTGTATAGCTGCTTCAGAGAAGACAGAAGGAAGTGTCAATAAAATCTAACATAGGAGATGTTTTTAAAAATGTATTAAAGATCACAGAACTGACTAGAGAGTAAGAAACTAGCAAACCAAAATTTAAGTGGGTGAATGGAATTCTAACACTTGTATTTTTGGAGGCACTAAAACTCTGGCCTCACGGGAGAGTGGATAAAAATCAACACTGGACATGGTCAGAGTGGCCTGGGTCTCTTGGGAAGCTCCCTCCATAAATCTAAAATCAACACATGGCCACTCATTAAATAAACATCCATCGAAAAGACTTTCAGGAACGTTCAATCAATACCAACAAGGCATGGTACGCTCTCCTACAGAATCATGGCCACAAACCAGGCTCTGTGTGGACCGACAGACCACTACAACCATGTTCTGTAGGTGGTCCAGAAAGTTCAGGTTCTGAAGTTAAACAGCTCCTGTGCTCACAAGGTCCTAAGACTGTTGGAGGAAACAAGTAGAGACTCCCTCCAGGGGAAAGTACCTACCTTCGCCTAAGATTAAAACCCCAAAGACAAATTGTTGAGGGCAGGGGCCAAAACAGCCAGATCAAACACATACGGGAGGTACCCAGATGCTCTGTGCAGAGATGGTAATTAGAGAAGCTCAACTACAAAGACCTCAGAGTCCAGTTCTCTGGCAGAATCTAAAACAACATGTGGTGTGGATCTGGGGGGGAAAAGCATAAAACCCACATTTTCAGGAAATAAAGAGCAGGTCTGTTATATAGCCCAGGCTACCCTCCTACTCAAAATCTCCCATCTTAGATTCCTGCATGCTAGGAGTACGGGTGAGTACAAACACAGTGTACAGCACACTTGAATAATGATCAAACGGAGCTCTTACCATTGAGAAACAAAAATTAAAATCTATGTGTTAGACAGAATACGAGAAGATCCATTGGCAGAGAATCTCTTACAACTGCAGTGACTCTAAGCTATAAGACTGAGGAAATATAACCACTACAAAGCTAGACAAAGTGTAATAAATGTACCCCAAATGCCATTATTGTGAAACTGGAGAACAAGGCAGCTCACATTATTAAAAGTACAAGGGGAGTTGAGCACGGTGGCTCATGTCTTTAATCCCAGCACTCAGGAGGCAGAGGCAGGTGGATGTCTGTGAGTTCGAGGCCAGCCTGATCTACAAAGAGAATTCTAGGATAGTGAGGCCTGTTACACAGAGAAACTCTGTCTCAGAAAAAAAAAAAAAAGGAAAGAAGGAAGGGAGGGAGGGAAGAAGAGAGAGAGAGAAAGACAGGGAGAAGATAACAATAACAGCACACATTACCTTTAAACAGATGCTAGACTTCGGCGTCAACTGTTACACCCAAATCGTGGGATTCCCCCGCCCCCTGGCAAACCACCACGGATTCCTCACTCTGTAAAATCAAAGAGCCTTTATTCAAGCTCAAGTTTGAATTCTCTCTGTCTGTCCAACGCAGGGGTTGAGAGCAGAGAGTACCCAGCCCAGTTAGGTTAGGTTAGGTTTTTTTTTAAAATCATATTAGAGGTTGGGGTGAGGGGATTTCCAGGGTTCAGAAACCTGATAGGCTGACATTTGTCTAGGGGTCTTGGCAAAAGGGGAATAGGTGAGTGTCTGGTGCTCTTATCTAAGATCATCTAATGGTTGGAATGTCAGCTACTTCCCTTTAGTGCTGGTCCTCCCCGGGTGGTGTCAGCTCATGGCTTTTCCTGGGACCTGGTGCTGCCTGCCATGGCAACTGTGCAGCCTGGGCCCCAAATGGCCCTTGGCCCCAGATTAACCCTGAGAGAAGATGGTGGAGTCCATAATCGATGGGTTAAAGGTAGCAAATGCCACCAAGGAATTTTTTTTTTCAAGACAGGGTTTCTCTGTAGCTTTGGTTCCTGTCCTGGAACTAGCTCTCGTAGACCAGGCTACCCTTGAACTCACAGAGATCCTCCTGCCTCTGCCTCCCGAGTGCTGGGATTAAAGGCGTGCGCCACCACCGCCTGGCCCACCAAGGAATTTTTAAAGCAGAGTAAATGAGAAAGTGGGTAAAATAAGACAAACAAAAAACTACGTTTACCAGAATTGGGTTATCAGTTAGGACAACCCTAAAGGATGAGTTTTAGCTCGTAGTGGGAGGGTCAGGCTAGAAGACGGGCTGTGGTAAAAGAGAACCTGGAATGGTAAAAATAGAATTCTGCGGGTCCCCAAGTGGCTGCAGCAGCAGAAACGCCGCAGGTCCCCGAGTGGCGGCAAGCCTGGGCAGGGACAGTCCACGAGACCATGCTGAAGGTCTCCAAAGGCGGCTGAACCTGGGCGAAGCCATGTGTCAGCTGCGGGTGAGAGACAGAGACACGGATAGGCACGCCATGCAGAGTGAGGTGGGATATTTATTAAGTGGGTTATGGAGGGGAAGGGAGAAGGGGAGAAGAGCAGAGAGAGAGAGGAGAGAGAGAGAGAAGAGAGAGAGAGGGGGAGGGGGGGAGAGAGAGGTGAGACAGAAGCTGCCTTTTCGAGAGGGAGATGGAAAAGGAAGAGACTCAGGCTGCAAGCAGGAAGGAAGATCTGCCTTCCTCAGCGGATAGGGGAGGGAGTGGGTGTGGCTTGTCTCTTAAAGAGACAGAACAGATCATTACAGAACCAATAACAGAAGAAAATAAACCAGATAGATAACTTGGACCAGAGCTTTATTGTTGACATTGGAGATGGAGAAAGATAAAAACAATGGTTGTTATCATTCATGGCCGGTGACCCAAGTCCTGTCCCTGTCCCACAAGGAGTGAAAAGCTACCTGTCCACAGCAGGTGGGAGACAGACAGACACAGGGTCTCCACCTCGACAGGAGGACGAGCAAATGGAATGCTTATGTACATCCACTGTCAGTGCGAGGCTGCTGTACTGATTTAGACATAATAGTGTATGCTGTAATTTCTGTAATAGTTATTAACAGCAGAGAAACAGGTTATTACTGCCATTCAACTCAAGGATTTTTTCCCAAATGAAGTGATAAAAACATTAAGTTAATCCAAAAGGGAGGAAGAAAATGGAGGAAGGTTTTTAAAGTTTTGTTACGAAATCAGCATTGTTAACCAAGACTGACAGACATCAGACGGTCCAATGGGTGGGGCCATAACAGACACTACGGACTGACTTTAGCAGAGGGAGGGATGAGGGGAGATGGGGAAGAGTGAGGCAAGCCAGGGCAAATGTTTATCTCGCTGACTTTGGAGTCCCTGGGGCCTTCTGGCTTCCTCCTAAACATTTGCTGACCTCACGGTGTTTTCAAACATGTGCATTATCCAAAGAAGTCGTAATTCATAGCTGCCACCATCCAATGACCCCAGTAAAATGGTTCTGCTCTCCAGGGATCCCTCAGCCTTCCTTCCTTGACAGGCCTGCAGGTTCACAGAGCCCCTGAGCCATCCACTGCCCCGGGAATGTCTGCTGGCAAAGCTGCTTTCTCTCCAGGAAGACAAACGGCCTTTGTTGGATTTGAGGAACTCTCTTCCTGGCTTGAGACAGCGTTCCAAAAAGCAAGGGAGCTTGGGAGCTATTGTGCAAGTTTTCCTGTGCCGAGTCCCATGATAAATTGAGACTTTTGTTTTGTTTTGTTTTTCTTCCTTGCAGAGGAAATCAAACGCAGAGGCCTCTGTATGTCTGGCAGAGCCAACAAAGTCAGGAAGTTCAAGTGACAAGTGTCAGCTCCTGGTGGCTCCAAACAAAAGCAATACTCCCACCCCGAGAAACAGAAGCCATGACATTACAGCAAAAAGCACGCACACACACACACACACACACACACACACACACACACACACACGGGTGCGTGCGCACACAACAACAACAACAACAAAACATACCCTTGAAGAAACACAGCTTCCAGTTCTAACTCTTCTGTGTGGGAGACATTTCTCTTTTCTTCAGCCATGCAATAAACACTATTTGGCACACACAGGTATCTGCTAACACCAGGCTAGTCCTAGCTAGTCCTCACTAGTGAGTAGGACAGTGACACACAAAGCATGTGTCTGAGTCCAACCTGTGCAATGCTATGACACACACGAGCCACAGGCAGAGGGGCAGCGAGAATGGGAGCCTGTGGGGGAGGCTTTCCATACCAAGGGAGATTAGCTGAAGGAGCATGGGCACCAGTAAACTAGGAGAAAGAGAACCCTCCCTCGCTGGGCAGAAAGTGCAGTTTATGCAGAGGCCAGAGCACACAAATGTGTTGCTCCTCAAGGACCGGCAGGTTCTAAGCTTCAGGCACTGCATAGGTCAGTGGACGTGAAAGCATTTGATGAGCTTCTGTTTGTTTCGGTGTGAAGGATGGAAGCGGGTCACCACGCCAAGCACGCTCTGTACAGTGGAACTGCATCTTAGCCTTAGCGTTAGATGTGAGCATCTGGAGAGACTGTGACAGGGCAGCAATGATGCTATCACAGAGCGCTCATTCGGCACCCATGTTATTTTCGTTCTGATCTGCATCATCCCACCCCTAGGAATGACGGGAGACGGAGAGGATAGAGAAGGGGAGGTGAATAGAGAGAGCACGGAGAACTCCAGCCTCCCAGAGTCTCTGGGGAAGCCCCGAGGAAAGCCTGCCTGAGAGCGAGGAGGGCCGGTGAGGCTGGACTGACCAAGCAGAGGGTGGTCAATTGCATGCCGGGAGAAGGCGTAATAAAGTCTTTAACCCTGCACTCTGTGATCCCACATATTCCCTGCAAAGTTGTTTGTTATCTTACCCTTGATTAAAAAAATAAAGTAAAACCCCAGAGCCAAGAAAGTCCTTTGTGCTAAGTGTGTTCTGGCTTCCCAGTGTGTGTCAGAACGCTGAAACACGAGTTCCCATGCTGGCCGAGGAGAAAACCAGAGGATGTGTGTTTGTTCGATGGTGACTCAGGAATGGCGGCAGGCAGGAAGAGAGAACGCTCTCAGCCATCTGTGTCCTAGCCAGCTCAGGACAAATGAATATCAACGTGTGGGCACCCTCTGCCACAAGTGGGAGGGCAAATGCCACTGGCACCCTTGACAAAAGACACAGCCGGTGGTCAGTGAAAAGTTTTTGCACCCCGATAATAACCCCACCCCCGCCGAATCCAAATCAGACCAAATCAAACGAATTAGAAAAAGCCCAGGTTTTACGGATAGAAATGCTTCCGGATGGTTTCCCAACCCCCCCCCCCCCCCTCCCGAGGAGACGGGAAAGGAAGATTGGAAAACCACACGTGTTTGTTCTCTGGGGGGCAGATTAAACACCCAGTGGAAGTGGTCTTGAGCATCTCTGGGGAGGGGTCATTGTTTGTTGGGCTTTCTTGTGGGTGGAGTCGGGAGGGGAAGGGGCTTGGGGTAGAACCTCTAGCCAAACATTCCAGACTCTTTGGATACGTGGACACCACGGGCTGGGTTGTGGCTTTCATCCAGTCAGTAACACCCTCTACAAATGTAAACACACACCTCCCACTGAGCCTGTTTCTTTTGAGATAAGACCCTTCCTGTGTGAGAGAGAATCTCGTTTTGCAACATAAAGAAGCAACATGCAAAGAAATCGGATATATGACACATGGCATGATAAATACTTTGGCACAGTATGATATAGTATGGCATAGTGTGATATGATACAGTATAATATGATGTGGGGTGCATGATGTGATATGATGTAATATAATGCTATACAGTACAGCATGAAAGGGTGTACAGAATACCAGAGGATACAATACAACATGGGGCAAGGTAAGGCAATGGAAGAAACAATGTCCCCTTAATGAGATGTGCACCTATGGACCCCATAGCCTTCCTGCCTTCATGCAGCTACTCAGAAAGCTCCATTACTGAGCTGGACTCTTGTGGCTGCTAACTCAGAGAGTCCCACCTCCCCTTCCCCACTCTTCCTCCTCCATCTCCCTCCTCCAAGCTGTGAGGATTCTGAACTTGTCTGTTGTTTCTTGCTCTCTGCTGCCTGCTCCTCCAGCTGCCTTCTGTTTTAGGTTCTCTAACCCACGGGACCAAGAACCTACAAAAGCGACGCTAGGTCCCACAAGGGCAATGTAAAACAGGGCTAAACAATGCAACTTGAACCTTGCTTGTCTCGCAGACCTAGGGTCCCAAGGGCTAGAAATGTTTCTACAGGCAAAGCCAGGGAAGCTACTCCTGCGGGGACACCAGGACTTCCTCTTCTTTGGATGTGAGTGGGGTAGAAGAAAAGGGAAGTAGGGAAGGGAGAAGCAAGAGGCAGATCATATTTTTTTGTCTTCTTATAAATTTATTGAAGGCAGAGTTCCAAGTTTCAAGATTCTTTTTAACATGTTTGAGGAGTTTTGAAACCAAAAAGAAGGGTAAACATCAATAACCCCAAAATTTTATGGCTATAGTAATACATGGCTAAGCAAGGGCTTGATCGCTTGCTTCTTTTTACATTTTTAAGACAATTTTAGTTTTTGAGACAGTTTGACAAAATTAAAAAAGGACTCTACAGGAAGAGTCAAACTCTCTGCTTAAAGTTTACCTTTATTAATTGCACATGATGTAATTTAATTCCCTAGACAGTTTCAACAGTTCTCAGAGCTTTAAGTGAAACATCGGGTAAGTACTTACGTTAGAGATCCTTTTGAGTGAATTCTTGTTCTTTGTTGAGAACTATCTCTAAAATGAATATTGTCATTGTTTAAAATAGCAACTAAGTATAAAACACATAAGTAACTTACTGGGACAGTTCTGTTCCTACTACAAGCACCGGCCTCTGTGTGCAGCTTATAAAAAATACAAATATATTGTTTACAGTTCTGGAAGATGGGGAATCTAAGATCAAGGGATTAGCATATTTTAATCCGGTGAGAACACTGGCTTTGCTTCCAAGATGGGATCTTTTTTAGAAATTTTTATTTATGCTTTTTTTGTTTTTGGTATGAGTGCTCCATCTGCATGTACCCCTGCACCCCAGAAGAGGGCATCAGATGCCATTACAGATGGCTGTGAGCCACCAGGTGGTTGCTGAGAATTGAACTCAAGACCTCCGGAAGAGCAGTCAGTGCTCTTAACCATTGAGCCAGCTCTCCAGCCCCTGAGATGGGATATTGAAGACTGTATGTATGTGTGGCAGAAGGATGAAAAGGTAGAAGCACAATAAAGGGCAAAGCTCATCATTTCTAAGACACTAATATTCATGAGGACAATATAATCACTCCCCCAAAGGCCACACTTCTTAATACCCCCAACACAAGCATTAAGTTTTAACACCAAGTTTTGAAGAGGCGCATTAAAGCTATAGCAGGTGTTATGGTTTGAAAGACAAACGTTCCCCACAGGCTCAGGTGGGAAATGTCCCCCACAGGCTCATGTGTTTGAGCATTTAGTCCTCATCTGATAGTGCTGGATTTTTGGGAGTCATGATGTTTTGGGGACCGTGGTCTTTCTTACGGACATGACTTGTTAAAAGCCTTTGAAGGTGAGATCCACCTCTGATTCTAGTCCAAGAGTGCTACGTCCCATCTACCAAGATTTGAGGAGATTATTTATGTTTAATTTTCCCTAAATATTTTTAAGCATGTTGGCTAGATCTGCGTGTGTGGAGGGTAACTGTCACTCAAAGATCAAGTCACAACGCCCTTTGGAGTGGGTAAGACATGCAGGAAGAATTATGGGGAGGTGACAGGCACATGAGGCACTGTCCTGGCAGTTTCCCTTCCAAGACTGCTGTCTACATTAACCCCTTGTTCTTTTGGGCCATGCTTGTTCCATGGCAACCAGGGCCATCCATATGACTGGGCATGGTTGGACCTCAGTCCCCATCTTCCTCTCATCTCAGATTTATTCCTGCATATCCCATGTCATTATAGGTCCCTGTGGTCCAGCTGGACCCTGTAGGAGACCTGTGATCCTGGACTCCATGACATCTTGGACCTCCAGCTATTATCTAATATATTTTTTTTTCAAGACATGTTGGGGTAGCTGTATTTTTACTCTTGTGTCTTTATGAAGGATGGTAGTTACCATGGATACCATAAACACAAACACTGCAGCATACCTTTACTGGGGTCTCCCAGCCCCAGAACACAGATGGACACAGGAGTTACCTGGAGAGCCGCTGTGTGAGCGGGTCCCTGCTCTGCACCTCAGGGCTGGTGTGGGAGTAACCCAGAACCTTCCCTTTAGAGCACAAATGACAGCTGTTAGACATTTGTCCATTTGAAAAGGGGAAAGCAAACTTGCTCAGATTAGCTCCAGTGGAATGGCAGTCTGTCAGCAGAGGCACAGAAACCACATAGCCCTTCCCTTCAGGAGGGACAGCTGGGCTACATGGAGTCAGAGAACTCTCAGGCACCTGTCTCTCCTAGTCTCCCAGCTGGCTTCCTGTGACCTCTTACCCCAGCTTCCCTGAGCAAAGTTTTGAGACCTGTGCCCACGCTGAGTGGTCGGGCAGGGTGGGGGCGGGTGGAGAGATCTAGTTGTTTGTCTGTGCAAAGGCTGTGCACACGCCGTCTGCACACACGTCCGTGCAAAGGCTCTGCACACACTCTCAGAAGCCTGGCACCGCTGTCACGCATGAAAGCTGTACTTTAAAAGATGACCTTGGCCGTAGGAGTTGAGCACACCTAATCCAAACACCTGAAATCTGAAGGGCGCCAGAGACAAAACTTTCTGAGTAGTGACAGGGTGTAAAAGACCCAAGTATAACCAATCACAATCAACCCCAGACTGTGTGTCTATGGTGTGTTTGAAATAGAAAGAAACTTTGTGCTTGGACTAGAC
>NC_022028.1:24834902-24859429 GCF_000317375.1 Microtus ochrogaster | reverse complement strand
CAAATGTTCCAAATCTAACAAATAAATCTGAAGTCAGAGACTCTTCTGGTCCCACCATTCAGTTAAAAGATTCAAACTATATTTACATCTTGGGCTGGCTTTGCAGGGTCTCATGGGCAGAGTCAACGAAGGCAGGCTTCTAAAGCCTGCTTTATTGTAATGATCTGCAGACAGCCACTGGGAAAGTTCCAGCAGATGCCCTTGTAAATAATGCTTCCTTCCTTCCGGCTTCCTTCTACTGGGGAATCCCAACGGATAATTAGCAGGAGCATCCCACGGCCTACAGGAAGCTATCTCAAGCACATGCGTGGTTTGAAGATGCTTCAGTAGAATTCATTTCACGGTGGGGTCAGTACGAGGAAAATGATTCCATTCAAATTGATGGGAGCAAGCAGCTGCTTGGCTGTGTTCATACCGAAGAGGAAACCGGAGTGTAAGAGAAGAGGAAGATGAGTCACGCTCCACGGCTGTCACTCAAAAACCCCTTTGCAAAGTAATCTCCACACCCTTAAAACCCGATAAAATAACATTTGCACACATCCAAAGTCATGATTTAGTGTGTTTTTCGCCCATTCTTTTAACTGTTACTTAACAAAGTAGGCAAAGACGTGAGCCTTTGTGGGCAGTTATGAATGAAACGGTACCTAATTGCCTCCCTCACTCGACAGCTTTCACGCAACGACACATGAAGCCCCCGCCAGTCCTGCGAAGAACAGGAAATTGCTCCCCATCATTCTCTATCAGCCTTCTGGAGAACTCCTCTGCCAGGGTGCCAGCGTTCAAACACATTACCCTCTGAGTTGTAATGTGCTCCACGTTCTGAGACAAATGAGGGCAATGCCTTCTCGATCCGCGCATTCTCTGAGTTCCTCTGCAGATAACGTTGTTTGTTGTACCACACACAGCCAGCCTTCCACGTGGCTTATGGAAACAGGAGAAGGGAAAGAGACCTCTATGGCAAGTGGGTGTCTCTACGGTGCCCCACATGAAGAGTGGCAGGGAGCCAGTCATCCTGTTATGTCTATCTGAATAGTCCTAGCTACTGAGGGGACCGAGGTAAAGAGATCTCTTGAGCCCTGGAGTTCTAGGCTAGCCTGGGCTACATAGTGAGACCCCCCCACGGGAAAGAGGGCATATTGTTAGATTTTCAGTGTTCTATTGTTTCCAAGTGGACAACACCCGGCTAGTAAGTGCAGGGCAGCTTTTACACTCCTGTGATATGCGTGCGGGCGTGATTTTCATTCTCTCCAATGGGCATGTTTTACTCCAATATGATTTGAAAGCCTGCAGCCTGCAGCCTGCTGCTTTAAATAGTGTCTTGCACACCCAGACGGACAGTGAGAGCTGGGCCATTCTCCGCAACGGCCCCTTTGTGCAGTTGCCTGCTTCACTGTGAAATTTCTGGCCCGATGCGTTCGTTCCCTGTACTCATTAGCTTTATTTAAAACCTATCATTGCCTGGAGACACCTGGGTCCATCCCCAGAACGCGAATAATTGCAAGAATTGAGCAAAATTAAACACCCAGGATCATCAGAGGTGGCTTTGTGCAAGGATGAAGCACAGCTGGTGCTTCTTGGAAGGTGAATTGAGACTAATTGGATAATCTAGAAACCAATTAGCCTGGAGGCGGAAAGAGAGGTGGGTTTAGCGGTAAGAGAAGCATCCTCAACCGGAGCAAGGAGAGGCGTTGTCCGCATTAAGGTGCAGCTTATGGAACTGAATTACCGTGTGATAGAAACGTGCAGACTGAGTTTCATCGCCGTGGTACAGGGCAGCAGAGTGGAGACGCTGAGCTGGAGTCAGAGATGGGGCTTTGCTAGTATGAGCTAGAGGCGTGGGTCAGGCTGTCCCCTCGGCTGCAAGACCGAGGTTTCTTTGCATCAGTTACTGTGAATCAACCTTTGGAATGAAAATGGTTTGTAAAGCTACTTTGACTTAGCACTTAGGGTAGCTGTGTGTTCCACTTGAATAAGAGGCATAGATAGTCTGCTGATAAAATGTCATGGGCAAAGAGAAGTGTCCTTTGCATGTGTAGACCATTAAGCCAACAGTAAGTGACATTAAGAACGTCACTGTATTAGCATGTAACTAGTCAAAGTCTGAATCTCTAACATGCTTGATCATAAAAGGACACAGGTGGCATCTGAAATCCATAGGCCCTTGGGGAGTAGAAGGTATGAAATCGACCCTGTGGTCTCATTTCTAGAGTCCTCTAATTAACGGGCCTCAATAGCTTGGGGCTAAAATGAGGCAATGTTTGCATTTCGTACCCTCTGAAGTAACAATTAGCAGAAACCAATAGTCGTCCCAAGGGTCACTTGTGCTGCCACTTGTATTTTCAAAGTCCAGTCCCAATGCCAGCAACTTATGGTCCTTGCTGCACGTGCAAATTTTACATAGTCAAGGTGGGTAAGAAGAACCGGAATGATAAACAGACACTTGCCTTGGTTCTGTCTATTTTCTAGGGGACAGGAGCTGGTGTCTTGAGACATTGCCTGAGTGATGGAGCATGGTGCGAGATAGTGTGGTGGCTTGAATAGGAATGGCCTCCAGAGACTCCTGTTTGAATACTTGGTCCGAAGGGAGTGGCACTATTAGGAGGCATGACCTTGTTGGAGTAGGTGTGGCCTTTTTGGAGGACAGACGTCGCTGGTAGGTCTCAGAAGCTCAAGTCAGTTCACTTCCTGCTGCCTGCTGATCTGGATGTAGAATTCTCAGCTCCTCCTCCAGCACCATGTCTGCCTGCACACTGCCATGCTTCCTGCCATGACAATAATATACTAAGCCTCAGAAAACAGTAAGCCAGTCCCAATTAAATGTTTTTCTTTATACAACTTGCTGTGGCCACGGTGTCTCTTCACAGCACTAAAACGTAACTAAGTCAGGCCAGGAGGAGCCATGCCCTCTGTTTCCCTGAACCTGGAAGCAGGGGCCACTTGTGTCACTGCAGAAAGCCCAGCATCTGAGAACCACAGAGGCTCCTGAGGAGGCAACAAAGGACCTATCAGCCTGTGGAGATTCAAGGGAAAGAGGGCTGCCTCTGAGACACTTGCAGAGTCTTTCCCAGCACTTCATCTCTTTGTTTCCTGATGCGAATTCTTCAACGAAGCTGGCATTTTGTGCTCCTTCCTCCATTCAGCAGTATCTCCTAGATGAACTTGAGAGCAGCAGCGTTCCAACGCGCTTCTTACCAGCACACACAGCTGCCATTCCCTGCTGTGAGAGATGCTCTCCGGAGACGTGAAGCGTCTCAGCTCCTGACTCCGAGAGCATGATGCAAGGCCACTTGACCCTAGAGATGGCTTTTGAAATCAGCCTTTCCTAAACAAAGACACTGAATGAAGAAGAAAATTGGCAGTGGTGTCTCTTTTTGGTGTCACTTGTTGACCGGGTTATTCTAACTCCCCCAGCTCCCACTCACTCCAGCCCTGTAGATTCTCCCTGCTTCAAGACAAGGCTGAATTCACCCCAGTATAGTGCGGCATCCCCGAGAAGGTCTGGATGCCATCTCGTCCCAGCTGCAGTGATCTAGTCACACCTCAAGGTGAAGGTTCCTCCTTGGGTGTCCTGTCATTGCTGCGTTGGAACTACCTTGAACCTGACCCATGATAATGGTGTTCCCGTGGAAGGGAGGCTGCCACAACCCGTGATGTGCCCCAGCGTGGGAGGCAGTTGGCCCTTCCATGTGCTTAATGGATTTCTGCCCTGCTTTCAGAAGTGGCTTTCAAATAGGTGTGTTATGGGGCAGATTGCTTCAAAGAGTGATAAGTATATATCACATAAAACATTCTCCTCATTTTTAACTGCACAACTCAGAAACATGAAGTACATTCACGCGTTGTATAGTGATCATCCATCCATCTCTACAGCGTTTCCATCATGCTAGACTGAACTCTACACTGATGGATGTGTGTTCCCTAGTTAACACGTTCCACAACTACCCCTAGAGAAGCACCAGCTATTTTTCTGTCTCTGAGTCTGATTAGCAGACGTACCTCGTATAAATAGGAGTACCCTTTTGGCTCTCCCTCAATTAGATTAACAGTTTTAAAGTCCATCCACATTGGAGCTTGTATCAGAATTTAATTACTTTTTAAGAATGAATACCAGCACATGGTTTGGCTATCCCACACTGTCTTTACCCATTTGTCTGTCCGCGGACACTCAGATGGTTTCCCCACGGATGCTGTAAACTCAGCCACACGTCCTTCAATCTTGCTCTCTTGTTTTTTTCTGAGTGTGTATCTAGAGCTGGGCACTACTCGATCATTTGCTAATTCCACGGTTAGAGGAACAGCCACACCGCTTCCCATAGCAACTGCTCCACTTTACATCCCTACCAGAAGATATAAGGGTCCAGTTTCTCCAATCTTCACCACCATTTGCTGCTTCCTAAGGACTTTCAAAAGTCATTCCAATAGGTACGGCCCAGGCTGGCCTCTCCTTAATGTCTGAAGTCAAGCATCACTTCGGGTGTTTAGCAAACACTTGTGCATCTTCTCTGGAGAAAGGCACACCCATGTATTCCACTCGTTTTTAAGTTGAGCTTTGATACCGTGTGAAGATGATTGTCAAATGTTTTTCATCTAGTCTGAGACATCCTTACGGGACTCAGAAGCAGCGGGCAGTGGGTGTCACCTCCTGGCTGCTGGGCTTCTGCTGTGTAGCATGACACGCCTGTGGAGCATCACTGGGTACAACAGCCTATTTGGGAAGTACTTGGCCTGGCCAGCTCTGGGGATCAGTCTACATACAGCAGCAGCCACCTGAAGCCGCACGCTGGCCTTACCTGGAATCTGCCTATCTATCTAGAATTCCAGGCCCGCCAGCCAGGCTGTTTTCAGCTTTTCAGTCGCCTGGACCACAGCTTCATCCAGAGAGTGGCTTTTCTCAGGTCACCTCCACTCCCCATGCCCCACCCCCACCCGGGGCCAGTCAAACTGAACCCCTTTGGGGGAAGAAGTTGCTTGGACATCGGTATTTTTCAAAAGTGCCAAAATAACCAATTAATTTCCAAGTGCAGTCCAGTCGAGGGCCCTTGGTGATCAAACACAACTCATGACCTGGTTGGAAGCATGTGTCTCCGTTATTCTTTCTTGCTTCCTGGCTTGATCCATTGGCCCAAAGCAGGCTGCCATGGGGTGGGGTGGGATGGGGGTGGGGTGTCTATCAGGCCTTAGATCCGGGAGGGGGGCGATCCTAACCCGCACCTCTGGGTGCAGGGCATGGGCCCAGCATCCTCTTCCCTGGCGGCAGGGCTCCCCGCGCGCGCGTCCCCCGCGCGCCTCAGCTCTAAAGTAAACACGACCGAGGGGACCGGTGCCGCCTGCTCGCTGCCCGGCTGTAGCCGGCCAGACCCATGGCGGAGGCGGTGCCGGCCTCCCCTTTGGGCGGCCGCGGCCTGCACCAGGGCATCATCCAGTGGTGAGCGGCGGGGACACGGCCGAGGGCCGAGGGACAGGGCAGGTCGCAGGCCGGCAGGGCGGGGAGCCCAGGCCGAGGGAAAAAAGGAGCCCCGGTAGGTCGAGGGCGGAAGGCCATGGGCTGTGGACACCGGTTCCCACACACGCGGTCCTGCATCGGCACTGGGCTCCGGTTTTACATTCAACAGCCCCTGTGGGTTACACTTCCCTTGGGAAGCAATCCAGCTTGCCCCGGACCTAGGCCTGTTGGTAGGACACCTGGAACTCAGGCAGGCGTTGGCCAGGGAAGGAAACTTTTATTGGTTTTGTTGTTTAGTTTTTGGTTTTTCTCCCGGCGTGAGCTCTAGAGTGAATGTGCCTAACATAAAACAACTTTTAGCTTCAACCATGCATTCCATATTAGTTGTGAAATTCATTTCTTGGCTATTTAAATACAGGGAAAAAAATAGAAAGAAAAATACCCTCATCCCGTGGGACTAAACTCAAAAGGGTTTGTGACTCTTTATAAACGGGAAAATAATTGAAGCCAGTCCTCAGACTGTGGCTTTATAAGGTGACTATTATATATCTGCCTACATTTTTCTTTTTGTAAGTTTTAAGAAATCTTTTTCAGGGAAAACTCTCTTTTTAAAGAGTCACCTGAGTAAGAAATAGAAAAAAAAATCAGAGCTTTATGGTTATAAACAGTTACTATTTTCCTCCAAAAAGAATTATGGTCCTTCTCATCCTGAGTGAGAATAAACAACCTTACCATGTGACCAGGTTCCCTTGTATGCCTTCTAAACAGGAAGAACCAATTTGGTACCCCAATTAACTGCTTCAGCTCACCAATGCGTGTCTGGGGTTTTGAATTTTGCTACACAGATTTGAAAGAATGATTATAAAATTTAAAGTACTTGGGCATCCTCCTTAGGTGGCTTGGGGCCTGGGGCAAAGCAAGCGCCCCAAATCCTTTCAGAGATAACTGATGTCTTCAAGAGGTTTAGCAGAAAGTCCAAATCAAGTCCCATGCCCAAAATTTTTAAGTAGGCGGGCCTCTGCTGACATGACCTTCAGGGCTGGGAGAGAGGCCTGGAAGACTTCAATTCACTTAGCATTAGCATTCAGAACACTGCGTGTCTAAGGCAGATAGCCATGGGATGGAAAAGACCAGGCTTCCCAAAGAGAGGGGTAGGTAGATCTACAGAGAGAGCGATGACCAAGAGCCAGGGCCCTGGGGAACAGCTCAGGAGAGAGCAGGGAGGGGCCCCAACTGTTGTCAAGTGGAAGGAGGGCCATGTTTCTCCACGACTTCACCCTTTGTCTTCCACTCAGTGATCTGTTAGGTGGGACAGCAATGATGATCTATTTAGTCAAGCGGGGTCTTTCTGGGACATCAGTGCCATTGTCATCTGCACGTGGTGAATTATTCCCGGGAGAAAAGTCGGGATGTTGGCTGGTCCAGCGGAATGGAAGGATGAGGTTTCCATTTCAGAGACAGGAAGAGACAGTCAGACTGGGAAACATAAAAACGGGCACAGTACTGTGGGTACAGACCCTCAAAACATGGCCGCGATGGGCCTCAGCATCCAACCTCAGGCAAACACAAGGGAATTTTGGTGGCACACTGGCAGCCCCTTAACCGGTGTGCCTTGTGGTAGTTTTGCCTCACATCCTTTCCCCAGAGCCACACACAAGAGCGGCCAGGCTTTCCACAGCACTTTGTCCTTGGGGTTGCACTCCCAGGGGCAGTCTGCCAACACCTCCAATACAGATGGCTTTCTCGCTTCTGCTTGGCATTATGGTGGAAGAGATAAAAATGGCAAACCTCGAGAAAATCAAGTTATTAAAGAAATGGCTTCTTCTGATTCATGGCTCCTGTAGAGGTTTCAGTCCAGGGTCAACCGGCCCCATGGTTATGGTGTCTGCAGCAAGACATGGCATCATGGAGAGTGTCTGAAGAGCCATGATGCTAATGGAAGGGGGAGGTCCCAATATCCCCTTCAAAGGCACCTCCCCATACCTTATACCAGTCCCGTCATCCCCCTGTCATAGCACCATAGCGGGCCGTGGACAGGCTGTTAGCCCGTGGGCCTCTGGGACCAATTAACACCACACCCTCCCACCTGTCTTGATTCCTTGAGTGTACACTGTGGTATTAGTTTGCTGCTTTACCAGGTAAATAATTCTCTGTCCTGTAGTTACATAGACCTTGGCTACAGCCTCTGAAAAGATTCATCCAACAGTACCCACTCCTTTTTAGCGTGTAACTTCCCCTCCAATAAAACCCCCAGCCTTACAGTGTTGGTAACTGGAAACCCACAGTCTGTATTCCTACCACTGGCCCGAGGACAAGAGAGATCATTTCCTCTGCTGCCTGTGAGCGTCTGCTCCATCCCATAAGCTAGAGGAGGTCATTCAGCTGGGCCCGCGAATGCTCCCCGTCATGGGTTTTGACAGAGTGTCCCACTCCAGAAAAACAGCTGCCAATTTCCTGTTTCTGGTTCCCCTCTGTCTCTGCAGGCTAGTCGACAATTTCTGCGTCTGCGAAGGGTTCAGTGTGCCTCGATGTCTCATGTATGAGATTTATGTGGAGACCTGTGGGCAGAGTGCTCAGAACCAGGTTAACCCAGCAACATTCGGGAAGGTAAGTATGGAGACCTCGCAGAGCTATGTCCATTCAGACATTTGGTTTTATAAGTCTCAGCCCCACCCTGTGGGAGGCACTTAAGTGTGAAGATATACATTCAGAGAAATGTTGTCAGGTTATGTGAAGGTTCACACACAGACGGAGGTAGGTACAAGGTTGCTGATGGTCAAAGCCGTATAGGACCTCATATACGCAGACCACTGCTGACTGCCTCTAAAGGAAGACTAATGTGCATTTGGATTCAGTGGGGTCTCTACAGGTCTAACTTTGTTCTCAGGAGCCGCCAGTCAGTATCCTTCATTTGTATTGAAAATCCGCTTTCCATCTCCATGGTTTCCAGTGGTTTGGGGGACAGTTGAAGTACTCTTTGTGGCAACCCCAACATTCGCCGAAGAGCTTGGTCTGCCAGGCGCTTACTCCTGCCTAGAAGTGCCAAACCTCCCAGAACACAGTTCGGAACCACTCTGCTACCCAACAACCAATGCTTCCTGCACTTCAGCTGGGCTCAGAGAACTCATTGGCTTTGGAAGTTAGTACACATACCCAAGAACTTCTTCTGAGAACACTTAATATGCAACAAAATTACAGTATGAGACCCTCTTCATTCGACAGCTCTTATGAACAGCTCCTTAAAGGCAGACCCTGCTTTAGATGCTGGGACTGCAGTGGTGAGGTTGACAGAGAACAAGTCACAGCATTCTTGGGGTTCAGGCCACTAGGCCTCGGCAGGGATCCCCGGGGTTGTTTCATTGCTCGCAAAATAAACCTGGAGGGATGAAAGCCAAGGGTCCGCAGCTGGCCACGATGCAGGATCTAGCCTCCTGAGGCAGGGGCAGAGTGATGAGCCAAGGGCCCACAGCTGGCCACGATGCAGGATCTAGCCTCCTGAGGCAGGGGCAGAGTGATGAGCCAAGGGCCCACAGCTGGCCACGATGATGCAGGATCAAGCCTCCTGAGGCAGGCACAGAGTTCTCCCCACTTGTTGATGTCACTAAAAAGACCCTAGAGAATGGAGACGTTGGCGATCGCCTGGTCTGAGTGATGCCCAGACTAAGAGGAATCTTCTAAGCACCTTACCTTGTCTGTGGACTTCATCTGAGACCAGCATGCCCTCTCTAGGCTGAGACCTGAAGCTCAGTGAAGAAGAGCGCATTTCTGCAAAGGGGAGGGCGCCATTCCTCCGGACAACACAGCACAGGCCACGATTTGTCGTTCGGCCCGCAGAACACAGACGGATGAAAATCACTGGGCACAGTCGACCAGTCGACAACCTGCACCGCATAGCCAGGCTGATCTTAAAGGACTGGGGTGAGAAGGAGCTTGTTCATGGGGGGGTCACAGAGCTGCCAGTTATGCTTGTCGCCTTTCTTTGTAAGGGTCCTTATGTACACAGGGTTGGCTTGCTTTAGGGTGTTCTTTGATCACTGGTGAATGGATAACCGGATGGTTAAAAAATTAATCATTGTCATCATCATCTTGTCTGGATAAGAAAACTAAAGAGCCTATAAAGGCAAAAGGACTAGATCAACTGGGGAGCTGGCTCAGGAGGAAAGGTGCTTGCTGAGCAAGCTTGGGGACCCAAGTTCTGTCCCCAGCATCCATGCAAAAATTTGGATGTGGTGGTGCATGTCTGTAACCCTAGTACTGAGGAGACAGAGACAGGCGGATTCTGGGGTTTATTGGCCTCGATATCTATTATATTTAGATCTACCCTTCCAACTCAGTTCTCACAGCTGGTTCCCAGTCTTTAAGGGCCACTCTGTGCTTGTGATGTGTGGTTGAATCTTCCAATGTGGCCACTGCTTGTAGGTAGAAAGCAACTGCTCTTATTGCCATGCCTTTCTCAGGACTACTATTGGCTCCTAAAAGGCCACCTTCCTGCCTATCCATAATCCCCCCTAAAAGTGGCTTCAAGAATGCCACCCAGTGCCTCCCGGTACCACATCATGCTGCTAAAGTGTGCTCAGACACAGGACTGTTTTCTTCTTGGTTTGGTTTATTTGTTTTCCATTTGTTTTTTTTGTTTGTTTGTTTTTTGTTTTTTGTTTTTTTTTTTACATTTTCTTTGGGGCTTAATCCTTCTTGTCATTCCCTTAGTTCCACTGCAAATTTGTCACCAACAAAAATAAGTGTTTTTCTCACATAAGTGAGCATGAAGTTTGCTCTCCCGAGACTGCTTTATAAGCTGTAAATTCTCCATGAAAATAAGCAGACCAAAACCAAAGCGGGAAACTACGCTCACGGTCCCTTTATCACCGTATCTTATGGGGGTGACTCAGAAAGGTTTTCCAGCCCACTGAGAATCCCCACCTGCTTTCATGCAGCCCAAATGTCCGCGATTTCATCACTCTGAATTTTAGGGAACAGCATCAAAGACGTTGCGGAGTACTGAGTAGCCTGGCAGAGCCGCCTTCTCTTATCTGCCCACTTGCCAGTCTTCTCAAAGGGAAGTGGGTGACGTCAGCAGGGCATGATCTTTCCCTGGCTAAGACTGCAGCGACGGCTTCCTTCTCATCTCTCTGGATGGTGTCGTTAGAGGTTGTTCAGTTCTAGAAGAAAATTCTCTTCCACCTCCTTTTAAGATCTGGGGTCCAGGAATATAGCCCAGTGGGAGAGTTCTTGCTTAGCATGTGGAGCCCCTGAGTGTCCAGTCTCTGCACCAAACAGAAAGATCTTGTCGTGGGTTGTTGTTAGACGGCAGTACATTCCAACGGAAAGAAATGAGACTCCGGTGTCTGACCCCCACATTTATTTTGAATTCTTTGTCTTATTATTTCCCTTAGAATCCACTCCCCAAGATGCCAAGGCTCTAACATTAAGTTTGGCTGGCAAGTTGCCTGGAGAATAGGCCAGTGGAGAGGGACTGATTGTTGGGAATGTATCCAGTGTGCCAAAGCTGTGGCTAAATGGAGAAGGGAAGGGAAGGGGAAGAGGATATGACCACAAAGCATGTTTACAAGAGAAACAACAGAATATCCAATTCTCGCTTCCTCCCTCCTCCCCTGGGAACTGAGCCGATTCCCAAGGAGTTCCTGCACAGATGATTCGAACGGGTGTCTAGTTCGATGCGCATTCTGACCGCAAATGGTATCTTCTACGGCTCGGGGAGTTTCCGGAGGCCGACTTCCTCTGCTAAAATAACACTGGATGGATGTTCTTCTGATTAGGAAAGGATTGCATCGCTGTCGTGAGCAATGTGGAAATGGAAAAGTGCTAAGAAGGGGGAAATAAATGCTGGCTGGAGCCTCCCTCTCGAAGGTATAGTCACGAGCGTGGTCCATTGGGTGTGGTCCATTTGCACACACACTTGCGTGAGCAGCAGGAGCTGGGAGTAGCCACGGACCTTATTCCTGTGTCCCTTGTCACTGTGTTCCTGGTGCTCTCCTATCTCCCTCTTGTGAACAGGCAGCCGGCCTCCCTAGAAACCCTGGGCGACAAGACAACTTTGCTTGAAATGCCCAGTCTCATACAGTGTCTGAGCTCTAATGCAGCTTCCAAGTGGCCTGGTCTCCCCATTTCCCAGCTCTGGGGCACACCGCAAAGAATCAGGTGTGGGGGCCTATTTCCTGCATCCCTGCCTCACTCAGCTGCCAAGTGTTGGTTGAACCTTTTTGGGAGGAAGGACCAAGAGGTCCTTTTAAGAGCCAGCTGGACCCTTTTTTATTAAAAATGATTTATTTCTTTTTATTTTATGTGCATTGGTGTTTTACTGGCATGTATATCTGTGTGAGGGGATGGGATCCCCTGGAACTGGAGTTGCACAGATAGTTGTAAACTGCCACGTGGGTGCTGGGAACTGAACTCAGGTCCTCTGCAAGAGCAGACAGTGCTCTTAACCGCTGAGCCATCTCTCCAGCCCCAGATGGACCCTTTGGTGATGGCTTCTTCAGCACTTGCCTTGAGTGCTTTTTCATCACATGTCCCTTGGCTTGGTAGATAAGTTTTCTGGTGGAGCCTGCTGGTGTCTGCTTTCTTCATGTTCTGCAACGATACAGGAAACGTCTCTGCCCTCCCCAACTCCAGCTTTCTCACACATGGCTAACTTCTGGCCGCAGGAAGTTCTTGGTCGTTCTGGGCCTGAGCAGACAGTGGGCGGTGCCCATGGAACCAGAGCCGTAGCCTTGCTCTCTCTTTAGCCACCAAGGCCCTTCTTGTCCTACCCACGCGAGTTCTGGGTTGTCACAAGATGGCAACTGCAGTGGCCCCATGGGAAACACTGTGAGTGACTGGACCACCCTTCCTACACACCTCTCGCAGCAGAGAGAGTGGTCCATTAATGAGAACCCCTTTGTATTCCCTCATCTCTACTTCATCATGCGTGAATGAGCTCAGGCATTTTTTTCTTTTTGTTTCCTAAGTAAATGCCCATTTGATAACAAATGCCCGGGAGATCTAAGCCCCGAGGCTGGGCTGTCACACCGTTCACTGTTTTGTTCTTCTCTCCCCCTTTTTGCTTTGCCCTGTTGTATAGCTACAGCAAGGATAGATAGAGAGTGACATATGGAAGGATGCTGGGCGGATGCGTAGACAGACAGAAGATACATAGCTAGGTGGATAATAGGTAAGTGGATGATAGATAGATAGATAGATAGATAGATAGATAGATAGATAGATAGATAGATAGACAGACAGACAGACAGACAGGCAGACAGGCAGACAGGGATGAGAGAAAGATGAAACCCCTTCTCATTTCTCTCAAATGCTGCTCCTGGAAGATAATGCAAAAGGGAGGCAGGTGGTACAAGGGAAGAAGGGGCTCGGCCAAGCCGCTCTGCAGAGAAAGAGCAGACATCACTGGCAGTGATGTGGCGCTCCCTGTTCTGGCTGCCAACGTGTCCCTACAGGCAAGATTTCTCCTAGCAGCTGTGAGCCCGGAGACCATGCCTGTGGTTAACACCTTGATCAGGCAACTATAATAGATTCCTGTGGGTGAGAGGAACTCGGGTCTCACCGAACACGGGCACATCAAGACAACTCAGCCCAGGGATGAGAATGTGAATTCAGGTGGCTCTTCTTGAATTCAGGTGTCATTCTCTCCTAAAAACCTTGGGATGAGGGAGCCATGAAAACACAGCGATGCCAGGGAAGGAGGAAAGCCATGGAATGATAACGGCAGCCCCAGGCTGGACCCCACAGCTGCTGACAGTCCAGTTTCGAGAGAAGTTTCATGACTCCGGTCTTCGGTGTGACATTGAAGAGAGCAGAATGCAAGACCGCACACCCCATCAGATGCCAGCGATTTCGTCTAGAAACACAGAGGATGCATGTGAATACTGAGACTCTAAATCGAAGTTTGGTTTTAGAACTCTGGTTCTCACGCTTCCTAGTGCTGCGACCCTCCAATTCCTCATGTGTGGTGATCCCCGACCATAAATTGTTTTGTTGCTACTTGATAACTGTTATTTTGCTACTGTAATGGATGGTAATGTAGAAATCTGTGTTTTCTGATGGTCCCAATGGGGTCGCAACCCACAGGTTGAGAACCACTGTTTTAGAGGTTTGGTGCCGAGGATCTAAGCCAGGACATTACACACCGCAGCCTGGACAGCAAGGTTTATTTAAGATGTCACCTTTCCTACGGTGGCATACTGTACATATCTGATATACTCCCCTCTTCGTTTGCCTGTATCCTTTTCATAATCAGTTATAATACTTTTATAACTCTTTGGTAAGCGTAGATAGAAATGAGTTTGTCTTCAGTTTTCAAATTGCATCTTCAAATCCGCTTGTTCCTGCAGCTCGTGCGCTTGGTTTTTCCTGACCTGGGCACCCGGAGGCTGGGCACACGAGGAAGTGCCAGGTAGAGTAATGATGTTTGTTTTGTGTTAAATGGTGAAAATGAAAATACAGGCATATCGCAGTAAATGACAAGACGAGTGACACAGAATAAGCCATGCGTGACAGCGTTTACCAGACGGTGCCGTGGCTCAGACTGAATCCGTGTCTGAAGTCAGGACTGCATTTACCAGACGGTGCCATGGCTCAGACTGAATCCGTGTCTGAAGTCAGGACGGCATTTACCAGACGGTACCGTGGCTCAGACTGAACCCGTGTCTGAAGTCATTCAGGCAGCGCTGCATTCATCTGCTTCAAAATCTTATTAAAATATGAAGGCCACTAAATATATTTCAAACGTTTAGATATGCACAGTGATATTTTGTTTTTGTTTTCACAAATAAAGCTTGCCTAAAGATCAGAGTGCAGAGCTAAGCCACTAGAGGCCAGACAGTGGTGACTCACACCTTAAATCCTAGTTACTTGGGAGTCCCGGGACTTTAACCTCAGCACTAGGGAGGTGAAAGCCCGGAGTGATATGTCTGGGCAGAGAGAGGAATATAAGGCGGGACAAGTCTGAGGAGCAGGCCCCAAAACTCCCCATGCCCCTGCCCTGTCGAAGCTGGTCTCTGACAGCAGTCTGAGGTTTGGTGGAGACAGATGCAGTCTGGAGATGCAGTCTGAGGAGGCAGTCTGAGGAAAGAATCACCTTTTTGGTCTGAGGATTCGGTAGAGTTAAAAGGTCTCTCTAGTGGCTGGCCACACTGTTTCTCTGATCTCCCAGCTCTCACCCCATAGTTTCTCACTCTGGGTCTTTATTATTAATACCAATTAGAATTTCGTGCCACAGAAATGTGTCCACTTATTAAAGTGCTCAAATAATTACACACATAGAATAATGCCAATTGCTTTAATTATACTTTGAACTAAAATGTCTTAAGTATTTGGTCAATTAGCCTATGGAGGAGGCTGGGGCCTAAGGTGACAGTTTCAACAGGAAAGGAAATTCCAGTGCCATCAAATGTGTCCTTATCAAAATTGCCAGGCAATTATCATTGTCATTTGTTGTTTGTTTTAAATCAAGACAGGAAATCAGTGAGCAGGGCAGAAGTCAATTAGAGGAAGGACTGGCTGCCCGTGAAGAAACTGGAGACAGTGGCGAGTGCCAAGTCTAACCTTGGCAGTAGTCAAGTTGAAGCAATCTGGGTCTGTTGTTAGCCTGGGCACACTGCTGTAGTTTCGCAGACTCTGCAGAGCAGATGGGGCCGTGAAGGAGTCTGCGTGAAAGGTGTTAGGACAGGAGGCCCTGCCCCAGGACATCACATTGCAAAGCCCCTTAGTAGGGCTGTTGAAATGCATCTGGTGTTGGGCTGCAGTCTCCAGTGGGTCAGTGATGCAGTGGGTACACCTAACCTGCTGCGGTCCTCACTGAGAGGAACTGTGCACACAAATCATGCACTTGGATAAATGCTAATGGATGCCCTCTGTTTTCCAGGTATCACTATGATGGAATCTATATCAAGAAAAGTTCTTTCTTCTACTCCCATTACTGCTACCTCCTGGGTAAAAAAAGCTGTCACAGGTTAGTGCCTGTCCTTGAGTACTTTGGTCATGGGACGCAAGCCTGGTTTCTTTCTCCTTCCTTCCTTCCTTCCTTCCTTCCTTCCTTCCTTCCTTCCTTCCTTCCTTCCTTCCTTTTTATTTTCATTGATTCTCTGTGTCTTTCACATACATTCTGTTCCCATTTATCTCCCTGTCCTCTTGTATCTGCCCTCTGCCCTTGCATGGCCCCCCAACCAAAAAAAAAAAACAACAACAACAACAAAGAAACAAAATAAAAATAAAAACAAAAGCAATAACAAAGAAGAAACTTTCCATGGAAGCTGTAGTGTGGCCGGTTGAGAAACACAGTTTGCCCTTCGGTTTGTTCATCTTGACTCTCAAGTGTTCCTTACCGTGAGACATCAGTCTGGCTCGAGGCCTCTGGTTTCTGCTACCCCACCAATAATGGGCTCTCACTGAGGCTCCTCTTGGGTATCCTGTTGTTGTCCTGTGTCATGGAGGTCCTGTTGTTTTGAATCTGTAGGTTTGTCCCCTTCACGGGCTCCAACAGTTCATAGACTTGGTAGATGTTGGTGTAGGCAAACTGATAGCC
Source organism: Microtus ochrogaster (assembly GCF_000317375.1). Lineage (NCBI taxonomy): Eukaryota > Metazoa > Chordata > Mammalia > Rodentia > Cricetidae > Microtus > Microtus ochrogaster. Next base: position 24,843,446 of record NC_022028.1, on the reverse strand, counting down.
CTGGTTCTGGGCCTGGGTGGTAGGCAGGTTGGTCAGCTCATTAGCTTTCCCTCATTGTAATGACCCAGGCCGGATCTCCAGCACTGCCTTGGCTTCCTCACCCCGTGCAGCCTGCAGCAAGGGGCAGGATCAGTTCTGTTTTCAGGTCCTCAGCTCCAGGTGCCCCTCATTCACATCACCAGGGCTAGCTCTACTCTTTTTCCAGACGAGATACAAGGCCCTCTCTCCTGATTCCTGTAGGGGGCATATGAGATGGGGGGGGGGCAGGGCCAGCTCTCATGCCCTCAGGGCTGGATCATCTCTGACCCAGACAGCAGGGTCAGCTCTAGTGTGCTGCCCAGGTAGGGTGCAGGGCCCACTCTCCCGTGTGCTGCAGCTGGTGTGGGGCAGGGCTAGTTCTCTCGCTCTCGTGACCCCAGGGCCAGCTCTCACCCCTGCCAGTCTTGTTTCTTTGAAAATCATTTCGGTTTTAGTTGTACCTAACTGATTTGTGGGCTGCTCTACCTCAAGTCCTTTTGGAGGGCAGAAACAACATAACATGTAGCTAACACACCTTTTCAGCCTTTGGCAATGTCATTGGCCAGAGATCCATTTCTGGTTGACTTCTGTGATTCTTAGCCACCCAAGCCATTTCTGGTTAAGTCTCCCTGGAAGCATCCATTGCCTTCAGGACTCCATGTGTCCCCTCTCGCGCACTGTGCTTCCCTTTAACCTCTGCGCTTCCCGGTGAGTAGAGGCTGTCAGTCTCACCAGCCCCAGGAGCCTCTTACCTTTCATCTTTCACTAACCCTTCACTCCACAAGGATGTTGCTTCATCTCATGATCTCCGGTCCTTTCCCTGCCCACTGCCTAGGAAGCCCGCTCTGGCTGTGTGCCAGGCATTCCCATTGAGGATGGCCCATGGGAACCTCACACTCAGGCTGTGGAAACTTCAACTTAGAACCTCCCTGAAAATTGCCTCCACTTCTTGACTTTCCATTTTGTGACAACACTCAGTCATCCTAAGCCACCACTGACTCCATGAAAGCCTTGTTCATTCTTCCCCTTTGAGACACTGATATTTCGTGTAAGCCCTTGTCATTCTGCTTAGAGAGTGGTTTTGGGCTCCACATCTACAGATTGAGCCATGCTAAAGGTTCACCATCCTCAGAGTCAACCAGACCGAGGCCTTGTGCTTGGCAGTTAAGTCCGTGGTCTTCATATCTGTCCTAAGCACGCACAGACATCTCATCCTATGACCGTATCCCAAATAATGCAGCCTAAGAGTCCTTGCACAACACATAGCATTGCTTTCAGCATTATGTAATCTAGAGATGGTTCAAAGCATATTTGAGGAGTCACGCTCTTTGCAGACACTCATAGAAGGGATTTGAGCATCGGGGGAGGTCTGGGGCTGGTCCCCTGCGGATGCTGAGGGACAGCTAGATTCCCATGGAGCTCATATGGCCGCCCTCTTCTCAGTCCCTCCTTACTCCAAACATAGCCACTAGACCAAGCATCCTAATTTGCCTGCCTCTTCCCTTCCCAGAAGCACCTAAGGTAAAGACCACCCACTAGGCACTGCCGGCAGCCTTCCAATCCTGCTTCCTTTTCTGAGCATACTTCATATTCCTTTATAATATAAGACTTACTGTCAGCCATACTCACCTTCCTGTGACCGAGGTGTGCATGGCTCTATCTTGTTCTAATCATCCGGGCCTTCCACAATCCCGCTCCTCATTCTCTGCTGGGGTCCTCTTGAACCCACCATTCCTGATGACATCGGGGGGACCATCCTCAGCGGTTCCAGCTCCAGGGAAGTCTCCTGCCCCCACATTTCCACACGGCTCATAGACTCTCTACCCAGCCAGCATTTCTGCTCTGCTCATTAGCTGTCTACCGGACCTTCGCTTGGCACAAATAGGTGGTTGTGCACCCGAGAAACCAAGGGCAATTTCTTTTTCATCTATCACACGGCATCATCAGCATCTTCAGCATCATCAGCATCCCACTCACTCCCAAAGTCCTCTAGCTTTGACGGTAACAAGGTTGTATGAGGGGCCCCTGGAGAGTGGCTGCTTAGCCTGTAGTGCAGATGAGACATGGCCCCTTCCCACTGCTTGCTTAATAGGAGAACCGAGATGCATGTTTAATGTGATTCACATATGATGTAAGTGTCAGAAATGTACAAGGTCCCAGTGAGAAGGGGAACGGACATTCTGACAGGAAGTGATAGAGGAGTGATGGGGGACTTGGGCTTCACGCTGAGCCATGAAGGTCAGACAGGTTAGGATTCTGACAGGTGAAGAGGGAGAGAGCAGCAGGCCGGGCTTCTGTGGAGGAGAAGGAGGGATGGGAAAGCTTGAGCACCCTGCTGGGCAGCTGTGGAGCCTGGCAGAAGATGACACTGGGAGGCTGGGGCTGCCGTGGTCCAGGGGTCTCCTGAGAGACAGTGTGGGATCACGATTAGAGTCTTCACAGCAGCAGAACCCCGGAGCTTCACCTGTTTCTACTGTGCTGTGGTTTGAATACTTGTGTCCCACCAAAGCTCAAGATGAACTAAATCCCCAGTGTAATAGTGTTAGGAGTTGGAGCCTCAAGCACACCTAGGCACACACATCACACAGATCTGCACACACAAACAAACATGGTGTGTGGGGGGTGATCTTTATGAGTGATTGAAACCATAAGGACAATGCTCTCATGAATGACATTCTGCCCTCATGAATGACATTCTGCCCTCATGCCACAGTTTGGCCCATTTATCTCTTGTGCTTTGTAAGAATAGAGCATCTGTCCCTCTTGCTCCTCTGGCATTCACTGTGGAGGTATATAGAACACGGTACCATCCTAGAGCCTTAGAACCAGAGAGGGAGCCTCTGCCAGACCCTGGATCTGCTAGTGCCACCACCGGACTTCTCAGCCCCTTGATCTGTAAGAGAGAAACTCCTTTTGTTCATATGTTACTTCACTGATGGTGCTTTGTCGTAGCTGCAGGGACAGAGATGTGTCCCCAGTCAGTACTGGGACAGTTGAATGTTGAAAGAAAGGAAGAGAAATGGCATAGCCGAGCATGCCCACAAGTCTTAAGATCAACTTCAAATACAGTCATCATGTCCCTCAACCTTCCTGATGCTGTGACTCTTTAATACAGTCCCTCGTGTTGTGGTGACCCCCAACCATAGCATCATTTTCATTGCTACTTTATAGCTGTTATTCTGCTACTCTTTTTTTTTTTTTTTTGAAACAGGGTTTCTCTGTAGCTTTGGAGCCTGTCCTGGAACTAGCTCTTGTAGACCAGGCTGGTCTCGAACTCACAGAGATCCGCCTGCCTCTGCCTCCCAAGTGCTGGGATTAAAGGCGTGCGCCACCACCGCCCAGCTTATTCTGCTACTCTTATGAATCATATTGTAAATGTAAATGCCTGTATTTTCCAGCGGTCTTAGGTGGTCCCTGTGAAAGGGTCGTTCAACCCCCAAAGTTGTCTCAACCCACAGGTTGAGAACTGATAAGAGAGGGGTAACATTTAACAGAAACCCCACATGCAAAAGAAAAATGAACGTCAACACAAACCTTACAACTTTGATGAAACTTAACTCAAGAAGGGTCAGAGGCTTAAACCTAAAATAGAAGGATAAGAATAAAGCTATGCCAGGCTTGATGGCACACATCTTTAATCCCAGTACTCAAGAGGCAGGGGCAGTCAGATGTCCATGAGTTCGAGGCCAAACTGGTCTATATATAGTAAGTTCCAGGACATCCAGGGTTCTGTAGAAAGACCCTGTTTCAACCTCCACAAAAGAGTAAGGGTTTACCCCAGCTAGTAGGGAGGCCGAGGTTCCCAATTGTTCAAGAGTTTGAGATTGTACTAGGTAATATTTGCAAAATTGTAGCACAAAATTAACAACAAAAAGCAAATAAATAAAATATAGGAATATTAAATTTAAAAAGTAGATTAAGCTTAATGGGTCCTTATGGCTAGGCAGAAAGTCCAAGGCTTAGTCCCACATGCATGAACCCTAAAATGAAAAACTTAGTTGAGCTTTTTCAAAAGTCCTGAAAAGAGGATAGAAAAGACACAGAAAGAAACCATTTGCAATACACACGGCTGTCAGATGATCAGAATCTAGAATTTAGAAAGAGCACGTAAAACTCAATAGTATGAAAACTCAAAAACAATCCTATTAGACAAAAGGCAAACACCCCCCCACACACACACAGCTAGCCCTTTCTGCTGTGAGCTGTGCCTACACACCTGTGGGAGGAAAGGAACTAGAAAGACCAAATCCTACTGACGGTGCAGAGAACGCGGGCTGTTCCCACATCTCTGGTGGGAATATAAAACAATTAGTCACCCTACAAAATGGTTTGGCAGGTTTTCATAAAAACCTGGCACGTGAGGACTGTCTAAGCTTCCATTGATCTCAGAGACATTTGTCCCTGAGAAATGAAACCTCCTGTCCATGTGCAACCCCGCCCCCCAAGAATGTTCCCAACAGCAGCAGTGCTAACAGCCTAGGACTCCAGTCAGCCCAGATGCCCTGCGGCAGGTGGCAGGTTCATCTAACTGCGGTACATCCAAACCACAGACTGTCACCCACCAGTGAAAAGGAGTAAGCCGTTGACCCATGTCGAAACTTGGATAAACCTCTCTGGAATTGCGCTAAGTGAAAACAGCCCCAACCCTAAGAGATTCCACTTCTAGGGCATGTTCAAATGATGAAACGAGGGGCAGACGGTTGGCAGAACTGAGTGGTCCAGGGTGAGGGAGGCTGGAGACGAGCCTGGCTCTAAAAGCGCCATGCCATGAGACATCCTTATTTCTGTACTTCCGGGTTATCGTCCTCCATTTTAGATACATACACACACAAGCACAGTTTGAGTAAAACAGAAAATGTGAGTAAGGTAGGCGAGTGGTACCAGTGGCAATATCTGAGCTGTGGCATGGGACAGCAGACTCTGTCTCTGCAGATTTCATCAACCATGGGTGGGAATTATGTGGAAGAAAAATTCTGTCTGCATGGAATATAGGAACTGCTTTTTTTTTTTTAAAGCATCATCCCCTACTTGATATAGTGTTGCAGCTTTTTTCATAGAATTTCCTTTGTCCTAGGTACATGTGTCAACTGGAGCTGATTTCCAGTGTTCAGGGTTGTGTGCAAGGTCTCCGCACATTCTGTACATTTCATATGGGGACTTGGCAGCCATGGAATTAGGCTTAGAGTGTTGGTGACTTCTGGAATCAATGCCCAGTAGAGCCAAAGGGAGATTGTACAATAGTTTTCAAACAGTTATCCCTGGGTGGAACCGAGCAGAGCATCAAAGGGACGGCTCCCTTGATTATTTCTTACAGCTACACATAAATCTATAATTACACCAGTAAAAAAAATTCAACTAAAAATAATAAAGCAAGCATAACTCCATAATCTAGGAGAAAAGGCGTGGTAAGCCCCGTGACGTCTCCCAGCCCAGTCCTCGGGGTGGCCAGGGATCTCAAACCTGCACAGGCTACAAGCACTCCAGTCCTTGTTGCCCTTCACAGCTCTCGCCCTTCTCCCCACATGAGAGGCCAGGTGACAGTGCCTGGGAGGTACGGAACCGTCTGCCTCTAACAGATCTGAGTGGTGGAAAGGGAAGCCAGCAAGGAGGGCCCAGCTCTGTACATCTGGAAGTCATCAACCTGAGGGAGCGAGGGAGCGCAGCTGGCTCTGCTTACACTCGCTTCCCCGCGTTTAAGACCCAAGGGAGAGCCCTGGGCAAGGCTTCAGATGAGAGGTTTTTGAGGTTCCCCTAAGTTGTCTGCCTCGCCGAGACCGGCGTTTCTTTATGAGTTCAGGGATGACCGCTAATGTACAACAGCCCTGCTATTTGCTGAGGGGCAGGATAGAGATTCCTCTGGGGAGGCAGCCTTGGGCTGAGGGTGTAGCTCAGTGGTGGAGCACTGGTCTAGCGTGTGTTCTTGTGAAGTCCCGAGTTTCAGCACCACAGCTGAAAGAAAGATAAGCATTTCTTACCAGAACCGTTTTAGAGTGGCGCATACAAGCGATCTAAAGCAACTGTTGGGGACACTTACCTGTGCCTAGGCTGTTCAAGGGTCTGGTTTAAACACATATCCCTTCCCAACCCCAATACAGACACACTCTCTGGACTTTGTGTTAGGGAAGGTAATAAAATCACACACATAGACAAACACACACACATACGCACAGGCACACATGCATTAGTACAGAGATTTGGCTAAGAACAGGGAAAGTGGCTCTCAGCATTATGCCTCTGTCCCCAAACACTTCAAAGAGGCATATAGCCTAGATAAAATACATTCAATGTCTAGAATGTTTCTCACCGCTTTGCTATAGCCCATCCCATCAGCCCGGTCTGCACTCAAGTCCTGGGACTACCACCACGCTGCATTCTCCATGCCTGTGCTGGGGAGGAGAAATGTCCCAGGATACAGTAAAAGGCCTGTCTTGAGGACCAGGACACAATGTCTGCTTATCAACTGCAGAGGTGACAGAAGATAGATGCAGTGTCCGTGGATGGGATGGGTGTGGTAAGAACATAGATGCAGTGTCCATGGATGGGATGGGTGTGGTAAACCTCACCCGAGACCCAAGAAGGGCCGAGATCTGACCAGCATCTTAAGATTTTGTTTGCTTTTTATCATATGAAAAAGACCCCGTCATGAAGTGCAGAATTCTCTCTCTCTCTCTCTCTCTCTCTCTCTCTCTCTCTCTCTCTCTCCCCCCCCCCCCAGGGTAGTGTGATTTGGCAGGGACAAGCCTCCCAGGGACTAGCCAGGCAGCCAGACTAACACCTGGACATGGTGTAATTGCTGACCTAGAAATCCGTCAGACTGAGGCCAAGGTGCAAAACGCTTCCCTCCTCTGTCAGTGTGGAGTGTGTGTGTGCATGTGTGTGTATGTACATGTGTGTTTAATCATACCTGGGGAAGTGGCCCTGCTTAACTTAAATCCCAAGTTAAAACGTTTTAAAGAAAACTAGTCTGTCCTTTTTCATTCTACTTCATATAGATTCCGAAAAGAATTACATGTGATTTTATGTTTCTCTTCAAGATGTAATGGAGCTAATCTTTGCCCTCCTCTCTGCCACAGCAAGGGCACCCACACGTGCGAACACACACACACACACACACACACACACACACACGTGTATGGGTTCCATCCTTCCCAGCACATAGACTGACTTATACACAAACACGGGTACGGGTTCCATCTTTCCCGTCACACAGACACAGACATGCACACACACAAAAATATAAACATACACACACAACACACATACACACACACGTTTCATCTCTCCCAGTACACAGACATAGACATGTTAGGCATGTACGTACACACATACAGACACACGAACACAAACATACACACACAAGTTTCATACCTCTCAGCACACAGACACACACACACATACAACACACATACACACATGCATTACATCCATCCCAACACACACACACACACACACACACACACACACACACACACACGGGACTTTTCCAGCTAAAGGCCTTTGAAAGTGTCTAAGCCGTCCTTCAAATGCTGAGCCTTTGTTCTTCCATCCCTTTGTTCTCCTGCCAGTTGGTGAGCTCAGGGGACTGCCTTGGGGTAGCAGCCTGAGCCTGTGGAATGTGGCTGTGGATCCGTCCACAGCTGGATCCATGTACCAGCGATGCAGGACAGGCAGAGCACTCCTCTTCCCGCCTCCCCCCACCCCTTGGGGAAAGCAAGCTCAGCAGAAGGTAGCTACAGCCTAGCAATTGTGGCCACCACCACCTGACGGTGCCAGGTCACAGCAGCTCTGCCAAAGGGTCCCCTGGCCCAGTAACGCCCTCTTCTCCTTCCATTTAGGCAGCCAGTGCACAAGAAGGGGCTAAGATGTAAACAGAGCCTTCAGGGCCAGGACCCCCCAGCGAGACCGCTGATGAGTCTCCCCACTAATGAGGTGTCCAAGTTGCAACCAGCTTTTTGGCCCTGTCCACCCTATGCTTTCAGGGCTGGTTAGGACTTGTTAAGGTTAAACATATACATTACCTGGTTGTGTTCTAGCAGCTCGAAGAAAAAAAGAAAGAAAAGAATCTTGTGTATGAAGAATCATGCCCCTGGATGACACTCTGGCTCGCAAAGACTTTGGAAGCAGGGTTCAGCCCCAAGCTCCCCTGACATCCCCAGGAACTTATCATTTGATCCAAGGACACCCCCCCCTCCGCTGCCATCTCTGCCAAGAGCCATCCACTGCAATGCCTGATGTTATTTGCCGTCTCCCTGTGAAACTTGACCCCCCCCCCTCCCAGCACATGCACCCAGGGGCTGAAGTTTGCATCAGGAAGGCAAATGTGGATAACTTATACTTTCAGCACTTACAGAGGCTTCCCCACAGGTTGTCATTTTGCAATTAAGTTGTTCATTAAATCTAATGGGTCAGGAGACAGTTAAATAGTTGAGTAGCAACCTCCCTCCATGAAGAAAATGACTAAGCTACGGCGCTCAGCTTGCCAGCTTAGTTTTTCCAGTAGCATAATTCCTGTACATTTTTAGTTTC
>NC_022028.1:24828814-24834435 GCF_000317375.1 Microtus ochrogaster | reverse complement strand
TGTGCCCCGTGCATGGTAAGCAGGTCTCTACAGCTCAGCTATATCCACAGCCCCTATTGTTATTACCTTGTCTGGCACATGTGTGCCCTAAAAGATCAGGATGATAGGTAATCGCTCTGAACTCAGATCAGAGCCTCCTCCTCCGAATTCTCCTCCTCCTGCCCCTTCTATAAACCGGGACGACAGTTCTTAGCTTCTACCTCTGCATGGTGGCCTGAGGGTTAGGGTGAATGAAGCCCAGCACCAGACAAGTGGTTGGTGAGTTTCTGAGATGCCTGTAATTATAATGTAATCAAACTGTACAAATTTTGCAATTGTGACGTCATGGTGTTTCCCTATCTGAATCTATGTTTACATTTTAACTGTATTCCCAAAGCTATCCGTGAAGAGTATCTTTCAATCAAAACCCAAATAATTGTGTCACCCGTGGTGAGAGAGCACTGCAGGCAGACCCACGGTGGCTGCGAGGCCGTGCTTCTGCCCGGGCGCTCATGCGAGGCCAGCATGGGCTGAGCATTGGATTTTACTGCATTTTTAGCCTCTTACCGTTGTAATTGCTTCAAGTTGTTTTCCCCGCCGTTCGAGCGATGTGCGAGAGAGATTGGGGTATCAGAGTGATGTAATGGAAGTCTGGGTTAATGACAGTGATGTCAAAACCCAAGAATGCAGAGACAAACCAGAGGTGGAGCTAACGCCACACTTGAAAGACTTGTGGGGATATTTATTTATCTATTTTTTTTAACATTAACCGTGTGTCCTGGAAGTGTGTCTTGGTCTCTTCAGTGCCAAATGATTGGGAAAACTGATTAAAGTAATGTGATTTTCATACTACAAAAAGCACGCTGGGTGTTTGCTGGTTCCCAAAGAAACAAGGGTTCCCTGGGTTTTCTCCAAGGGGGGCTCAGAAGAATCTGACTATAGGTGAACCTGGAAAGGAAGTCTGAGTTCACGTGTTACCAAATATTTAGAGGCTCTGGGCCTTCAATAGGACTTACGCCCCACGCCATTCCTGTCCAGGATCTCCAGAGCCCATGAGTCTTGCTGAAGGAAGCGTAGCCATCAGCGGCTACAGCGGGATGCCATCTCCTTCCTCCCTGGTCTTCTGTCTTTCCCTGCTCTAACTGCCCTTGCCCTTGCCCTTGCCGAGTGTTTATTAAATCTTAATAGCCTAGGTAGGACATAGCAGCTGAAAGGTAGTAGCCCACAAAGGCCACACGTCCTCATGGGACCGGCTAACACAGGGTCACTGTGTTAGCCATTGGCCTGCTCTTGGTTCTGCTTTGGTGATCGGAAACTGCAAAGGCTTTAGACACCCAGAGGGGGACCTGAAGCCCGTCCTTCTCAGCAAGGCCAGCTCTGAGTATTGTGTGTGGCTTCACTAGGGCCATAGTTCGGAAATGACTCTGCTTTGACTCAGAGCCTAATAAATGTCCCCATGGTCTGATTCAGAACCGCAATGGGGAAATGACGCAGGAGCGCAGGAGCCAGTGCGCCCAAAGACACAGTGTGCCCTTGTTGCTGGCACCCTGGACAGACCCGCTTCGACCCTGTTCTCACTGTGGCTGCTCCTGGGCGGCAGGGGACCCCAGGGTAGGACATGTGGAACTCAGGTCTACCACAATCGTACTTCCTAGCTCAGTTTTCCAGGTTCAAGCTCAGCAAGTGTCTGCAGTTCTCTCTAGGTCCAATCCACCAGGTTCTCACTGCACCAACACTTTTTTTTTTTAAATTTATTTATTTATTAAAGATTTCTGCCTCCTCCCCGCTACCACCTCCCATTTCCCTCCTCCTCCCCCGATCAAGTCCCCCTCCCTCATCAGCCCCAAGAGCAATCAGGGTTCCCTGACCTGTGGGAAGTCCAAGGACCACCCACCTCCATCCAGGTCTAGTAAGGTGAGCATCCAAACTGTCTAGGCTCCCACAAAGCCAGTACGGGCAGTAGGATCAAAAACCCATTGCCATTGTTCTTGAGTTCTCAGTAGTCCTCATTGTCCGCTATGTAAGTCCAGTTTTATCCCATGCTTTTTCAGACCCAGGCCAGCTGGCCTTGGTGAGTTCCCGACAGATCATCCCCATTGTCTCAGAATGTGGGTGTACCCCTCGCGGTCCTGAGTTCCTTGCTCGTGCTCTCTCTCCTTCTGCTCCTGATATGGACCTTGAGATTTCAGTCCGTGCACCAACACTTTTGACTGAGACCTCCAGCTCCCACGCCAGGCCTTAAGGCTAGACCCAACAGAGGTTCTCTGTTCATCGGCCTTGCGGCCCAACTGTATTGTTGCCTCCAGTTTGCATCCTAACTCGTGCTGATTTTTTTAATTTAAATTAGCATATACTTGTTATTAAAAAATAATGTTTTTTAGAACATTTCCACACATGGTTATGATGTATTTTGATCCTATTTACCCCCTCATTACTCTCTCTTGATTCCCTTCCTCCTCGCCGGGTTCCCTTCCTTTCTCTCCCGAAACATCTCCCCCTCTGCTTCGATGTATATTTTATTTAATCTACAGTACACTTATAGAGATTATGTCAGGCCCTTGTACATGTCTATCGCATGCTTTAGGCTAATCTGCAAGCCCGATCCCATGGATTCTGTGTATCTTTGCTTGCACAAGGCTCTAAAACAGTGGTTCTCCACCTCTGGGTCAAGATCCCTTGCTGGGGTCAATTGACCCTTTCACAGGGGTCACCGAAGGCCATCAGAAAACACAGGTATTTACTTGACTATTCATAACCATAGCAAAATAACAGTTACAAAGTAACAACAAAAATAATGTTATGGTTGGGTGGGGTCATCACAACCAACACGAGGAACTGTATTAAAGGGTCACAGCATCAGGAAGGTTGAGAACCAGTGCTCTAATAAGAGGTGATTTTGAAGGAAAACTGGTTTGAGCTCGCCAAACCTATTTATTGCCCCAGGTGTTGAGCATCGTCACAGCAAACAGGACTGAGACCGCCCCGCTGGTTCTCGCTGGCTGACAAGTGGATTTTGTTTGGATGGTCCCCTCACTCTGTGAGGCTGAAACTTTTTTTTCTCACTCTTGTTATTTCAATGCACAGAATATCCTCATTAACACTAAAGGATAACTTGGCTCCCGTAGTGAGACTAGCCACACACAGGTCCCGTTTGCCTTGAGTTAAACCCAGATCTAACACCAATCACCTAGCAGGAATTTGGGAGTTTTGTGTAAAAGCTGGAAATACTTGAGGGCCTGACTCAGCCCTAATGAGCGGTGATAGTTGCTCCAAGGCTGTGAGTCAGCAGGGGGAGAGGGGTGAGAGAGAGGGAGGACGTGTCCCGTCATTGTTCCCTTCATCTGACCCAGATCTGCTAGCTGCCACTTTCTTATGTCTGAATATCGTAAGGAATGCCTGGTGACGCTCATTCTCACCATCAAAAGGGCTTAATAAGTATTATCCAAGTGTCTTGTATAAGTTTCAGTCAAATGAGGCCAATTGCAAAGGAAGCTCATGTAAGCTCATCTAGCTACCAGTGGGCATGTTTATGAACCACTGAATTTGCAGGGGCATAGGAGTATTCCAACATACATCATAACACCTCACATGTCTGCTGCCATGATTCTATCAACATCTTTCCATTTTGTTTTCTTCCTCAATAGATTGGCCTCTGACATAACAGATGTGTGTCTCAAACACACCTATGCCTGACAGCCAGCAAAATGCCTGCCATGTGGTAGACACTTAACATGTGCCTGTCTTGTGGTAGACATAAGACATGTCCTTGATGACTGAGTCATGTGGTAGACACTTAACAAGTCCATGATGACTGAATGAGATACAGATCAATGGATAGTTAAGTGACGGATGGTGAATAGGTGGATGGATAGACAGCTGAACAGACAGATGGATAGACAAACAGATGGGTTAGATGGTCACTAGCGGGAAGGATGGCTGGATGGGTAAATGGATCTAATATTCATATCGTGGTCTTGTATCTATTTTTACATAGGAAAGATACTAGGAATCCTATATTGACACAATGTAGAATTGTAGAGAAATTGCATTTCCTCCTTCTTTGTTGGACAAAAAGCCTAGGGATTCGGTGTGATGTCCCAGCACTTGAGAGGTGCCGGTAGATGGATCTCTATGAGTGTGAAGCAAGTTTGGTCTACAAAGAGAGTTCCAAGCCAGCCAGAGTGACAGAATGAGACCCTGTCTCCAAAAGGAAAAAGCTTTAATGATGATTCTTAATACGTCTCCAAATGCTGACAACCATGATTTTCTGGTTAAGTTTTTTTCTGATGTTGGGTGAATTTTCACTTCAAATGTTTGTTCTGTCTTGTTTTACTCTAGGGATTAATTCACAGTTCATGGATTGTTAGTTTCTTGGTTTTAATTGAGATAATGTTCCAGAATCTATATGGATTGGTTGTATTTTTGTTGTTGTTGTTGCTGCCGTGGCTAAGGACCCAGCAAAATGGCAAAGCAAGCAAGGCTTTGCTTTGGCTTGCAGTTCAGACTGACACATTCCCTCACTGAGAGCAAGGCACAGCCGACTGCTTGTCTTTAGTGCTGACCAGGAAGCAAAGAGTGGGGACTGCCAAATTCTCAGCTGCCTTCCTGCCTTCCCCCTCTTTATTCAGTCCAAGACTCCATCCCAGGAGACAGTGCCACCACATTCGTGGTGGGTCTCCCCTTCTCCGTCAGTGACTCTGGAAACACATTCATAGCTTCATTCAAACACGTGTCTTCCCTAATGGCCCAGGAGTTCCCCAAACCAATCAGGTTGACAATCCAAGTTCTCCCTCCCAAGCCCCACCCTCTTCAACTTGATACCCAAGCAGAGCACCCTTGGCCCCATAGGCTCATGGTTGTCTCATAAGGCAAAATGGATTCATTCCAACTTCAACAGCCTCCAGAATCTCCATAGTTTCAGCTGTTCAAATTTTAAATTTTTTGAAGACCTCAATGCAATCTCTTAATTGTGAGCCCTTATAAAATAAAAGGCAATTTACAACATAACCACAGACACACACACACAAATTCTATCTCCATATATAGCTACATTAGAGGCTAACACTCCAATATATGAAGTGGGGTGGGGTGCACACAGCTTATGTTGTATCCACACTACATGCCAAAAACGGAATTCCTAAAACACATTTTTCTAGCATCTGCGAGCCACCTTAGAGACAGAGTTCCTCCATCGATATTTCTGGGTTGAATGGAACCTATATCTCGTGAGCCATTTGGAATGCCCAGAGTCAAATGGATGTTTTGATAACAGTTCTTGTAAAGGATGAAGCATGTGGCTCCCCGAAGGACGTGTATCCAGCCTCTCAATCTGCCCACCACTCGGGGGATAGAGTATTGTGTAGAAACATTATCAGATACATATCAAATGCTCTGCCCAGGTTTTCATGACTCAGACAGAAGGGCAAAATGGCACCATAACACAACCTTTAGAAGAAGCACCTGGGGTTTGGGGGAGGCCAAGCAGGGATGGAGTCTTCTGATGCAGTGAGCGCCATTGCTGACCCACTCCCTCAGTGTCCACCTGACGATTGCTCCCCACTTTGAGAGGAGGGGAGAGAGCCTAGCACTCTGAGGCAAAGAGAACAGTAATGACTGAGGTGGTGGACAAAGCTACCCAACCA
>NC_022028.1:24816574-24828630 GCF_000317375.1 Microtus ochrogaster | reverse complement strand
TCCTCCTCTCTCTCTCTCTCTCTCTCTCTCTCTCTCTCTCTCTCTCTCTCTCTCTCTCTCCTCTTTCACACCCAGAGAAGACACATTTCCTGGTGCAAGCAGGAAGCCCTGCACCTGTCTGTCTTACGTCTATAATTAAAGGGAAAACATATCACAGCACTCAACGGGACTAAATCTATTCTTTACTGTGTATGTTTCTTAAACACAGCAGCTCATTGAGCATAGCACAATGAAGCTGAGAGTCTACTATCAACCTCCAGTTCCCTTGTTCTATGACTGCTCTGTCACCTCCGTCAGGTGGCATTACCATATCTGGGTTGCTAATGTAAAACACCCGAATCAGAAGCAGTAAAGATCCCCTTTTCACTGTGTTTTTTTTCTTCTCCCACAGGGGTGAAGTTGTATCCTTGATGGTATCATAACCTTGCTTCTGGAGGAAATAAATTTTTTAAAATTAAAACGCAAGGTTGCCCCAGATACAGAAATAGATTTAAAAAAAAAAATCTCAAGCACGTGGCAATCACCTTGGAGGACAAGTTTTTGATAAAGAGTTATATCTTAAGCAAACAAGCTTGCTGCAGGAGAAATTCCTTCCTCCCGTTCAGAGAGCAGCTTCTTAGTCATGCGATTTCTCTGTTGTCTGTTCTTCCACAGTGGTGATGCTGTCGCCTTTGGAAAATCTACTGATTTTAACACCGTTATTAAGCAGGAAGAAATAGTGAGTATGAAGTAAAATAGATGTGGTTAATAGACCCCCTTAAATTGGAGAGTTACAACTGTTTTTGTGTGTGGCGTCCTGGGCAATCCTTGATCCACCACCCACGGGTCTCGCTGTTGAGCGTCCAGCATACATTACACTCACCTAGGACCAACCTGGCCCCTGTCCCGAAGGACCACAGTGCTCAGCCGCTGTCACTGTTGAGCTGCGTTTCTTGAGGTGTAACTCTAAAGGCTGCAAAGGTGACTAGTGATAAATTGGCTGCAATGTGCCGCCGTGGTTTTCCTTCCACTCTTAGAATCAGGACATCAGAACTATTCATAGCTAATCTGTGACCCTGAGTTGAGCTTTGCTTTAGTTGGCCAAGACCTCATGACAGTACTCTAGCTCGGTTTGCTAAAGCAAACTACAATGAACTGAGCGGTTTAAACACGCTGATTTCTCGTGGTTCTGGGTGGCACTGGCGAGGGCTTTATACTGAACTGCAGGCAGCAGGCTGCTCCCCGCCGACCTTGGTTGGCACAGCCTTCTCTGACCTTGTTGAGTGTTCCAGTTGGTCAAGGTCCTACCCTCCTAACTTAATCACCTCCCAAGGTCCCACTTCTAAATTCTAGCACAGTTTAAGATTAGCAGCACAGGGATTTGGAGGGACAGAAACATTGTCCCTACCAGATACAATCTCACGAAGAATCATTTTTCAAACATCTGTTTTGTAACAGTACTATTGGGGGCTCCATGGGATATAACCCAAAAGTTATAAAGACAAAAATCCCATGGCCTTGTACTCGAGAAGCACTGTCTGTGGGCAGGGAGCTGCGGTTGACCTGGAGTTACTGGGACAGTGTTGAAGGGCAGTGAAGTCCGCAAAGGCAGAGGGGTCTGTGGGGGTCAGAGTGGTTATTTAGGAATGAGAACTGACCCTCCTCTTGAGTCCCCTGATTGCACGGGTGGTCTTAGTTCCTGTACTGCTGAGGGATTCACCCCAGGACACAGGTAGGTGGAGCAGGCCGTCAAGGGGAGGCTCCGTAGCTGGGTCAGCAACAACTGAGCCCACCCCCTAGAGTAAAAGCAGACAGAACCGAGGTGCACCACTCCCTGGAGTGATAGCACTCAGAGCCAGGTGCATCTGGACTTCCTAGTCTTGGTATGCTCTTCTCCTCCCCTTCCTCCCCTGAGGTGGTCTGGGGTGGTCTCCTTCATGGAACAAGGCAGAAGCTTTTCTTAAGAGGCAAGTTGTCTGTGCCCACAATTCAGAATGTCTGTTACAGTTAGATGCAAGAATGTGTTTTTAAAAATATAACTGTCCCAGAGCTGGAGAGATGGCCAGTGGTTAAGAGCACTCCTGCTCCTCTGGGGGACACAGGTTCAATTCCCGGCACCCGCATGGCAGCTCATAGTTGTATTCCAGTTCCAGGGAATCCATGGCACCAAGCATGCATGCGGTGCACATATCTGTGCGTGCAGGCAAAATACCCATACAAATAAAATAAAATAAATCCTTTTTTAAAAAGTGTAACTATCCACAAAACTGAGAAGTTAGCTAGAGGAAATGGAAAGTTACCTTGTGGAGCTCCTGGTGAGCGTGTAGAAGGGGGTGGGGTAGCTAGGACAGACTCAATTTGTTTCAGGTGGTCCCTGTCCTTCTTTCTATCCAGCTAGCTTGGCCATGTCACACCCAGGGGCAAGCACTCTTGTTTATCTTTCCTTTGCATCCCCCTCTTGCCCGCTGCTTTAGCCCTGACGTTCATTTCAGCCGTGAGGAATGACTAGGGAGAGACCACAGAAGACACGGGTGCTCTAACAAATTAACATGGTATCGGTGGCCTTGAGCAACACAAAATGAGTGTCTGCTGTTCTGGGGACAGGAGTTCCCCAGCAGTTCCCAACAGGCTAAGGTCACGGTGTCTGTAGAGCTCTGCCCTAACTGCAGTCCCTGGGGGAATCTGTTTCTTGCCTTCTAGCTTCCAAAGACTGCCTATATATGTCCCTTGCCTCTTGGGTCATGTAAAGTAGCAGAGTCATGGGATCTGGAGATTAGACTAACTTGGGGCTTCTGCCTGGTATGCTAAGACATAACTGGTCCTGAAGGGGATTCCCCAATCCTCGTTGGAAGAGTATTCATCTTAGGGTGTAGCTTGCATTTGACCTAGGAGGTAGGGCTAACAGCATGGCGGCAATAAGGAATGGCCTTATGCTTTGGGTGAGGGAGGTGGGCAGGTGCCAAATGGGAAGAGCTTGCTAATCCCAGACTGAGGGATTTGGATGTCATTCATGGGGGTGTAGGGCACCATCAAAGCCTCTTCAAAAGGAGAACAGGAGATGGGGCGTGATCAAAGATATAGAAAGAAAAAAGGCGATCGAGAGAACTGATGAAGTAACTCAGGGAAGGCCTGGGGGACACATCTGGCAACAGTAAGATGGCGTCCCATTGTATCATCAGGGATTGACGGATAAACTCGTATTAGTCAGCTTTCCGTTGCTGTAACACAACACCTGCTCCAATCAACTTAAAAGATGAAAAGGTTTACTTTGGCTCACACTCTGGGAAGTTTCACGAACTTCTTCTGGGGTTGTGGTGAAGCAGAAGTCATGGTGGGTATGTGATCTGAAGCCTAGCTGTTCACCTGCAGCTGTGACGTGAGGGAGAGAGACCCAAGTGCTCTACATGCCAAGCACTCGTGAATTGTCCTTCTGATGTCCCATAACAAAGTACTTTTATAGTCTTAGAATCGTTTATATCTATATGTTGTCTATTATTTGACAAGTTCATATTTGCATACATATTTTCATCATGTCTACCCTGCTCCCTTTCAGCAACCCCCTCCAGATAGCCTCCCAACACACCCCCTCCACACTTCAGGTTCTCTCTAGTCCAGTTTGCTCTACCCATATGCCCAAAGGTGGGGGTTTATTCCCTGTAGCATGGGCAACCTGCCAGTGGCCACATCCGCAAAGAAAAGTGACTCTTTCTCCTCTAGCAGAACTCATGGTGGCTGCAGTTAGCTGCATAATTCCACACAAGGTGAAGCTACCGAAGTCCAGCATGGATGCAGAGGTGCTCACAACTGCCAATGGCTCCTTAGCTGGGCATAGGGTCTTGTGAGCTCCTCTGCATCCATGCTGGACTTGGTTGGGTAGCTTCACCTTGTGTGGTTTTATTCAGCTAAGTGCAGCTACCGTGAGTTGGTGAGTGCACGGCACCCTTCCCCCGCCTAGGGCTCTTACATTCTTTCCCCACCCTGAGCCTCACAGCGGATGGAGGTGATACAGAAAGAAGTCCAGTCTAGGGCTGAGAATCCTTCAGTGTCCTGTACATCCTAGCATGACTTCTGGGTAGTGGCAGGACAGTGACCGGTCATGTTGAAATAGAGAACTTCAGTGGCTTCAGAATTGAAAGAAAAAGGAAGGAAGGGAGGGGGAAAGGGAAAGAGGGAGAAAAAAAAGGAAAAGAAAAGAGAAAGTCTTCCTAGAGATTCCGGAGTGGCTCGGTGAGTGAGAGCACTTGATGAGGATCTGATATTGGATCCTAAGCACCCAGAGAAACAGCCAGGCACAGCTGCACATGCCTATAAACCCAGCATTGAGGAGCAGAGACAGGTGGATCCGGTTGGCTCAGCGGCCAGCAAGCCTAGACAAAACATCAGGCATCCAGTCCAACGGCAATAGAGGTAGGTGCCGGGCATCCTGCTCCGGCCTCTGCCTGGGAGCACACATGTGTGCACACCCACACACTTGCCTGATCTCAACCCGAGTGTGCCAGAAAGGCGGTGGAAATGCTAGATTTCTGGTCTCCTCTGAATCGCCCCCCTGGGGACGGGGAGTATGTACCCCTATCACAAAGGTGTAGTTTCACGACCCCACTTTGAGAAACATGAGTTTGGGAACAGCAGCAGCCGGAGAGCCGCTATATCCAGGTCTGTCTGGACTCTGAGGTAGACGGTGGGTGGAAGTGGGGTTTTCATTGTGAGAAGCTGCCCAGAGCTGGAACTGTGAGTTCTCTGGGTCATCTCTAAGAGAAGCGCTGATGGTCAGACTGGTGAGCTTGTGAAACAGGCCCTTCCTGATGGTCAGTTATCTCACTATCCCCCACAGACCAGAGAGCAGGGTTCAGCAGGACTGGGACACGGGCAGCATCCATAGAAACAAACCTTGAGCGACACCACTATACACTCCTGCCGTGCGTGCGTGCGTGCGTGCGCGTGCGTGCGTGTGTGTGTGTGTGTGTGTGTGTGTGTGTGTGTAGACACTGATGTCCCCACTGATTTCCAAGAGTCTGCAGAAAAGGTGTCGGTGCAGTGTGCTGGAAACCCTGAACTCACAGTATGCATTTCTTGAAGTTCAGGGTCACCTGCTTTTACCAGATGCTACCAGTTCAGGAGCACTGGCTGTTGGGTGGTCCCTCCAACTTCCCAGTCCTCAGTGTGATACTTGGTAGTAACAGAGGGTGTCACAGACAAGAAGCAATGCCCCCTGGGCTGTTGCTGTTGTGTGTGGCACCTGTGGGCTGATGAGTGAGCACAACCCTCGCCTGAGGAAGAGTGCCCAGGAGTTTGAAGGTTCTGCTGACCCTCAGGAGCCTGACAGACAACAACATACCCAGACCCCAGAGACCAGCAGGTGACTGAGTTTGGCATGCCCATGTAGGAACTGAGGGAACCAGGGGTAGGATGCGAAACCTTGACCCGGAAGCTGCCCAAATTCCAAGGCCAGAACTGAGCATATCCTTAAGATGGAGAGGAGATGAAAAGCCTCCGATCTGTGGGGTTGGCTTTGCATCAAAGTTCAATTAGTGGAAGTCATTTCAGCTGATTCTATTATAGGGAAAGCTTTCAAAAACCCCAAAGATGTTACACCAAGTAAAATTGGTGTCTTCTAGCCAGGAGCAGTCCTACCCCCCTGCCCAGATGATCAGCAGTGTGAGGAGGTCTCGTCCCTTCTAGCCTGAAATTTGTTATTCAAAAGTGAAGCCTGTGACGGTCATTTTCCAGTCAGCCCAGGATTTCTGAAACAACTCTCCTCACAGCTTGGACTTCAGTTTATTTCAAGGAGCAACATTCTACAGACGACAGTTCTAGAAATACCTAGTGACATTAGACTGCTCATAGCTGATATTATTATTGATCATGACTATTCAGCTCCTGACTGTAACACAGGACCCCACCCCCACCCCAAGAATGATCCGTTTGGGTAATGTATTTGCAGAGGATTGAAAGACAATGGCCCCCAAAGGGAGTGGCACTATTAGGAGGTGTGTCCTTGTAGGAGGAAGTGTGTCACTGTGAGGGTGGGCTTTGAGGTCTCATATATGCTCAAGCTATGCCCGGTAGTACCGTTCACTTCCTGTTGCCTTTGGATCAAGTGGTAAAATTCTCCAGCACCATGTCCGCCTGCACACCGCCACACTCCCAACCGTCATGCTCCTGCCACGATGATAATGGGCTAAACCTTTGAACTGTAAACTCAGTTAAATGTTTTCCTTTATAAGAGTTGCCGTGTTAAAGCCTAAACCCCTCCCTTCGTGGCCGTGTAGCTGACGGTACTGTAGGAATTACTATCACTGTACTATGAGAGGAAGCTGCAGGCACAGTAGCACGTCTAAGACTGTGAGACAGAGTGACTTATATCTGTGACTTAGTCGATGTGCCAGGGAACTCCTTTTGTTTTAAAGAACTAATCATTGTATTAATGGCTTGTAGTGTGAAAACCACTCACCAATAAAGACGGAACGGATGGGATCACCCGTCTCTCCCTTCAGAAGATGTCCGTTTTGGGAGCAAGAGTTGGCAAACAAGTACTCCTGTAAGCTGGTAGGTTTGTGTCCTGAGGGACGTTAGCCTTTTAGTCTGTGTGGGTTTTACTTCAGGGCCTGCTTACTTTGCCTGTGAGGTGGTCATCACCATCACCTGGGATACCGCCTCCTTCCTCTCAGACCTGTGAGGACCAACCTTCCTCGTGGGCCTGAAAACTGAGGTCTGGCCCTCAGAGCAGGTGCAAGGCTCCCTGGGACTGATGCCGTTCATTTTCTCAAGTGAGGTCTCCTGCATGGAAGGAGGGGGCCAGAACAAGGAGGCAGAGAACTGGACTCTCTAGAACCTGGAGCTGGGAAATAATGCAGGTTGCTAGTGTTTAGGAAGAAAGGTGTCAAACATTGGTGGCCTTTGGAAAAATGGTTCAATCAATAACATAAGTGCCCGCTGTGCAAGCATGGGGACCCAGGTTCAGATCCCAGCAGCCTTGACACCGGCAGAGGCCCAGGTCTGTAATCCCAGTGCTGGGGTGGCTGAAGACAGGAGGATCATGGGAACTCTTTAGCCAGCTAGTCTAGCCAATCAGTGGCCCAGGGTCAGTGGTACTCTGTCTCAAGGAACAAGGCAAAAGTGATGGAGCGGGATTCTCAATGTCCTCCATGGGCCTATGTAAACATGCACAGGTACACACACACATACACACACACACACACACACACACACACACACACACAGACACACACCACACCACACCATCAACACCAGCACCAGCACCAGCAAAAGCAAAAGCAAAAAGAGGGAGTCAGGTCAGTGAGATGGCTCGGCAGAGAGAAGCAAGCCTGACAAACTGGATTCAATTCTCACTCACACAGTGAAAGGAGAGAACCAGTTCCTCTGACTTCACACATGTGCTGTGGCATGCATGTTCCCATTTACACCCACACACATGAATATGGCCTCACACACGTATTGTGGCTTACATGCTCCCACATGCATGAATAAATACATATAAACATTCTTTTAAAAAAATTAAAGGTGGAATTAAAGGTAGATGAAGACATTGGAAGTCAGCCTCTGCCCTTTACACACACAATGTGCACCTACACATACAGCACACACTACACACCCCCCAAAAGTTACAGCCATATAACCAGCCCTGCAAGGTGCGTTCCCACAAGGAAACTAGAGCCCATGAGGTGTCAGTCTGTAAGTTGTGCTGACTCCCTGCAAACAAAGAGCACAGGCAGGGTGAAAAGTCCGGCCACAGTCATGTCAGAACGGTGACAGGGGTGGCCTCAGAGAGCAGATTCCACTGGCTCTCTCAGGATGACTGCTCGCGAAGTGGCCTGACAGATGAGCTGACATCCAGCGCTTTCCTAGGTGGTCTTCCTTGCTGACGAGTACTGCAATTATTGTCAAGACATTTTACAGAATGTGAGGAACCAAGAGCTGGAAAAGGTAGGCTTTTGTCTATAAAATGCAAGCACTTGTGATTGGTGGTCAACCACTTAACTTGATCAGATCCCTCCAGGGATATCCAGAGCTATCCCACTGCATCAAACACCTCATCACGCAACCGTCTGGTCATTGGTGAGGTCTGGGAAGTGGTCTGGTCTCAGCACAAACATTTGGAAATTCTTCAAGGTTCTAGTACGAGTATCATCACTCTCGAAGAACAGATTCAGCTGAGCCTGAATACAGTATGGGCTGGTAATAGCTACCTTTTTCCCCCAGTAATGCCCAAGCCATTTTATCAACACATGTCAAAAGAAACTGGACTTTAGGGATTGTGGATTTAGCTAGCTCAGTGGTAGAGAGCTTGGCTAGCAAGCACAAGACCCTGGGTTCAGTCTTCAGCCTGAAAAAGAAAAAAAAGAGGAAGAAAAAAGAAAAAGGACTTTGAGGCAGGTGATCTGGCATAGGCATTGTAGATTTTATTCTAGAACTGACTGTGTGGCACTCGGTGATACATCACCTACCTATAGTATAAAGTATAAATGGGGCCTCCCCATTACAGAAGGAGGGGCATAGAATGGGCTGTGGAAAACACAAAATTGTTTTGGTTTTTCAAGACAGGATTTCTCTGTGTAACCCTGACTGTCCTAGAGCTCACTCAGTAGACCAGACTGGCCTCAAACCCCACAGAAATCTGCCTTCCTTTGCCTCCCAAGTGCTGGGCTTAAAAAAAATTAATTTTTGAATTACAGTTTATTTATTCTATGTGTGGACATTACACATGTGGGAAGTCAGGAGGCGACTTTCAGGCGTTAGCTCCGTCCTTCCACCATGTGGGGCAGGGGTGGAACTCAAGAAACCGTGCTTGGCAGCATGTACTTTTGGCCATTTGCCTGCCTGGATCTTACTTTTCTAAGCATGAGATAAAAATCCAGGGAAACAAGGGCACACTCCAACAAAAGTTTCCCCGATGCTTTTCGGACCTAAGCATTTCAGCTTGGAGTGGCAGGCCGCTCAGCATGCACACACGGGCTACGGAGCCAGTGTAAAGTGTGACAATGAGAGAGAACCAGCGGGCCCCTCTTCTGTCTGCAGCATCACGACCCAGAGTCTCTCACAGCTTCCTCCACTCTCTCAGCAGAGAATTGCTTAAATCATGTCCTGTGACTGCCTCCATCTCTGTGACTCGGAAGGCATTTTCCCCAAAGCTTGAGAAATGCCTGATTTAGTATTGAAAGCAACAGTGTTACCCAATAAGTCTGATGGGTCCTAGAGCTGTTCATTGGTCACCTTTTCCTGTCGGTGTTAGCCGGCTACTGTGAACTGCAGCAAAATACCCAAGACAAACTTGCAACGAAGGGGCATTTCTTTTTGCTTGTAGTTTGGGAAATTTCGGTCCATGTTTGATTGGCCTCATCACTTTGCATCTCTGAGGAGGTAGAACATGTGAAGGCAGGAAGTGAGCCTCAGAACAGAGTATTTCCCCTGGTGAGACCCTATGAGAAAGAGGAAGAGAGCAGGGTGTCACAGTCCTCTTAAAGGCCACACCCCCAGTGGCTGGGACACTGCCTATTGGGCCTAACCTCCTAAGAGCGTTACCAGCCAAGGACCAAGCCTTTAACCTATAGGCCATTGGGAGATAGTTCACATTCAAACTATCACAGTTAATGTAACAAAATGCCTGGGAAGGGCTCCTTTTTAAAGGATTCAAAAAAAAGTCATAGTTTTAAAGGTTCAAGGTCTTAAGGACTTGGTCTGATGATAGCGTTCTTGTTGGCAGCTCAGGGCAATACAGCAGATTGTGTGTGTGTGTGTGTGTGTGTGTGTGTGTGTGTGTGTGTCTCTGTGTGTGTGTGTGCACGTGTCTGTGTGTGTGTGTGTGCGCGCGCATGCGGGCACCTGGATTTCTCCTCTTCTTATAGAACCATGAGCATCCAGTCATCAGGCCTCTTTCCTAATGACCTTCTGTAATCCAAGTCAGTTCCTTAAAGGCCCTGTCTTTAAACACTGGTATCTCCATCCTCCACAATGGCATTAAACCTCTGCATAAGTTCAGGGGAGGACAAACCGTAGCAGGCTGCATGTTAGAATGTTCTAGGAGCCCAGATAGGAAGAGCAGAAGCTAAAAGGACCTCCCAAAGCAGGCCGCCATGCTGCTTCCAATACCAGCAGGAAAAGCAGAGGCTGAGCAGTCAAAGCCTAGAGACAGAAGGGCATCCAGATGGAGCCTATGTTGTGGGCAGAGGCAGCAAGATGTTTCCCAATGGGACATGATGATGAAAGACTCCAAACCTAAAGGAGATGGTGGCAGAGGCTGGACTAGCAAAGTTTCTGCCTGCCCCTCCCCCAAAAGTTTCAACCCAGTGGGAAAATAGGGAAGGCCACCATTTTGGATGTGTCTGGACAGGAGTTTCATCATGGTCAATGTGAGAAAGGACACAGTTCAGCCTTGGTCAGTAACAGATATCAGGGAGAGGGGGACACACTGAAGAAACACTTGTGAATGTTGCTCACCAGTGAGCAGGAACAGGGACCTTGGAGCAAGAGTCACCAACCAGGCTATAAGTGGATGGAGACACATACTCCGCCCTCCAGCATAGCATTTTCCTGACTCTTTGGAGGAGTGTCCTGTCAATAGGATCTCAAGTCCAGGTCTTCACTGTGGCTCTCACTTCCTTGACAGCCTATACTGGGACTCACTTCCTGCCCAGGGTCCTTGGAGGGCTTTGTCCTGCCTCAGGATGTCTCCACAGAGATAAATCCCACAGGGCAAGAATCTCAGGGCTGGAGAGATGGCTCAGTGGTGAAGAGCACTCATTGCTTTCGTAGGGACTGAGTCTAGTTGCCAGCATGAGCATGGTGGCTCACAACCACCTGTAACTCCAGCTCCAGGGGATCCAATGCCTCTGACGCTGCAGGCTTACACACACACATCTGTGAATACTAACACAGAGACGCACGGTCACATACACACACTTAATAACAAACCTTTGAAGGCGACAGTCTTCATTGGCTGGCAGCTGCCAATCTAGTTTTTAAAAAAAAAAAATTGGAAATGGGCGGATAAAACAGGAAAAGAAGGAAACTGACAATTTGCCCCTCAACGTGCTGTCCTCTTGATTTCCGAGACGCTCCCATGACTTCACAGTTGGTGCTGAGGGGGAGGCCTGAGGTGCAAGGCTGTTACTTTTCTCTTTGAGCTGGAAAATGAACAAAGGGATTAGTCAAGTCAGTCAGTGAACTTTTATTCTCAACCCTTGATTGGGCCCCAGTGGCCCAACCTTCGTCTTATGATCAACTGGAGCCCCCTGGTGGTCAGAAACAGCATTCCATCTAGGAAGCACCCTTAAGGAAATAGGTTTCCTGAAGTGAGACCAAGGCAGGGCAGGCGGGCTTTGATTGCTGAAGAGTAGTTTCTGCTGGAGAGATGATGGCTCAGTGGTTAAGAGCACTGGCTACTCTTCCAGAGAACCCGGGTTCAATTCCCAACAACCACATGGTCGCTCTCAACTGTCTGTAACTCCAGCTGCAAGGGATCTGATGCCTTCACACAGAAACGCACGCAGGCAAAACACCAGTGCACACGAAATAGAAAGAATAGTCTCCAAACACGGCTATAGCTGGTGAGGCTGATAGCACAGCTTCATGTGCCCTGGTATGAAGCCCATGCCAGGCATTCGGGGCCTCTGACAGCCTGTGGGGTCACTGACTGCATGGGGGTGGGACCCACAAGGCACAGCCTGTGGGGTCACTGACTGCATGGGGGTGGGGCCCACGAGGCACAGCTTGAGTTTCTGATGATGCCTTCTATCACATTAGGTGGAGGAATTAATCACATCCTTCTGGAAATCTCTGCAGCAAGACACCGTCATGCTCATGTCTCTGCCTGACGTGCGCCAGCTCTTTGGATGCTATGACATGCAGCTGTTTAAGGTGGGCAGACCCTTGGTTTGCCTGCTTATCCCTTCCAGAGACAGATGCCAGTGGTTGAGTTAGAGCAGCACCCTCAATATGCACCAGCCCAGGACAGCACACCCAGTACACACACCGGCCCAGGACAGCACACCCAGTACACACAGTGGCCCAGGACAGCACACCCAGTACACACACTGGCCCAGGATAGCACACCCAGCACA
>NC_022028.1:24806908-24816024 GCF_000317375.1 Microtus ochrogaster | reverse complement strand
ACACACCGGCCCAGGACAGCACACCCCAGTATATATACCAGCCCAGGACAGCACACCCCAGTACACACACCGGCCCAGGACAGCACACCCCCAGTACACACACCGGCCCAGAACAGCACACCCCAGTACACATACCAGCCCAGAAAAGCACATCTTTAACACACACAGACCAATGCATGATGAACCAGGGCCTTTTGCTTTTTTAAATTTCCTCATACAAAGAAAACAATGACCCATAATTCAGACTTTAGCCAGTTTCCATCTCTGGACATATCAACCAAGGATGTTCTATTTATTGTTATCTTGTTTGCTTGTTTGTTTGTTTCTTGGATACAGAATCCTCCTATGCAGTCAAAGTTGACTTTGAACTCACAATCCTCCTGCCTCAGTCTCTGGTCCTGGGATTACAGATGTTCCCAGGCCAGTCTTTTAAAAGGGCATTTTCCAGGGCAGTCACAGGAGAGATGACTCGGAGGTTAAGAGCACTGACTGCTCTTCCAAGGGACCCAGGATTGGTTCCCAGCACCCACATGGCAGCTCACAACCTTCTCTAACCCCAGTTCCAGGGGATCCAAAGCCTCTTCTAGCTTCATCGGGCACTGCACACATGTAGTGCACAGATGTGCCTTCAGGGAAACACTTGTGCACATAAAAATAAATAAATAAAATTTCAGAGAAAAAAAGATGTTTTTGAATGCAGAACCATGGTTGGTTACTCATGGTTGTAGGGTTTGCCTTGCTCTGTGGCTCCGTTCTCTGGAGCAGTCCCTGGGTTTTGAAGGTCAGACAGGCATTGTTTCTGTGGTGATCTTGTCTTGCTCATCACAAATCTCACCTTTCAGGTTTTCCAGATCTGGAGCTTCTAGCTTTCCACCACAGAAGGAGAATGAAAGAAGCCGACTCTGTCCTTAAACGTAGATTTTGACCCTCCTGGTAGTAACCAGAGTGCTGGCTGCTTTGTTGTTTGATTTGGTTTGGCTCTGGGCTTTTGTTTGCATTAGTTGAATCAGGGGCTAGAGTGGATCTCAGTGGTTAGTATTTGCCTAGTATGCACAATCCATCCGCAGGATCAGAAAGAAAGAAAAATGATTCCAGTATCAAAATTTGGAAATTCAGATTCCAGTTCTGGCACACAAGGGTGCCAGCATGCCCTGTACAAAAAACAGTGGCTGCATTAGGTCATTAGTGACCTCTCTGACCTACCACGACCAGCTGGGTCCCTGTGTTAGTCACTGGTAGCACCTGCGGCCACAGGCCGGAACATGCTCTTTGATTCTTTCCCTGCAGGGCCTGGAGGACACTCTCCTCCCCGACTTCCTGGAGGACGTTAGTATCCAGTACCTGAAATCTGTCCGGCTGTTCAGTAAGAGATTCAAACTGTGGCTTCTCAGTGCTCTGGAAGGGTTTCCAGCCGTCTTACAGATCTCCAAACTCAAAGGTAGGGTTTCACACAAAACCCAGATTCTGCACGACGAAGAACTGAATGTTGCCACAAGGGCAGCTCCATCCACTGGTGGGTCGTACACAGTAACCTTTTGCCCCTGACCTGTGAAATAGATGCAGAGCCCCGTCTGCCTGGGTGATTTTGTCATCAGTGGTTCTGATGGCTTCCTGGATTGAGCCACCCACTGCAAACACTGCCTGGGTATTTTCTCCTTAATAGCTGTCAAATGGATAGCCAAGTTCATTCAGGAGGAGAGGGGAAAGAGTAAGCAACTGCCCCCTGCCACATGCAGCCTCTCCCCCCACAACCTCTTGCCCCCCCCAGACAGCCTCTTCCCCCCCACAGCTTCTCCCCACCCCCACAGCCTCCCCCCACAGCTCTCCCACACACACACATAGCCTCTGGCCCACACACACACAGCCTCTGCCCCCCCACAGCCTCTCTCCTCTCCCCACACATACCTTTTCCCTCCCATCCTTCCCTTTAATAGTTTTTCCAAAGATATGAGAAAGATGGGGCATTTGGAGATCTTGGGGCAAATTCTAGACTCCTCGGAATGCCTGTCTTAGTTAGCTCAGATTGCTCTAGTACATCGTGCCCTGGGCAGCTCAGCAGCTGCTGAGAGTCGATCCTCAGCTGTTTGTGAGGAAGGGATGCTGTACAGGCTGGAGGTCCAGCGTGAGGGCAGTGGCAGATCTGATCTAGTCAGGACCTGTTTTCTGTTTCATAGACAGTCCGTCTGCTTTGCCCTCACCCTGGGGAAGAGGTGAGGAATTTACCTGAGTTTTCCTTTCTTAAAAGCACCAATCCCCTTTGGGAAAGTTCCACGTTCATGACTAATTTGCTCACAGAGGTGCCTCAGTACCATCGCGGTGGAGCGATGCTTCACCGTATGGATAAGGGGGCACCAACCACCCCGTAGCAGCCCAATCCAGAAGCTAGGATTATACAAGTCTCTGCCACCAGGCTTCTATTGGCCATGCAGTTGCTACCAGACTCCCTCAGCCTTTGGGGAAAGGCCCAGCAAATGGGTGAGGAGGAGGAGAAGGCCCAGACTCAGGCAGCCCAGCTTTCCTGCTTAGCCATGGGTGCCTCCCCCGCCTGCCCAGAGGAGCTAGAATGTGCCGAAGGAGTAACGGCCCTGTGTATTATTCTTCACAGAAGTCACCAGATTCGTGAAAAGACTCAGGAGAAAGACATACCTTTCCAACATGGCAAAGGTACACCCAGCTCAACCTCCCTACATGTTCCCAAGGCACACGGTGAAGCTCCATATCTTCCCTGAGAGCGGGCAGTCACTGCCTGCAGGAGGGAGGCCCTTTCATCCCAACCATAGGCTGGGGAGGCCCTCAGGTCCCGTGGTGCAATGCGAGAAG
Organism: Microtus ochrogaster; assembly: GCF_000317375.1. Taxonomy (NCBI): domain Eukaryota; kingdom Metazoa; phylum Chordata; class Mammalia; order Rodentia; family Cricetidae; genus Microtus; species Microtus ochrogaster. The sequence continues at coordinate 24,813,204 of NC_022028.1, read as the reverse complement.
CCCACCCTGCCTCTGGCCACTGGAAGGCTCCAATCACCTCTAATCTCTGCACAAGAGAGAAAGCAGAGCAGCATTTAACAGATACGGGAGGGATGCCCTGGGGGTGCCGACCTGGGTCAGCTGGTGTCAGAGGTGAGAGGTGAAAGGCAGCACCGTAGACCTATGATGGACAGATAGATGGGCAGGCAGACAGACCCCTCCCCCTCTACATGCAACCCTCTGGACTCTGTGTGTCTGGGGCTCCAGTCTCCTCTGCTCTGAGCCTTTGGCATTTGTGGCAGTTGTGTAGCTGGTGTACACGCTAGAGGATGGTGATATAGCTCGAGCCTCCTGGATCTGTAGGTTTCTCCCCATAGGCTCAACTCATCTCAGCCTGAAAATGATTCAAAGGCCTTTAACAGTCGTGTCTGTACTGAGTGTGGACAGACATTCCCTGTCATCGTGCCTGCAGCAATACCACGCCACACAGCATTTACGGTATCCAGTGCTCCGAGTGCTCTAGAGATGGTCTCAGTTGTAAGGAAGGCTGTATGGACCGTGCACAAACACTGCATCTATAAGGGACTCGAGCACCTAGAAAACCTGGCATCCATTCCAGCCCACCCACAAGCAGCAGGTAGACAGGAAAGCCCACTGGCCACTGGCTAACAAGGCCCCCAGGTCTCGTGGTGCTCGTCAAGCTCACCCTGGCCCTTGCACTGGGAGATTCCAGTCACCTCAGCTCTCTCTGTACACGGGCATACAGAGCATCTAGAAACCAACCCCACACTGATGCCAAGAGACCCTGGATATGAGCCTGAAATCCTTCAGACAGCAGATCACGAGACAGCTCGGGCACCAGCGCTATGCCCCAAGTCCTTCTGAGCTGGAGAGGAACTCACCGGGTCCTCTGTTAAGCAGTCCATATATCTAGCATGTGTCCTTCCCTGGGTTCTGAGCTGGTCCTCAGGCCATCCCCAGTCTGGAGTGCAGATGCATTCATGGGTCTTCCTGGCAGTGGCAATGTAGTGGGCCCTTGATTTCATCCCAATCAGGGGGCACATTTGGGTTCTGAAGTGAGCCCTGCTTGGAGCCTGATCTCTGCTCTTGTGCCCCCGTGAGGATATTTACTGAATATCCTAAGCAGCCTAATGCTGCTCCCTCCTCTGGGAAATGCAGATTGGTGTAGTTGAAGGCTGACCGGGCACCTATACTATGAAGTCATGAAACGTAAAGGTTTCTATAGTCCCCGCCTGATAATTCAGTAAATCAGCTCTTAACGGTTACGTTCATGTTGGAAGCTTCCCAGCAGGAGGCACAGAAACAGGGCTGGGAATGCATCTCAGAGACAAAGTGACTCCTTGGATGCCCAGAGCAAGGGAGAGGGAGAGAAGGCAGGCTTCTGAAACCCCACAGCCGTCTGCTCAGTATCAAGGACAACATTGTAAGATACTGATTAATTACCCCCCAGTTTCTTTTCTAGGGTCTTGGGCCTGAGTAGGGTGCTGAGGAAGAGGAAGCTTGGCAGGTCTGGCTTCCGGAGCTAAAAGGCATACAGCCTGAACATTCCATGCCATTTGAGATTTGATGTTAGTGGATGTACCCAGAGCCACTTTTCCTTCCCCTCAACAGCAATAGGAAGTTCTGGGATGTCCAGGGGGATGATCCACGGTACCACGACAGGAGGTAATCCTTGTTCTCCCTCTGCATCCTTAGACGATGAAGATGGTCCTGAAGAATAACAGGCGAGTCGGCCTTCTGAAGTCAGATTTGCGTGCCATCATCAGCGAAGGCACTTTGGATATTTCGAAGAATGTCCTGGCAGGTGACTCGGGCCATGAAGAGGATCTGGAGAGCCACACAGAGATGAAATGTAACCCTCCTTCTCGGGCACTCTCCCTTTGGGGCAGGCATAGCCACGACTAGGAAGATCCCCGGACAGCTCAGCCATAGTTACTAGCTGACTATGCTCAATGCATGTCTTCCTGTAGGGGGCGACAGGAAACCCAGGAAATCCCCTATGCATCTGCTCCCAGGGCCTTCCTGAGGGTCAGACAGGGTGTCAGTGCCAATGCATGTTTGGGGAGAGAGGGCACAGAGAGATGAGGCTTCGTTGTTGCTGCTTGACAGCGTTTCTATCCAGATACCCTCCTCACAGGGACAGGGAGAGTCATTCTGCATCTGTCTTGTACACACACTAATCCATTCTGTGTGACGGGATGGAGTCAGCCCCGTGCCTTACCAAGCCCTGTTGACCTGCTGTTAGCCCCGTAGAACTCTAACAATGTGGGGTGTAGGGGTCCGGCTGCTTACCGTGGCACTATTCCACAAACAACCCATACAGAGTGCCAGATTCCTCCCACTTGACATTCGAGAACTGTAATCCTTTTCCAAGAAAGGGAAATTCATTTTCTACAAAGAGGCCCAGTTAATTGCTGGCGACACACTGAGTTTGGGGGGTGGGGTGGGGCAGGAACAGATAGAGTGATTGGAACCTTCCCAGAGGACCTTTCAGGAGGGTGGCAATGGGTGCCGAGCTCCACTTCCAGTCAGAATACTCCAGAAAGATCTAGCAGATTCTCCCTCTGAAGGCTTAACCCCCCTCCCCAGCCACCCACTGTGACTGAAGCTACCTGCAAAGACACAAATGCCTTCCGGTGTCAACTGTGCTCATGCTGGGCCACCCAGAGGGCCCCCACCACATAGCAGCACTTCGGCTTCTGTTACCCGATGGATGCGCGGATTCAGTAACACATAAGCCACCTGCAAAATAGTCTTTTCTTTGACCTTGAAGTAGAGGTGGCCTTGCCAAGGCTGTATGAGCTGGTTATTAAGCTGTGAATAACCCATGCTTTTGGTAATAGTATCTGTCAACCCTCTTTCACTTGTCACTTATGTCCCATGTCCCTGACCCTGGCTGTCTCCAATCTAGATGCCCCTGGCATGCCCCAGTTCCCTTCGCCCAGCAAGCTTCAGAGCCCTGGGCATCAATTCCCAATAGTGATAGGCTTAAGGGTCTCCCTTCAAGGGCACTGGCTTCCCCAGAAAACCCAAGTGGGCATCCATACACTATTCTTGTCCCTAGCTCCAACCCATCTATAGAGCCCAGTGAAGGCACAGGGGCTCCAGACACCTACAAACTTCTTCTTGGCCTGCCTAGGGCACAGGTGTGTCTGCTAGTATCCCTCTGTGTCCCTCCAAGAGGCTGCAGTGTTCAGTTAGTGCATTGCTAGCTACTATTGGTACCTGAAGGCCCGTGTTTCTAAAATCCAGGGGCACGGCACCCTGCTGCTTTCCTAAACCCTTGCTGGGCAGCTGCCCCCAGGAAGGAGGGGGAGTTCTTCCTCCTCCCATGCTACCTGGGACACCCAGACCTGACGTCACACACAGGCGGGGGGTTCCACCTGTGTGAGTACATAACCCCAGGCAAGGCTCTTACTGCCTTTGATGCCCCCACCATTTCAGTGACACTAATAAACTAGCTCATTTATGAAACTGTCAGGGATAGGTGAGGTCATGTCTGCACTGTGCGGTGAGCTCATCTGAAGCCCAGACTCTGTGTAATTGCAAGGTAGAGCTATTGTCTCCAAGCATGTCTTTCCATTGCAACAAATGGCAGAGATAAGACTACGATTACCAAGAAGGGGGCCCCAGAAATGACTGGGGTGATCCTTTGTGATCAAGATGAGTCCCGGGAATTCCCTCTGGACTGTTCTTCGGGTCTGGCCCCTGGGTTACTGGGGCATGAGTACCTAGTTCATGCAATCTTTTGTTTAGCCCACTCTGTGCCCTTGCAGGCTTGGGCTGTCTGATTTCTTTGCTGGAAACCTCAACGGATCTTGCTGAACTCCTGAACTGTGTATCTTCAAGCCTCCAAGAGCTCGTCTTCCAGGTAGAAAACTCTGAATTCTTACAGGACAGGAGTGGGTGTTGATCCTTCCAGCTAAATTATAGCCTCTAGTACCCAGCACTTACCCGTATGACTCTGGCCTTGATGGCCTTGGAGGTGGGAAGCTGGGCTCTGAATTCAGCCTTTGTTTCCAAAGAGCACAGGCCTTGAGAGAGTCCCTTTGAAGTTCTGTCTGTCCTGAGGGCATGAGAAAGAAGTTCTCTGATGGTCACAAGTATATTGGTGTAGTGTGGGTGTTATGCCAGGGACTTGGCCTCTCAACTCTCTAACAAGGCACAAAATTGGGAGATGGCATGCCATGTTGCGCATGTGCACACGTGTGGGGTGTGTGTGTGTGTGTGTGTGTGTGTACTGTATTTAAGTGAACATGGGGTAGCATACATGTATGTGAGTAGAAGTGCTAGATGGGAGGAGTAAGGTATATGGTTGTGCATGTACACGCGTTTGGGTACACAGGTGTCTGTTAGAATAAGGGATGCGTCTACAGATGAGTAGAGGCAGGTGTGCACATAAACCTTAGAAAGAGAGAATGGGGGGGAGAGGGCATGAGCATCAAGTGGACTGTTGAGGAGGAAGGGTCTGCCCTGGGAACAGCAGTGTCCATCCGGGTGTTTTACAAACATGTCCCAATAAAGTGGTTTGAAGAACCTCAAAGGCTGGGCATGGTTTAATCCCAGAATTCTAGAGAAAGAGGCAGGAGGATCTCTATGGGTCCATAGCAAGCTCCAGAACATCCAAGACTGCATAGAGAGAACCTATCTCAAACAACAACAACACAAACCAAACAACAAAAAGAAGAAGAAAGGAAGAGCCGAAAGGGGGGCTGCAACTGTGTATAGGTGAGGGGGGTTGTGTAGACACAGCACTGCTTAGCATGTGTGAAGTTGAGGTTTCCACTCCCAGGACCACACACACGTGTACACGCATGCACACATACACACACGCGCACACACAGATGGGTGGTCAATGGGTGGACCTCTTGGGATTCCTTTCACTGCGGTTCTGGGCTTAACTTTCATTGCCATCCAAGTGGACAGCAAGCCATGAAAAGCCACGAATACCAAGAGAGGAGCTATAGCACCATGCCTGTGGTTCCTGTTGAGCGGGGCAGCTCAGGGCTGAGGGCCTGAACTTAGATGGAATCCAGGACTCGCCTTGAAGGGGCCTTGGAGAAAGCGTGGGACGTGAAGTGACATGTGAAAGGCACACAGCCTGAATATCAGCCGAGCAAGAGGGGCGAAGTTTCGGGGAAGAGAACCCTAGCATAGACTTGTAGGCCAGATCCAGGACCTTGGGGCCTGAGAACTGGAAAAGGGCTCCAGGCATTCTCCTACCAACACTTCCCTGTCCCTCCCCTCCTAGCCTTCTTGGTAGCCCTGGCCGGCATCTGCATCTCCAAGAGATGAGTCAAAAAAATGCCTAAGAGTCCGGAAGCTCTTTCCAATGGTTCCTCTCTTTCTTTGCTTCTTAAAAGATAATCACCCCAAGCTATGTGAGGAGGGTGCACACCTAAGACTAAGAAACTGAGGCTGGAATATTATGAATTCAGGACTAGCCTGGGCTACATAGCCAGACCCTGTGTAAAAGAAAAAAGTAGTCATAATTCCAGATTCTATACTGGACACTGATGGACTGGACAGCTGAAAGGTTGTGCCTTCTCAAGGATGCAGGCTTCTGAGGGTCTGCCCTGTGTCTGCATAGTCACTCAGACTCTGTCTTTAACCAAGAAATCTTGAATGCCAGCCCTGCCTCTAAGCAGCCAGGCTGACCTGCTCACGGTGCAAGTCACATGACCCCACGTGACCCCACGTGTTGCCCGTCTCCAGCACCTTCTCTGCAGTCTTCACCAATGTGGCGTGTTACGAAAATGGTGCTTTTGTAGAGCAAGCCCTGGCAGGGCTTGTTATTATAAAATAGTCTGGCTGACTTAAAAATAACAGTACAGATGATTGTCAACCAAACAGTCAGTGCAGAGCCTTGGGCCTGTCAAAGATGACTGATGGCCTTGGTTGTTAGCATCTGGCGGGGTGCTAGTGACGAAAATGTCCAACTTTGTTCCCATCCTACTCAGTTTGGACCCAAGAATACTTTTAAATGTAGAAATCGAGAAGTGCCTTGGAGCGACGGTGGTGGGACAAATGTTCCCTGGTGCTTCTGGCCACCCAGAGCTCCCTCCCAGGTGCCTTTAGGTGACACCCCATCCCTGTGGACCGAGGATGTGGCTCAGCTGGTAAGGTTCTTGCCTGGCATAGATGATGTCTAATCCCCAGCATCTCATAAAAACCGTACACAGTGCTGCATCCGTGTAATCCCAGCCTCTAGTAGTGCACCCCTGTAATCCCAGCCTCCAGTAGTGCACCCCTGTAATCCCAGCCTCCAGTAGAGCACCCCTGTAATCCCAGCCTTC
>NC_022028.1:24805934-24806433 GCF_000317375.1 Microtus ochrogaster | reverse complement strand
CAACCAAACTTTCCCTCTCTTCTTCAAAGGCATACAGTTGCCAGTCACACACGGGCCACATGGCCTGTGACCGACACTTAGACAGGGCTTGGGGACACTCATGGAGTATACATACACACTTAAAACTCACGGCATTCCATGGTTGTAGTGCCCATGTGAGCAAATGCTGCTCTTAGTCTCCACAGAGAACATCATAGTCACGTGTGGCAGCATCCGATTGACACCCACGTTAGTGCCAGCCACCTCAGTCATCAAATGGCCAGAGTTCTGTGAGCGCAAAGGCAGGCACTCACACCCCTAGCGACCAGAGCTGTTTCCCACACAGGCACCCCCCATCCGATCTAGTGCTGTGGGTTCTGTGCCCCCTGTCAGTTAGACAAGGCGTGCAGAAGAGCTGGTTTACGGGAACCACCAGTGGTACGTCTCCACAGCATTTCTTGTGGTACCTGCTAAAGAAAATGAATTGAACAAAGCTAATTTAAACAAAGAATGGCTCCTG
>NC_022028.1:24800543-24801165 GCF_000317375.1 Microtus ochrogaster | reverse complement strand
CCCTGTAATCCCAGCCTCCAGTAGAGCACCCCTGTAATCCCAGCCTTCAGTGGTGCACCCCTGTAATCTTGACCTTCAGAGATATACACAGTGACACACCTCTGTAATCCTGGCCCTCAGAGGTGTGTACACAGTGATGCACCCCTGTAATCCCAGCCTTCGGTGATGCACCCCTATAATCTTGGCCTTCGGAGGTATATACACAGTGATGCACTTCTGTAATCCTGGCCCTCAGAGGTGTGTGCACTGAGATCCACCCCTGTAATCCTGGCCCCCAGTGGTGCATCTGGCCTGCAGAGGTGGAGGTGGGAAGACAGAAATGCATCACCGAACTTGAGGCTGGGTTTCAGGGTTACCTCAAAAATAGATAAATAAATACACAACAAATGTACTCCCGTGTTTTCGCAGTCCCAATGTCCTTCAATATCACTCTCACTCCACCGTCTTGATCACTAGTGGGAGCCCCTCAGAGCTGAAAAACGTGGTAAGAAAGACGGCAAGGCTCAGAGAAGCCCTTGGGCCTGTGCAGGTTTTCCAAGGGGGGCAGAAAGAAGAAAAGACATTTCCCTGTCTCCAACCAAACTTTCCCTCTCTTCTTCAAAGGCATACAGTTGCCAGTCAC
>NC_022028.1:24765087-24799543 GCF_000317375.1 Microtus ochrogaster | reverse complement strand
AGGGTAAGGATGTGGGGTAAGGATGTAGGGTGAGGATGTGGGGTGAGGATTCAGGGTAAGGATGTGGAGTGAGGATGTGGGGTAAGGATTCAGGATGAGGATGTGGGGTGAGGATTCAGGGTAAGGATGTAGGGTAAGATGTGGGGTCAGGATGTGGGGTCAGGATGTGAGGAGACGGCTAAGAAGTGGGCATGATTATTCAGCCTTGATTCAATTGTGGTTTGATCAGGCTTAGTCAGGCTGGGCCTTGTCAGTCATAAGAAGATTGCTACTGTCTGTGGGCAGAGACATAGTCTTGTCACAAGAGGCTTACCCACCTCACATGTTGCTTCTGGAATCAAGAGGGTCTTCCTCAAAAATGACTCAGTGGAAGGGAGACAGATGGAAGCGGAAATGTCAGACTTCAGACTCGTCTGTGGATGCGGCAGTGTTTACCTGTGTGTACGGGCCACAGGATAACACTGGTCCTGTGCCCAGACACTGTCCACCCTTTTTTTTCTTGAGAGTCACCCCCCACAACTTTCCTGAAAGCATTGTAAAGATATTATGGTGGTTTGGGGGTTGGGTGGCAGGTAAGTATGCTGCCTGTATGAAGAGGTCAGAGGTCAACTTTCTAGGCATTGGTTCTCCTTCTATCGTGTGTTTGAGACAGGCTCGGGTCTTCCTGCTCATGAGGCAAGCAACTTCTTCAACAGCTGTCTCCTGAGCCAAACTCTAAGCCTAAGATTAGGATCCATCAGCTATCGGTAGGTCAAACTGCAGAGTCACGAACAGCAAAAGTGGACACTTTGTCTTTCTTACAAGACTAGAAATAGGCCTGCTTCCCTCTGCTTTGGTCCTTTTGGTTTTTTTTTTTTTAATTAAAAATAAATACTTCTCTCATATAGTACATCCCAACCACAGTTTCCCTTCCCTCCATTCCCCCCCCCCCTTCCTCTGTCCCTCCTCCCATTTACTCCATCTCCATTTCCCTTTAAAAAAGAACAGGCCTCCAAGAGGCAACACCAAACATTACAAAACAAACCCAATGAGACAAGGCAAAGCCCTCACACCGAGTCTGTCTCTGTTCTTACTTGGCCATCTCTGGCTCGCTCTTTGTCCTTCTCCTTTTAAAATGTCTGCTGTTTACAGATCTGTGTGTTTGGAAACATGGGGTTTGATGGTTGTAGTATGTTTTGGATTTTTTTTTTTTTTTAGTTTTGTTGCAAACACCAATATATTTTTTTTTTCTCTCACACGCAAAAATAATAGCGAAGCAAAAGCAAAGAGGAATTTGTCAAGCTGGCCTCCAGCTTCCAGCTAAGATGGAATTTCCTTCTCACCGCCGTGAGCAAAGCCATGACCCTGAGCCACAGAGACAGTTTTGGTAAGTCCACTACGACTCGGAGACATGCTTAAGGGGTCGAGAGAGCACTGAGGTGGGGGCGGCCTCCACGAGACAGCGCTTGCTCGACCTGTGCAAGGCCCTGAGTTCAAGCCCTGGCACTGAAAAGCAAGCAAAGAAATAATAACCGTATATAATAAATAATGTCTTATTAGATAAATATTAATAAATAGATAAATGATAAGGTAAATAACAAAAAGAATGTGACAGCAGTATAAATATTAATGCTGCTGTGTATAATCTATTCCTCTTTGCCTTAACATTTTGTATAATGTGCACCACAGACACAGAAAACCATGGTTACCTGTTTGTTGGTGGCAAGGTGACTGACTGTCCATCGAATAACTGGACTGTGTGTCAATCTCATCCGTCACAGCTGGACAGAGAGGAAAACTGTTCCTGCTTTTGAGTCATAAATTGTGACATTTTTGAGAAAAGTGCTCAGAGATGGGGGGGAAACATGTCCTTTGAAGCCCATTTTTAACTGTTAGGAACAGCCACTGCTAAAACCACCACCGTGTGCAAATGGCAGAAGGAAGTGGAGCAGCAGACTTCCTGCTGGTTTTCCTCTGTCGAGGCCAGCCATGTCAGTGGGGGATGATGCATACAGGAGCTGTGGGGAGGGAGCTGGTTTTTTGTTTGTTTGCTTGTTTGTTTTTGCGGTTTCCTGGGATGAATCATTCGTTGAACAGGTTTTTCTCCCCCTGCGCCCGCCCCCACCTGCAATGTTCAAGGCATTTTCACCAGCACTGAGCAGATAACATGTCACTTTTGTGGGTTTAGAGTCTCCTAGGAGACCGGTGAGGTGCACCTCCAGGTGTGTCTGTGAAGATATTTCCAGAGTAAAGTACCTGAGGAAGGATGATGCACCTGGAAAGTGTGTGGTGTCTCCCACCACTGAGGGCCTGACAGAGCAGAGGGGACAAGGCAGTCTGTGTTCTATGGTGTGGACTGTTTTGCTCCACCATGCCTTCCCTACCATGACGGACCGAGCCCTCTGAAACTGTAAGCCACGCCCTCCCTCCCTTAGGTTGCCTCCCTAGGGTGTTTAGTCCCACTGATGACAGCTAACACAGCAGACTGAGCCTCCACTCCTACAGCAGATGCACCAGGTAGTCAGAGTCAGCCCCACCAGCTGCCAGGTGCCCTCGCCCCACACAGACCGAGCGGGGAGAAGGCAAGCCATTTTCTAGATCAGTTTGCAAACACCCTGTAGCTCTTAGGAGGATGGCTGCTAGAAGTTACCATGTGGGTGACACCCATTTATAATGAGGCACTCCCTTCTAATGAGGTCCAGACTTGATGCTAACACTCATCCCGGCCAAGAAGTAGAGTAAGACCAACGTGTGAGCCCAGAAGAATGCCCGGGTCTAAGGGCATCCTTCCATCTCCCCGCCTGTCACTCAAAGCCAAAGCATCCACACTAGCAGCCTCCCCTCCTCATGTAGACTAGCTTTGACAAGGCTTAGAAGGCTGGGCATCGTTGACCAAGTTTACTATAGGCAAGTCAGCAACTGTCCCACAGGGGGTGTCCATCCCCTCCATCCCCCTGCATCCATCAAGGATGGATGGACACTGGATAGAAGATATCGTGGAGGCTTTGAAATGGGCAAAACGTTACTTGATGCAGACAGAAGCTGTAAAAAGATGGAGTCCACCAAAGGAAAAAAAAAAGATGGAGTCCACACTTGTGGCATATACGTTCATCATTTTACACCTCTGTAAACCACAGCCAACTTAACCCCTAGCGATGCCCACTCACACAGGCGCACATTGCTGGTGTCCTTGTGTGAAACTGACCACCGCCCAGAGAACAGGTCACGTCTACATTTATTTGTGACCTACCTGTCACCAGTCCCGCTGCTGCCCTATGCTTGCAATTCCAGTTCTTCCATTCACCCGCAGCAGGTCCCTCATCCTCTCTCTCCTTAAATACATCACTTCAGAGCCACAGTTCTGCCTTTGTTTAAAAAGTATCTTTAAAGATCGCACAGGCCAGATCTCCCGTTCTGTTGCTTGGGCAAACATCAAGGGCAGACTTCTCTCTGGAAGAGCAGAGAGACAGCCCCCATCTCTGTGGTGGACTTTTCTCCTACCTCACACCAAGTGAGTTTTCAGTTTTTTTGTAGGGACTCAACTCGAGTCTTTGGACCTCTATTTCTGTGGGCTGACCTGCAGGGTTTCTTGCTTGTGGACAGCGGCTGCAAGAGTCACAGGTCCCTTACCACCAACCACACCAGCCATTCAGTTGATTCTCTGGTAGCAAGGAGTTCAAAGCCATCAGTTCAGGAGAGATTGACTCATGCCTGTCTGTCCACCATCTATCGTATGTATTCATTTCTGGTCTTATGGAAATGTAGGTGCCTGGCATCTGTTCCATTTGCTGCTTTTGGAATATGTGATTCACATTCTGGAGTCGTTCGTAGAGGAAGAAGAGGAAGAGGAGGACCTGGGGAGTCTCCAGGACTTGCTGTCAGATGAGCAATTCCTCACCCAGCCAGACCAGGCCCTGTTCCACCCTCTGGATACTTTGCCGACGTCGGAATGTGCAAGCCGAAGTGTGGAGTCACCTCAGGTGACACTGAAACACATGAGCCAGAGCTGCGGTCCCATGGGTGTGAGCAGCATGGTTCTCCAGGTGCTGGGCTTCCTGGTGGATACCGCCACAGGCAATAAGGTAAACAGAGAGACAGACAGACAGACAGACAGATAGACAAAGAGACAGAAACAGAGTTAATAAAAATGCACAAGCAGTAGGAAACTCATAAAGATCACACAGACTGAACAATGATAAGGGCTTCCAGAACTCTCTTTAGGTTTGTAGTCATTTTGTGAAGGGCAATTAGGATAGCTTGTCTGTTCACTGCCGGGCAGCACAGGTGTGTAGTATGTGGTCCAGTGATATGCCGGCATGAGGAGAGAGGTGAAATGCGTAAACAGTGAGTTTGCCTTCACACTGCTCACACAGTGTGACTAAGCTGTCGGTGAGTTTGCCTTCACACTGCTCACACAGTGTGACTAAGCTGTCGGTGAGTTTGTCTTCACACTGCTCACACAGTGTGACTAGGCTGTTAGTGAGTTTGCCTTCATGGCGCTCACACAGTGTGACTAAGCTGTCAGTGAGTTTGCTTTCACACTTGCTCACATGGTGTGACTAAGCTATCAGTGCCATTGTCTCCCGGAGCTCCCGTTGTCCGTTCTCCCTCTCATTGATAAAGGAATTTACAAACAGAGATGGGGAATGGAGACTTTATTGGAGTTAGAAGGAATGAGTGTATTCTGAGCTTAATGGTAAGGATGCGGGGTGGGAGTCTAGAGATTTAAGGTGAATATTCTATTAAAATTGGAGTAGAAAAGATGTCACAGAAAACCATACAGCTCCCTGAGGCAGAGAAAGAACTGGGGCCCAGAGACTTTGTCCCTTAAGGGAGTATAGGATCCCCTTCCTCCCAGGTGGTGTGTGGCTTGGGCAGGAAAACAGATTCCATCATTTGGACCAACCAAGAGAGAGGAAATATCTAGCCACGGTGGTTTTTGGTTTAACCTGTGTGGCCGAGAACCCAGAGTGTATGAAAGACAGGAATGAATAGTAACAAACTTTACCTTTTAGATTTGGTTGCTCTGGGCTAGGAAGGACTCACTGGTTGTATTTACCCTGGGGCTCTGTATCAGATGTGAAGCCCCTGCCATTGGCTCATCTTTAATGTTGCCACTCGATACGGGCAGTCTGTGGACATTGGGTACAGACAGGCTGGTGCAGGGTTTATTCTAGCTTCTAATCTCTCTATGGAAAGCCAGCCCTGGAGGTTCCTCACTATGGCACTTGAAATCTACCCCTTAATAATAATAATGATAATAGTAATACTTTTTAATTATTTATTATCTTGTTGTATGCATATGCATGAATGTGTGTATACTTGCATGTTCTTGTGGAGGAGCACATGGGCACAGGTGTGTGTGTGTGTGTGTGTGTGTGTGTGTGTGTGTGTGTGCGCCTGCGTTTAGGACAGAGGTAAACTTCAGGCATCATTTCTTGGGGCTATCTACCTTTATTTTGAGACAGGGTCTCTCATTGAGACCTGGGTCTTGCTGATTCAGCAAGGCTAGCTGGAGTCCTCCTGTGTCGTCGTCCCCCCCACCCCCCATGGAATGACAAGAATGTGCCACTGGTCCTTTCATGGGGGTCACTCCAGATCATCCAAAATATCAGGTATCTCATTACAATTCATAAGAGTGATCAAAGGAGTCAGCCCGTCACAGTGTGGGTTCTCCTGTGTGAGCAAATGCAATCAACAAGTCAGGCCCCTACCTATGGTGGGAGTTGAACCTGCTCAGATGAGGATGGTCTAGAACCAGCATCACAGGAGCAGCGACAGAAAGGAGCCCCAGACCTCTACGACAAAGGCTGTAACAGGAGGATGGCTCTCCCTGGACAACGACCTTCTGGAAAAATCTATGCAGACCCATCTGAACCTATTCTAGAGCATTCTGTAGAACCCTGTAGGACCACCAGCTTTAGTGCTGGGCTGTAGTATTCCACTTCCAGAAAGAGTATGGGCTGCAGCATGAGAATTTGTTACAGAAGAGACACCATTCCATGGTGTCCATTAAAACATGATAAGAAACACTTTACTCAAGACAGCTATGGTGGTGCCAGGACCACTGAGCAGGGTCTTACTCGACTCTGAAATCATGAAGAAGATATAGAGAGGTGTAGAGATAAGTGTCAAGGAGCGGTCAGCGAGTGAGCATCCCTAAGAGGGCAACTGAAGTCAGGAAGGGTCTGGGTAAATTAGCTCACTAGGCTTGTCCCTGAAGATAGACCATGGTGACCATATTTATTCTGGGGATTGGGCTGAGGAACCACATATGGAGGCTGATAGAGTATCAAGGGGGTAGTAGGATCTCCCCGGATTGACTAGAGATTCCTTAAGTGCATAGATGGTTCTAGAAGAAGATTCAGAGTTAAGTTTGCTCAGGCAGAAGAAAGAAAATCATGTTCCAGTTTGGCTGCTTGCTCTTAGCCAGCAAGGTAAACAGTGAACTCTGACCTCCTGAGCCACAGTTGGACAGGACAGAGAGCAGGCATGAGCATCACCCGGCTGTGTGGGAAGATGACGTCACCGGTTGTGTATTACACGTGACAAAGCTGAGGCCTGTGGATGGTGGAGAGGTATTCCCAAGGTCACCTCACTGAGAACCAGCAGCATGCAGGGTCCACATCCTTTCCAAGACTGACCTTCCCAGCATCTGTCTTCAGCAACCCTTTCACTGATGGGATTAATTCTAAAGTCAGTGGCTGGTGTGTGGTTCGTGCAGATGAATTCCAGAATTTCACCTCTTCATCTGCTACCTGAGAAGCCAGAGCAAGCAGCTTAATCCCTTAGGGCTATAAGAATTCAGTAAGCCAATCTCTGAGAAAGGCTCAGAAAATTCCTCAGAACACAGACCAACCAACCACTGGTCGCTATTGTCGTTTCTCCCATCGAGCCTCCTGCTCTGAACACCTGTCCTTAACCTTCCACCCAATCCCATAGCGCCCCGGAAGTTCATCACAATGAGGTTTGACTTAGGCTTAATTGGCGGAAACAATATAGAGAAGATATTAAAAACTTAATTGAACTTGGTAATAAAGCAGTACAAGCAGATGAATGACAGATAATCCAAGGTAATATGCATTAGGGATTAATTAAAACTCCCTGTTTCTTCACGCCTGCTGAATCAGCTGTAATGACTTAAACAAGCTAACACCGGAAAGCTACACGCCTCTAATTTCCATGGCTCCCATTATTCGGCATGCGCGCTCATCAAAGGCAACTGAAAAAGCCCCCCCGCCCACCCCCATCCCATCTGTATTCATCTGCTGAGAGTTAACGCCCCGTGCACTGCACATCTGTGAGAGCCTCGTTCTCAGAACAATTTAGCGCTGCCCTGCACCTAGGGTACCAGCTGTGTCAGCATTCCAGACTGACACATCCATCCGTCAGTCCCGGGCGTGATGGTTGGCGACAGTCCAACCATCCTAAGATGCCAAGGTGTGTTTAAGAGAGAAACCAAAAGGTGCTGATGATGTCAAATAAGGAAACCCTTTTCTAAAGACGAACTATGTTTTCTGCCTTCATGTTCTCCGATTTAAAGCAGAGAGAGAGGGAGAGAGAGAGAGAGAGAGAGAGAGAGAGAGAGAGAGAGAGGTGCAGACAGAACCTGAGGGGAGAGAGAGAGAGAGAGAGAGAGAGAGAGAGAGAGAGAGAGAGAGAGGTGTATGTATGTGATGGGGAGAAGATTATTGTATCGATGTGCTGGGTCAAAGATAAAGATAGTTATTTTGTCTGTTCCGTTTATTTTCCTGTGTGTGTCGGGGGGGGGGGGGGGTGTGTGTGCTCATGTGAAGGTCAGAGGGACAACTTGTGGGAGCTGATTCTCTCCTTCCATCATGTAAGTCTCTGAAATCAAACTCAGCAGGTTTGGTAGCAACTGCCTTTGTCAGATGAGCCATCTCGCCAGCCCAAAGACAGACAGATTTTTGGGGTGTGGTGGGGGAGAGGTGTTACTGTTGCAGCTGAAGAGAGATGCTTTTGTGAGTCTTGGCATCTAAAATGAATCCTGTGGACGTCTTTGTAAAAAAAAATATATTCACTTTATGGGGGCTTTGTTGATGAAGTCAGATCAAGCGGAGACACTTGTTTCTACTCTAAAGTCATGCTCAAAGCTTTGCAGATTTTCCAACTCCCCCAGAGGTGAGGGACTCACAGTGGTTCCCTGTTCCCGGGGTGTAGGCAGGTCATTGAAAGAGGGAACATGAGCCTGTGAACCTCTGCAATCTCTTAATTCTCAACCTCATGTCAACTCAGCCAGTGGAGGGCAACTGTTTTCACAGCCCATCCCCCAATCTAACTGTACGTTTGAGGAACGGTGGAGGAGGGTTCTTTATGGGAAATTGTCAGTTCTAGGATGTTTCTCAAAACCACAGACCCTCACCCCATTCCTAAAGGCAATCCACTTGACGTGAGCCATCTCTCCTGCCTTTTCCCCTGATCATGAAATCTCCACCAGATCCCAAAGGTTCCCCTGAGAAATTAGGATCCTCTGGCAGGAGCAGAGGAAGAGCACACACATTCTGTAGGCCCCCCAGTGGGTGGCTTCTGCAACCAGGACTAGGGTAACACTGTCCCTTTGTCTTTTCCTTTCAAACCCTTCCCCCTTGCAGCTCATCCAGGTATTGCTCGAAGACAAGGCCACCGAAAGCACCGTTAAACTCAGTCTCCCTGTGGGACAAGAAGCCCTCATAACCTTAAGCAATGGACAGAGATTCGTGATTCACATATCGGACGTACCCCAAAGCTCGGAAAATACTTACAGCAGGAAAACCAATGCGAATATGCAAGGCAGTTTGTTGGAATAGGTCGTGAGGAGACAGGCTTGAATCTTAAAATATGTGTTAAATCCTACAGCTTCTGTATTGACCTGAGAGATTTTATGTATATAATAGAGGACGCACTTTATGTTTGTACGTTTTTTGAGATATTGGTTTTGATCAAACTATAAACTAATTTGCAGAATGATTCTTTTTGCCTCTCGCTTTTCCTTTGGATCTTGTTGGACAGTTCTCTATGGAGACAGAAGATCTATGTAAGAAATGTTTCCAGAGAAAGACACAGTGTGAGGACCACAGACTGGTGTTTCTCTTCCTCTTTTGTAGAACTTGTAGAAAGCTCCATCAGGCAAGAAGAAGCTCACTGAGTCCTCCTGATACTCCCAGGCTCAACGCCTGGTTCATTACCCTAGTTTTCAAAACATGAGGTAGAATTATAAATTCAGAGTGTCCACAGCAGGCGCCCATGCTCCTTTTGTGAAGTGGAATCTCAGAGCTGTTGAAATTTTGTGTGTTGTAGCCATATGGATATATTTTCTGCTACTGATTATGATGTTTAAAAATGAATTTTAGAATTCATGGTTAACATGATTTCTGGTATAAATGAAATTACTTGAGAAATTTTATTGGTCTCAGTACATGTGAGATGAATTAAATTGCATTTAGTTCCACATATGAAGTAAATTAGATTTACCTACAAAATGAATTTAATTTTCCTATATGCATAGAAACGTTAAGAAACAGGAACTGGGTCACACTAGAAAATTTCTTCCTTGGGGCTGGAGAGGTGGCTCAGCGGGTGAGCGTGCTGGCAGCTCTTTCAGAGAACCCACGTTCTAGTCCCAGCACCCATGTCCTACCGCCTGCAACCACCTGTAGCTCACGTTCTGGGGATCCAACAGCCCAATGACCTCTTCTGGCTTCGACGTTCACTACACTCGTGTGCATATGTATATACACAAAAGTTAAAATTTTAAATGAAAATTGTTTAAAAATATTCACCATGGTAGCTTTAGAGGCACTCCTGTTTTCGACCCCCTTGTAGCTGCATCATCTCCGTCCTGGAGGTTCTTGGAGGCTAATTCAGACACCGAGACTTGCCTTGCCATCCAGAGACTCTGCCTGTCTCTTCTTTGCTGCGTATAAGCAGACAGTTGGTAGCTGAGTCACTGGCAGAGAGCGACAGTAGTGGCTGGTGAGATGGCTCGGCAGATAGAGGCACTTGATGACTGAGTCCAGTCCCTGACTCCCACAGCTCCTCTTCTGATGGCCCCCACATGCACAATTAATTAATTAATCAAATGTAAAAAAATAATAAAACAAAATTTTTCAAATAATAATAAATGGAGAACTTGAGACACTGGGGATGTGGCTAGTGGTACGGCACTTGTGTAGCATGGGCAAGAACTTGGGCTCCGTCTCCAGGGGAGGAAATTAGTCGATCAGTTGCTAGGATGGATTGCCCACAGGATGAGGACTGGACCGGGGGTTCCTGGAGAGTGGGACTAACAGGCACCCAAAGGATTCCAAGAGACAATAAGCTGGGCTTGGAAAGCCACTAGAGCCACAGAACAACCGCACCCCAGAGGAGTGCCATACTTTAACTCCCAGTGCCCCTTCCCCTTGAGCCAGGCAGGAGGTTGGGGGTGAGAAGCGATCGCATTAATCTCCCCCTGCTGGCCTCAGGCCTGCAGTCATTCTCAGCGGGATACAGGTATAAATGTGGAATATGGGAGCCTCCTTTTTTTTCTTTATCATAAATGGAAACAAGAAGCCTCTCTACCCCATTCCTCAAATTTGGAATTTTACCCAAAGGTTAGAAATAATTCGCAGAGGAGGCTCAAAACTTGTTATCTGCTGTTTCTGTGAATCGCTTTGCTGCAGCACCATGAACATCCTAGTTCCAACACAGCGCCGTTCAGTTAGAATTCCTCATAGTCCATGGCTTACTTGGGTGCTTTGGGTCTAAAGCGCACTTGGATCTCAGCTGTGGTCCCTCACAGGCTTGCTGGGAGCTGACTGGGCTAGGATAGCCTTGGCTGGGATGGCTTGATTATCCCCTAGGGAGCTTTTGGCAAGCTAGCCTGTGCATATTCTAACAGAGGGAGCTCTGAGGCAAGCAGAGAAGAAAACACACAAGCGTGGCGCCTTAGTTTTATACCTGTGCCATTGGCCCAAGTGGGTTATATTGCTGAGCCCAGAGCCGGAGAGAAAGTGGCAATAACAGATGTGGGCATGGGGGTTGTCCAACCTCTGGAACTGCCACACCTTGTAGACTTCAGCTCATTTCAACTATTGTCTAGACATTTTCCCCAATCGTCCTGTTAGGACAGCCTGAAGTGTGACTCCGGATATAGACAAGAGAGAAGACCCGGAGTTTCTGCAGACTCCGTGTCACCGCTATGGGGTCCCGAACTCACAATGAAGCAAAACTACAAGCCCCCCAGGGCTTGTACTAGCCCAGTATTAGCGGCAGTACTTTCTGGAACAATCATTGGAAGTAGGGATAATGATGAGACCCTGCACAGAGAGGGATCTCCCCAAGGCATACCACTGTTTGCCAATGCGGAGCTTACAGAAAGAGAAGCATATCACATCTCTCACTGGGGTAATAATAGCTACACCCACAGACGTCTTGGAACATAAATTTTCCTTCATGATGATAAGTTAGAAGCCCACTAACATTCTGGCAGCAGACAGATTTCCCAGGAAGGGATATTTGATTTAAAATGTATAGCAATATGTTCCAAAATTAAGTATTTGTCATAGATTTATTCTTTTCCCAGGTACCATGAATAAATAAGACCCTGGTACAATGAAGCTTATGTGCCAGGTAGGGGAAGGTAGACACTGAATCAATAAACAAAGCAGGATAACTTACCCAGTCCAAGAGTTAAAATACCACAGAGGGTGCCAGTGAGCGACTGGAGGCTGCCTGGAGAAATTGGAGCAGAGCCGTCTCCCGGGATGTAATTTTAAAACAGATGTGAAGGCCGGGCGATGGTGGCGCACGCCTTTAATCCCAGCATTCGGGAGGCAGAGGCAGGCAGATCTCTGTGAGTTCGAGACCAGCCTGGTCTACAGAGCTGGTTCCAGGACGGGCTCCAAAGCCACAGAGAAACCCTGTCTCGAAAAACCAAAAAAAAAAAAAAAAAAAAAAAAAAAACAGATGTGAAGAAGGTAAAGAAAAGAAAAGTCGGATTCTAGAAGGGGAGGGAGAGTGAAATGGTGGATAGCTCTGCTTTATAGTCTGGGGCCACCCTTGGAGTCAGTAGCCATGAATTTCACAATTCCTGGATTTCAACTCAGTATTGTTTTCTAAAGGAGAACTAACCCAATGGTTGAGCCATTGTCCTGTACACGAAAGAGCCTGCATTCAATCCCCAGTAAATAAAAACTCTAGGCCTAAGACACCTAGCTTACTTGGCACACTGTGATAGATAATATTACTGTGCATGTACATGTATCAATACACACGCACACACACCACATTTTTTTTCTTTAAAGTCTTAAATTGAGATGACAGAAAAATCCAGAGATTAAGTAGAATGAAATTACCGGGCACTAGTAAAAACGGATCACAAACCACACAACGAAACCCACTTTAAGAGTTTATTAAGACAGAGAAAGGCCCGTGAACAGGTCTAAGGAAGCTGGTGCTGGGAGAGAGCGTGGAGTGGTTGTGTCCAGCATGTTAAAGGCTGCTCAGTGTGTTGAAACATCCTGCATGCCTTAGGACAAAAGAATCCGATGTAAGCCACCTCTCCCTCTGCTCCAGAAGAGACATGGAAAGCCACTGTGCAGATGACAGGAAGGGTTGGCTGTCCAGGAAGTCTTGACATTTGCACCACAGCAGGTTTTTTTGTTGTTGTTTTGTTTTGCTGTTTTTGTTTACACCAGGGCAGTTTTTAAGCAAAATTTTGAAACATAACATATATTCAATAAAATTCTCCTACTGAACACGTGCGATCAATGGATTTTAGAACATTTAAATAGTTCACTGCCACCATAATCTAATTTTAGAACATTTTTGTTTCCCTGAAAAGAAACTCAAATGCACTGGCAATTGTTCCTGCTTTTCTTCCAGCCTCTGACAGCCACGCACTGACAAATACATCCCACTGTATGGATCTAGTGCACTGTAGGTCATAAGTAGTTTCCAGTCCGGGCTATGATGTGTAATGCTCCTGTAAAGAATCGTGTGGCAGCTTTGTCTTCAATATATGCTCAGCCGTGACGTGGCTCAAACGGTAACATCTGTGTCTAACCTTTAGGGGAACTACCAATCTGATTTCCTAGTGGCCGCACTATTTTATACAACCATCAGCAACAAAAGAAGAATCCAATTTATCTGCATGCTCCTCACATGCATGCCCTGCCTGCTTGATTGCAGCCATCCTAGGGAAGGAAAGTCAAACGACATCACCATTCAAAATGCATTTCTCTAAGGACTAATGCTGAGTACCTTCTCATGTACTTGGTGGCCATTTGCTTATTTCCTTGGGAAGAAGTCTGTTATTGAATTACAAATGAGCTTTGCATATTATGGGTATAAGTCTGTTATTGGATATGTAATATCCATATGTCTGTTTTCAGATATGTAATATGCAACTATTTAGTATACCTATGAAATGTAGTTTCTATGTAATCAAAAATTGCAAAAGAAACGATATCATCAAATAAGCCTGTATCAACAAAAAGATAGAAAAAAATCAGAATATTTAGAGCTGAAAGTATAGTAACTAAATCGAAAAAAAAATTTACCAGAGAAGTTCAACATCAGACTTTATCAAGAAGGTGAAATAATAGGCATACTTGAAGACAAACCAAGATGAACAAGAGACAAATAAATGACAAGAAAAAAAGAGATGGTGACTCTTTTGACACCATAAGAGGCAACAGTTAGTGCACTGTAGGGACCCCAGAAAGAAAAAAATAAAAGGCAATGTGTGCAAAGCTTACTTAAATGATAGCTGTAGACTCCCCAAATCTGGGGAAGGAAGTGAACATCCCACTTTAAGATGCCCACTGGACTCTGACCACATGAACCTAAAGAAGCTCACTCCAGGACACATTATAGTTGAACTGTCAAAAGACAAAGAATTTTGGCAGCAGCAAAATCAATTGAGTTAAATACAAAATGATTCATCACATACAGGGGAGAACTATCCACATAGAACTATTGGAAGATTTTCAGGCAGCATCCCAGGTCAGGAGGAAGAGGGGTTATATTCAGGATAATAAGGGATAAAACTGCAGAAGGATACCACTTCTGGAAAACTGCCCTTCAAAAATAAAGGAGGAAGCAAATAACCCAAGTTTACACTGTAGCATATTACCAATAAATTAAGTCTCCACAATTAGCAAAAAAGATTGGAGTAGAAATGAACACAAAGAGAAGGGAAAAAAATTAGTTTGTATGCCAGGCAGTGGTGGTACATGCCTTTAACTCCAGCACTAGGAAGGCAGAGGCAGACGGATCTCTGCGAGTTTGAGGCCAGCCTGGGCCAGCCTGGTCTACAGAATAAGATCCAGGACATCCAAGGCTACACAGAGAAACCTGTCTCAAAAAAACCAAAACCCAAACAAAAAGTTTGGTTTTGACAGAGATGCTCACATATGTCAACCAATCTTCAGCAAATTCACCAAAACTTCACAATGGGGAAAAAGATAGTCTTGTCTACAAATGTGTTCTTTTAAAAACTGTACGTCTGCATACCTTGATCTTAACCACAAACAAAATGAACTCAAAATGGACCAAAGAATTAGACATGAAATCCAGGTGAAACTCGCAGAGGAGAAGAGGAGAAGAGGAAGGCGTCTCAGGTTGATGGCAACAAGGATG
Organism: Microtus ochrogaster; assembly: GCF_000317375.1. Classification (NCBI taxonomy): domain Eukaryota; kingdom Metazoa; phylum Chordata; class Mammalia; order Rodentia; family Cricetidae; genus Microtus; species Microtus ochrogaster. The sequence continues at coordinate 24,784,942 of NC_022028.1, read as the reverse complement.
TTTTGGAAATGGCACCGAACCTGCAGGCAATAAGAGCCAACCAGGCAAGTGGGGCTGCATCAAATTAAAAAGCCCCAAACGCAGTGAATGGCAGATGCATCGGCAGAATAAAAAGCAAATTACAAAACGAGAAGATAGCTATAAATGACAGACATATCTGACAAGGTGCGTACTGGCTCATTCTGACTGTCAACTTGACACAAGTTAAAGCCGCCTGGGAAGAAGGAATCTCAAAGAAAGAATTGCTTCAGACAAATTGGCCTGTGGCCATGTCTGTGAGAGACCATCTGGACTCATGATTGATGTGGAAGGGCCCAGCCCATGGTGGCTGCCGCCATAGCTAGGTGCTCCTGGGTTATACAAACCAGCTAACTGGGTGTGAGTTGGGGAGTCAGCAAGCAGCGACCCTCCGTGGTGTCTGCTTCAGTTCCTGCCTTGAGTTCCGTCAATATCAGTCCATAACCTACACGCTGAAATAAACCCTTTCCTCTCCTGTGCTAGATAATATTGCTAATTTGCCACCAACTGGAGACACCTGGGGGAAAGGAACCTTCACGAAAGGCTTGCCACCATCAAACTGGCTTGTGGGCGCATCTATGGGGCATTTTCTTGATGGCTAATTGATAGGCTAATGTCTGCCCACAGTGGGCGGTGCCACCCCCAGCCAGGTGGTTCTGAATTGTGTAAGAGAGGTATCCGAACGTGAGCCTGGCAGCAGTTCAGTAAACTGCTTTCTCCATGAGCTCTGCTTTAGTTTCTGCCTCTCTGCTCCTGCCTTAGCTTCCCTTGGTGATAGATCGTGACCTGAGAGTTTTAAGATGAAATCAACCCTTTCTTCCCTAAGCTGCTTTCGGTCAATGTTTAATCACAGCAACAGAACCCAAACCAACACACCCCTCAAGTTGTTTTTGGTCAAAGTGCTTAATCACATCAACAGAAAACAAACCAGGGCGCAGTCTTAACATCTACAATACATAAGGGACCCCTTCAATTCAACAACGGAAAAAAAACACCTGGTTTTTAAATGAGCAAAGAACCTACATAGACAGCCAGAGTGCACACGACCTCTCCTCCTTCACTTGGGGTATGTCGGGTAACTTAGTCATAGTGAAGGAAAAACAGCTAATGTAACTGGTCATCAAGCTAAAGCAAACAGATTAACAAGTAACCACTGTTAGGTTTCCATCACCCAACGCTTTGACAAAATGTCTAGCCACCCCAAACGCTAGCACTTTCGAGTTCTACGGCCGCGCAAGCGCCATCAAGCGCTCAGGCAATTTACATAGCCACCCGGGGCCCTTTCAAGCCCTACATGACATACATGCAGCATGGTCGTGTGATCTACAGCTACATAAGCCCCTGTGCGCATGCTCTAGGCAGCCTTTAAAAGCTGTACATGTCGCTCCACTCTCTTTTTGTCCCTCTTCTGAAGAGGTAACTATTGCCTCCCCCTCTCCCCCATATCTTCCTCTCTCTCTCTCTCTCTCTCTCTCTCTCTCTCTCTCTCTCTCTCTCTCTCCCCCAGCACCAACTCCCTCAGGCCTGTGTATGTGCTTTTCTCTCTCTTAAAAATCTCTTAAAGTGAGTTTCATTCTTTGTTTCTTGGGCCATTCTTGCTCGAGCCCGGTAATTTCAACCACCATTGCTCATCTACTAGATTTGGGTGGAACACATAATTTTTTAAATCTGACAATAATCTGAATGGTTAAGGATGGAGAAAACAGGTACTCCCCTTCTCTGATAGGATAATTGCTATGCCAGTTTGACGTCGTATAACAAAGTTATTCACACAGACCTAAAACATTTAAGCACATCCATACCCATATCTTTGCCAACTGGGATAGGACTCTAATTGGTCTACAGGAAAAGTGTGTGAATCTAGATGAATACACCGTCTCTAGCTTTGCACGACTAATCAAACCAGCCCGGACCCCTGATCAAACCGGTCCGGACCCCTGATCAAACCGGTCCGGACCCCACAGGAATGCAAGAAAGCTGAGGGACATTATCTCCTCAAATTTGAGTGACAAGCCTGGTAGATCCCTGAAGGTCAAAGACAAAACTGCTGTCGTATACACAACACTTGCCATGCCCCGGCTGCTGATTGCCTTAACATCTGCTTTGAGTTTGGGTCTACTTTGGGCAATAAAATACAGGAATCCGAAAGCACGATGGGGATTATGGGAAAGATAACGGAGATAAAGACAACGGGACAAGCGGGACCCCTACAAGGTTCTACACTTGAACTTAGTCGTAAGTTAGGCAGTCGCTGGTTAGGCAAAGAAGATGCATGCCTCCCCCGCAGCTGGCCAGCTTAGTCATGCGGAAAGAGAAGGTAGGCTGATCCTGCAGTGAAAAGCTGACTAGGGGCTGAGACCACCATGTGCAGTCATCTGACGGGACTGATACATTAGTTCTGTATCCTTTTCTGAGATTGGAACAGACATCCTTTTCCCTCTGAGCAAACAGAGCAAAACTCGGCACTCCCCGTAAACCCTTCCTGAACACTTAGGGGCAGCCTGCTTGACATCCAAAACCCGGCGAGGGAGATGTAACTGTCCCCATTTTGCAGGTAAGACACAAAGACAGAAAGTGTCAGGTGACATGCCACTCTCCCACCATCAGGACCTAAGGAGCAAAATCTGGATTGTTCTTGGTCTGGAAGGTGCACCTGAGTAGGAGGGGCTGTTGGTTTCTTTTATCTGTTTGATGTTGAGAAGGTCTCAAGCAGTTGAGGCTGGTCTCAAACTTGCCTTCTAGTTAAGTATGACCTTGAACTCCTGATCCTCCTGCCCACACCTCCCAAGGACTGGGATTACAGGCGCGTGCCACCACAGCTGACTGCAGAAGTTGGTATTTCAATGACTTACCCTCCTGCCTCTCAAAACTGTGGGACACATCTTCCCAGGAACGGGGCACGAGAGAGAGTGCAAGAAGGAGATTGGGGAGAGAGCAGCAGGCATCGGGAGGAGCAGTGAGAAGAAACCAGATGTCTCAGGGAGATGCCGAAGACAACATCAGTGTTCAGAAGCAGAGAGAAGGATGCAGAAAGAGAAAAGAACAGCAGCCAGAGAGAGAAACCAAGACTGGTTCCATGTAGAAGGGAGAGGCCAGCTGTGCCCACACTGGCAGGGTGCCCCAGTATCCAGGCATCCAGGAGGAGCAGCAGGATGGGGCAGAGGAGGTATGGCAGCTAGGTGCAACTGAGGACATGATGTAGTACAAACGGCAAATGCTATTTCAAGTTGTTTTCTTTTGGGACTAGTTAGAGAAGGATTCTTGCATTTTAGGGATACAAGCTATGGAGCATGCCCCCTAGTGGGACCGAGTCTAGATGTCATAAGAAGAGGTAAGAAATGGTTAATTTTAAATTGTTCTTTCTTACTGGAATAAGATGTTTTAAAATGTACTATTAGTCTGTGTTGCTAATGGCATGGCACCACGGACTGGGAGAGTTAAGGACGACGTAGGTGTATTGTGCCTAATGGTTCTGGGGGCTCAAGGTGCAGCGAATGAACCTGGTGATGTCCTCCTTGCTGGCACGGTCCTGGGGTGGCACAGAGAAGTTAAACAGCTTGGAGGACGCCTCACAGCTGTCGAGCGGAGGAGTGTATTGAGCTGGAGTTGTGAACGCCCACCCTTTGGCTGCGGAACCCGTGCCAGTCTGCGGGAAACCAAGCCAGCCGGCCCTGGCACGCCTGGACTGAGTCCGGTAGCGGCGATGTGCGCAGCTGACGGGAGTCTGGTCTTGCAGCAGACATCTCTTCTCCCCAGGGTGTAGAGCAATAAAGGCAGACCTGACAATCCTACAGCAAGAAGAAGGGGCTCCGGCGCACGCTCCGCCGCAGGGGGGCGCCCCTGGCTGGCCGCTGCTAGGCTATCGGTCCCCGCCACAGGGCCCGTCGCCTGCGAGAAGATGTCGCTGTCCAGAGGGGAGCGCCCTGCGGGTCCAGGGACCCGTCTGTCCTGGCTGCTATGCTGCAGCGCCCTGCTGTCCCCGGCCGCCGGCTACGTGATCGTGAGCTCCGTGTCCTGGGCTGTCACCAACGAGGTAGACGAGGAGCTGGACAGCGCGTCCACCGAGGAGGCACTGCCCGCGCTGCTGGAGGACTCAGGCAGCATCTGGCAGCAGAGCTTCCCGGCCTCGGCACACAAGGAGGACACGCACCTGCGGCCTCGGGGCTCCGCCCGCGCCAGACCCGCACCGACCCCGCGTGGAATGTTCTCCTACCGGCGGGAGAGCGGTTCATCCGCAGCATCCCCTGGCCCGAGGGTGAGTGCCGGCACCGCCCGCTCCCTGGTCCACGCCAGTTCCTGGGGCTGTCTGGCCACCACGTCCACCCAAGAAAAGGTAAGCCAGAGGTCGAGACGCGGGGGTGGTGCATGTCTCGTCATGGTCAGGCAATTCTGGGGCGAGCACCTGGGCACAGGCGACTCGGGTTTCACAGGTGCATAGCCTTGTGAATAACGGAACCCGACTAGTGCAGGAGTCGGTTCATCTGGCCAAGTGCACGTGAGTGGTGAGGAAAGCGACCCTGGGAAACAGTCTGGTGGTTAGTGACTTAATCCCTGTCTTAAAATGGCCAAAGAGGTGGTCAAATAATCAGCGTCACACGGAGACCTGGAAAGCAGACAGGATCGCCTTTGGAATCACAGATGAGGCGCATTCAGCCCCTGCGGGCTCTGAGCACTGTCCCGCAGGCAGACTCCCGCACCACCTCCCACACCAGGCAGGCGTGAAGGAAAGGCACCATCCACGCACTAATAGAAATTTACACTTTAAAAAAAATGGAACTCGAATTTTTAAGAAAAAAACGGCTTAGGCAGAGCGTAGCTGCTGGAGGGAGCTGTTTGAACAGCAATTTCTCTTTTTCAGTTCACAAAGGTTTATTCACCCGTTAGCCTGCTTCCTCCCAGAGCAGCTTGGAGATGTCCTGAAGCCGCATATTCCATAAGAATAGCCTCCAGAAAGCTTTTAGTCCTAAGAGACAGAGATATGATCCGAGTTCCTGATTAATCTGTGCACGGAAGGATACATGTCACACCGTGTGGGGGTCCAGTTCTTGCCTCAACTCTGGGTCTCACTAGCCCCGGCTTGGCCAAGGCACCCCGTTTTCCCATCTACAAAATTAAGTAATTCCAGAGAAACCTTGTCTCGAAAAAACAAATTAAGCAGTTCTGCAGGCAGAGCTTGAAAGTTCTTTTCATTTTCTTAAAAAACAGCTAATGCCAACTTTATCCTAATGACAATGATCTTGTCCTCTTTCTATGTCAGAATCCCAGCCAGTTCTGTATTCCCAGTGTGCGATCAGTTTTTACACTTCTAACACATACCTTAATAAAATATGGGACTTAAATATGAAGCTAATCATGGTAAAACAGAAACAAAAACAAAAAATCTAGTGCCTAAAGTTTGGGAAGTGTCTCAGCAATAGAACGCTTGAAGATCTTAGTTTTCCAACCTTCAGAAACCATGTTTTTTTGTTGTTATTGTTGTCATTTGTTTGGGGCTTTTTTTTTTTTTGTTTTGCTTTGCTTTGTTTTGCTTTTTGTTTTTGTTTTGGGCCAAGCATGGTGTCATGATTTGGAATCACAGTGCTAAGCAGGTTGAGACAGGTGGATCTTTTAGGACTTGCTGGCAAGCTAGTCTATCCTATTTGGAGAGTTCCAGGCCACCAAGAGACCCTATCTAAAAAAAAATCATAACAGTAAGGGATCCTAAGGAATGACACCAGAAAGTCAGGAAGTTGTCCCCTGACCTCCTATACACACTATGCACAAGCACCACATGCATGGGCACACTAGAATGCATGAATACACACACACACACACACACACACAAAAGAAATCTGGTGCCCGTCCGGCTTGGTGGCCCACCCCTGTAGTTCCAGCATCAGCAAGCCTAAGGCAAGAGAATTGTGAGTTCAAAGCCAGCTCTGGCTACATATCCAGATCCTGCCTCACAAAAACACAAACAGCCAAAGAAGAAAAAGCATCTAGTGTCCTTGTAGTGAAGATATTTTGATCTCCGACAGCTCTTTTGTTAGCGTCGATAGGCCTTCCCCTTTCAATATTGATTTTTCAATCCAAAACTCGGTAAATTCAGAAAACATTTGCATGAACTGCTAAGCAGTTCATGATAGGCTGAAAATAGAATGTATGGATGATGTAATAGTGCCATTTGGAGAACTTGTTAATTTTTCATGTTTCTAAATGATTTAAGCCCTTCCTTTCACAATCGTTCACACTCTGTTTAGTGCTTGGAAAACAATGGCAGCCTCACTAGGAGGGGGCTCTTTGTAAGGGACAAAGTAGGTGCAGGAGAGTTTGGGGAACACTAAGACTTAAATGCTGTCATTTCTGTTTAAAGTCACATGGGACATGACAGGAGACCCTCCCCCATCTACTAGGTGAACACAGGCAGTGATCAGTATGTCATGCTTCTGTGACTTCCATTTAGGCTAAAAGAGTATTCAACGTATCAACTTCCCATAACCTGTTCTTGTATACCAAAAGGTTCTTGACCTCAACATAACATACAACTAATAAACAAAGAAATGTTGCTCTAACTGAAGCAGTATGAATATGCTTGGCGTCCAAATACCAAGCAGTTTATAAAACAAATTAAATTCTATCCCCAACGTTTAAAAAGAATGGAGGAGATGATGCAGGCAGAAGGTGTTGAAGAGGAGCCTGTGAGAGAAGGCCGAGCGCTGTCTTCTTCTCCATAGGCCTCATTGTCCTTATTCTTCAATAAAATGAATACATTTGCTGTGAGAAGGCAGCTTCCAGAATCCTTCAGCTCCCAGACAGAATGTTCTTACCTGCCTCTCCCCGCAGAGAAATTCTGAAACCATCACTGGGTGAATTGCATCGATTGGACCCACCTAGTCTTAATCTACCTGTCAAATCCACTGGTCCAAACAAGGTCCCAGGGCTGTATTTCCTGCCCGGCAACACAAAGTTTTTCCCCAGTTTGTGTTCCCCATAGCTCTACCGCTAAAAAGCCTTTTTGTCGTTATTGTTGCATTTGTTAGATCCAAGGACTGCCCTTTGGGAGCTGCCTGGCCATTAGCGATGGCCCTGTCCACAACAGCACGGGGACTCCCTTCTTCTACATGACAGCCAAGGACCCAGTGGTGGCTGACCTGGTGAAGAACCCCATCGCCTCGTTGATACTGCCGGAATCTGAAGGAGACTTTTGCAGGTAGAAAGGGAAGGGGAAAGGAAGAGGCAGGATTTGTTCTTACAGTTTTGTGCAGAGGTGGAAGGTGGGTTGTGCTTTGTCGCAGAAGGAAACTGACCCCTTTACTTGCAGAATTGTACTGCAGACCAAGCAGATCTGGAGCCGGCTTTCTAACATTTATTCATCTATGAAATGGAAGGGTCCCTGGACTTGGCCTTTCCCTGGGGTCACATGTCCTGTGAGCCTATTATAAATTGAACATGTTGTCAGTTGAAATGTAAGTGCTACACACAACCTACAGAACACCCCTGCTCAACCTACCCCACCTTAACTTTTCTTGGAACGCTGACATTGACCTGCAGGCGGACAAAATCATCTAACGCAAAGACTATTTTATAACAAAATCTTGACGATATACTTTGTTGACTACCATACTCAAAGGGAAAGCAGAGGCTTTTCTCTGTATCCACAGCCTAGGAAAAGAGCAAAATTCGTAATGTAGAGTTTGCTGAATATATATCACTGCGAAACCAACATAAGAATGAAAATTCATAAGCTGAACCATCGGAAGTTGGTATTCATATCATTTCTATCCTAGAGAGTGTTTATGAGCCTTGGAAATAGACGCAGGGTATTTTCTGTGAGACTTTTTTTTTTTTTTTGGAGGCATGGTCCTGTGTACCTCATCCTGGCCTTCAACCTATTCTATAGCCAAGGTTGCATAAGTCACACTTAGTTAATGCTGTCTTGGGGTTTGAACATGCTCTATCAGCTAAGCTACATCCCCAGCCCATCCAGGCAGGCCATCAAAGTTGTAGTCCTATAAAGGGAAGAACGGGTCTATAGTTGAAAGGAGGTCCAGTAGTTTGTCTCTCTGGCATGTACGGGCTGGAGCGCATTGCTTTTTCAATTCATTTCTAGCCCCTCTCTTCTCCCCAAGGGATATGTGTACTACAAAGCCAGCAATCCTTTAATACACTTTCTCGAAAAATCTCTAAAAGAAAAGCCTTCTAAAGACATTTAAGCAAAAATAGAGCATCTATTCAGATATCATCGTCTAAATTCAAAATGCAAAGCCCCAAATCATTTGCTGCCAGGGAGACACTGTACTGAGTTCCTATGGAGGTCTCCTCCCACTCCCAAAAATTAACAATTGTCACGGAGTGGCCTGGAGGGGAGGGTGGAACAACCCCAAGCTTTTACCATTTCATCTGCAAATACAGAGGTGATTTAGAGCCCATTCTGAAGCTCTGTTCTCTATGCATAGAAAACAAGCAACCATCCTGTTCGTTCTTGTGGAAACCAATTAGAGCAACAATGGGGTATCAAATGCAGCCCGCGAAAGGCCTTGCCAACCCCACTCCCATCACCTATCCACATCAATGAGAGACTCAAACTACAGGCCTTCCACTGTTCCCACCAGGTTATGACAGCCAGAGAAATTGTACTCCTTTGTCATGGAACAGCCTCCTTATTCTCAGTCAGCAAGTTCGCTGCCACTAGAGATATGCTCCCAGGAGAATTTCCGGAACACAGTGGTTCCCTAATTCCAGGGTCCCTAAAGGCAGCCATGCTGTAACATGTTGATCCCAGAACCCAGAGCATACCTGCTCTTGAAGACAAGCCACAGAATTCAGTTCCAGGGGCAAGGCGCAGTTACACTTGACAGCACAAGATCTGCCTACCAGCAGGCCTCAGGCAGGCGGGTGCAAGGACTGAAAACTGGAGCAATGAGGAGGCTGGGGGAGGGGTGTGTCCCAGAGTGCCTTAATCCAGTCACTTGCTTTTGCCTGCACACTTTCAGGGTGAGTGTGCGTGCCTGCATGTCTGTGTGTGTGTGTGTGTGTGTGTGTGTGTGTGTGTGTAATTCCTTTGAGCAAAGCCAGACAGTCAAGGGCACACCTGAATCCTTTTTTTTTTTTTTTTTTGTTTTTCGAGACAGGGTTTCTCTGTCCTGGAACTAGCTTTTGTAGACCAGGCTGGCCTCGAACTCACAAAGATCCGCCTGCCTCTGCCTCCCAAGTGCTGGGATTAAAGGCATGCGCCACCACCGCCTGGCTTTACACACCTGTATCCTTAACCTATGGATAGGCAAAAAAACCACACCCAACCGGTACCCTGTGTCTGGAATCTTCTCAAGGAACTGTTTCCCAGAGCTGCCAGTCGCTAGCAGCTAACTTAAGCTTCTAAAGTATTGAAATATAAATGATATAAATCAAACTGGCCTTAGAAAAGATCAGACATCCAAGCAAATATTCTGTAGTGAGCCTGTACCTTCCGGTGAATGACTTGGCCCAGATGTGAGGTTCACAATTCAGCGCTGTGTTTGACCTTACTCCTGAAACCTAGAATGTTAGTAACATTGAATACAAGGGCTGAATAAGTCAAAGCCTGCGTTAAAAGACAGACAGGTGCCAGAACCCCCAAATAAACAAGCCTGGAGCTTCTGGGGCCATCTGACCAGAGAGAGGCATCTAGTAGAAGCAGCTGCCAGAACTGCATGGTAGACAAGCACCTTGGTAGAGTTTAGAAAGATCAGCAAGCCAACTCCTGCCTGTCCCCAGGGCCTGGAGTTGATCCCAACGGTGAGGCCAGGGTTCATCGTCAAGTGCTTTACAGCAATTCCAAAACCTAGGGTAAGGGCTGAGAAACCTCCAGCTCTCATGATGATGATGACAGTGAAGGCACTGGTCCAACCTTCTGCTGAAATCTTTCATGAAGAAAATTAACAGAACCCTCCCAGGCCCTGTGTGACCAGGCATTCGTTCCTACTCAGAACAGATCGCTATGCCTGCTGCTTCTCTTTGCCAGCACTCTTAATATTTTATTTATACCCAGTTTTAGCAAATTAAAAGTCTGACCCGAAGGCTCGTTGTGATCAAAGCTCATATAAGTACTTTGGCAGGTAGCTAAGAAACACTTTCCACTCAGTAACCCTCACAGCATGTCACTCAGAATGCTATCTCAGTCCATCAGCTGCCTGTGTATTAAAAGGTCTGATCCAGGGACTGAAGGGATGGCTCAGCAATTAACAGCGCCTACTGCTCTTGCAGAAGACCTGAGTTTGGATCCCAGCACCCATGCTGGGCAGTTCACAGCCGTCTGTTACTCCTGCTTAAGAAGATCCAACGCCCTCTTCTGGCCTCCATGGGAACCTGTGTACATATGGCATATACTCACCCATACGAATAAAAATAAATCTTTTTGTAGAGGTTGATTCCAAGTGGAAAGGGTGCAGGAAACTGAGGACCCAGGGCTCCAGAATCTCACGGTTCCAGAGTCTCTGGAAATGTAACCATGAGGAAATGCTGCTCATGTAATTTCTTTGGCCAAAGGAGAGAGAAGCTGGTATCTTGGTGAAACGAATGCATACTCCTTCCTAAGAGGCAGATTTTAGAGGACTAGAAAGTCTTGTCCTTATTCGATTGATTGTTTTACTTACATGTAGATGGGGTGTGTGTGTATGTGTGTGTGTGTGTGTGTGTGTGTGTGTGTGTGTGTGTGTAGGTGCACAGGCCAGAAGAGGGTGACAGATCCCTCAGAGCTAGAGTTGCAGGCCTCTGTGGGACATCTGCTTACAACCTAGGTGCTGGCATCCCAACCCCAGCCTGCCTGACCATGCACTCATTCTTAATTTCTCTACCCCGGTAAGGGGTTTTTACATGAATCTGTAAAACGAACCTGCATTGTGCCACTTCATCCAGTCAGAGGTTTTACCAAAACTTTTGATTGTACTCTATTGCTTAATGTCATAGTAAAGTTTCTAAGAGTATTTGGGTGAAACTGTCCTGCCCAGGCATATAGATTTGAGTGCCTTTACCCTGTCCTTCAAAGGTAACATTCGGGGCTTGAGAGATGATTCAGTGGTTAAGAGTATAGGATGCTCTTGCAGATCAATTCTTAGTACCCACATAGCAGCTTACAAGTGTGCATAACTCCAGATCTGGGCATTCGTGTGACCTCTACTGGCCTCCCTAGGCATTGCATGCATGTGGTACACATACACACATGCAGGCAAACCACTCAAACAGAAAAATAAATAAACGTTTTTAAAGCGACTCAATGCTAGCAAAGTACTAGATTGGTGATTTTGATGCATCTGTGTAGCCAAGAAAAGTTGCTGCTGGCATAGAGTTAAATATGCTGCTTATTCAGACTTCTCTTGGCAATTGGAGGATGTGGGGGTTGAATCTGAAGGGCTCTTTGGATCTGTGGTTGAATACACCTTGCAGCAGTGAATCCTGAGTAAGAAGAGCCACCTAGAAAGTTCTGTATTAAACAGTGGGAAAGTCTTCATCCATAGATGTAACCAACTACAGAAAAAAAAATATATGTCCATACTAAACATAACTGACATTTTCTAGCTGTGACCGCCCCCTCCCCGAACAGTGCAATATAGCAATTCTTTGGATAGTATTTGCATCAGTTCAATATTATAAGGAACCTAACATGATTTACATTATGTGGAGGGTAGGATGATATGCAAATATTTTTACTACTAAAAATGCTTGTAGAGGCCAGCGAGGTGGCTTAGCAGATAGGGATATCCGCGGCTCAGGCTGATGCCCTCTGGTTGATCCGTTGGAGCCACATGGCATGGAGTGTGAACCGAGTCCCCCAAGGTGTCCTCTTTCATCCACGCATGTGATGTGGCATGCACATACATGCACACATATTCACATGTGTGTGCACATGTGTGTAAACATGCATGTGCACACGTGCATGCCACAGAAATAAAGTATAACATAATACTTTCACCTTATAGAGGGCCTTAGGTGCTGTCTTAAAGTTTTTATTTCTGTAAAGAGACACCATGACCACAGCAACTCTTATAAAGGAAAACATTAAATTAGGACTGGCTTACAGTTTCAGAGGTTTATTTAGTCCATTATCTTCATGGCGGTACACAGGCAGACATGGTGCTTGAGAAGGAGCTGAGAGTTCTACATCTTGATCCACAAGAAGCAGAAGCAAGTGTGTGCCACACTGGATGTAGCTTGAGCATGGGATGCCTCAAAGTTTACCCCCACAGTGAAACTTCCTCCAAGACTACACCTACTCCAACAAAGCCATACCTAATAGTGCCTCTCCCTGTGGGGGCCATTTTCTTTTCAACAATCACAGGCACCTGCAGATTTTGGCACCCAAGGAGCATTCTGAATGTAATTCCCCAGGAACCCCCAGGGATAACTGTGCATATTCTACAAAGATTATATATTGTAAAGCACAAGCTCCCAAAACTTGAGAAAAGAATTCCTTTCAATCACTTGGGAGGCAGAGACAAAAGAGATCTCTCCATGACAGCTTCATTCCTCCCTCAGCCCGAGGACCAGACCTCTCACAGGGTGAGGGCTTATAGTCTGAAGGGGCTCCAGGGTGAGTCTGAGGCATCCAGAAGATGGACACATACATGATCTTAAGTGCATTTCCAGTGCTCCCGAGAAAAGTCTATGAATAACTATAATTTGGCCCATATGATGACTTGTGTCTATTATAAACCGAAATTAAAATGACCGTCTGGCAAAAAGAAGAAATAGTGCTAGGCGGTGGTGGTGGTGAACCTTTAATTTTAGCAACTGGGAGGCAGAGGCAGACAGATCTTTACGTGTTTGAAGCCAGCCTGGTCTACAATGTGAGTTCCAGGACAGCCAGAGCTGCTCAGTGCACAACCAGCAAAACCAGTCTCAAAATACAGTAGGAGGAAGAAGAGGAGGAGGAGGTGGAGAAGAAGAAGAAAAGTGTGAGCTCAGGAGTTGAACTCACAAAATCAAGGACTAGACAGTTTTCAGGAGCCAGGGAAGAAAGGAATGCATAATGCTGGACGCTGTGAGGACTTCCAGTCGTAAGACATTCAGGTTTGGGACTCTAATGCTCAGCGTGGCTCAGCACACGTAGGCTCCCTAAGCTGATCGTGGCAATCATTACACAATGCATGCATACAGCAAGTCATTGCATTGCGTCCCTTCAATGTATTTTGTCTGTATTTGATAATCAAACATTTTAGACGGAAAGGGTACAGTCTGAGAGGCAGCAAGGGAGAAGGCCTTTCTGTTTGTCGGCATCACGGCCTACAAATTTGTCTTTATTAATAATCATTAGTTTCCTTCAAGTGGTTTATTTAATTAGTCTGTTTACTTTTGGATGCTGTGGTTTCTTCATTTAATTAGTTAGATGAATTAGGGCTGGGAACCTATTTCCCAGCCCAGGTTAAGATGGTAAATTGAAAAAGACTCCACCTTAAAAGAGATCTCAGCAACAGCTAGCCCTCCTCCGTTTCCCTTTCCAGGCAACACACATACTCACATATGCATGGGCATGTGCCCATGCCCTGAGTGAATTTACACTCAGACACTAGACTTGGCTGTGTGAAGATCTAATCGATTGTGATCAATAGAAGCAGAAATTCTACTGTAGCATCTCACCTTGTGTTGTAAGCATACTTGAACCATGGGTTTAGTACTGCAGCCTCTAGATGAGCAGGCTAGGAAACCCTCTGGACCAGGAAGGACCGTTCCCTTGATTCATATTCCACTCAATGGTAATGGACCAGTTTTCACCTGGGTAGACTGGGCTATCCGTGGAACCCAAAGAGTTATCAAATGCTTTTCCCGAAGTCAAAACAAATTGAAGGGTGATTTTGGACAAATGCTAGGTGCATTGATTTGCTTATCAGAAACAAGGATTCAGAAGCATGTCCCCTCTTCCCCAAAAAGCTTCTGATAAAAAGGGTGTCGCAGACGCTGCCAGGGCTCAGAGCCCCCAATCTTTACTGAGCAGAAACATCTGAGTTAGTATGTCTGAGTTTAATAATCCTTTGTGACATGTAAGAAGAGGTTGTAGAAATGACAAAGACCAATGGCCCCGTGTGCATGTGTGTGCATGTGTGTGTGTGTACATGTGTGAACCCTCCCTGTGGTTACAGAGACCACAGAAGGATTCTGGGAGACTTGAGAGTTTTCCTCTATCACCCTCCACATATTTTGTTGCTGTTGTTTCTAGAATCCACCTATCAATGCCTGCCAACACTGGGATTGCAGGTATGGGCCAGAATGGCCATGCTGTGTTTTACCTAGATGCCTGTTAACTGTTTTTATAAGAACAAAATGTGGAGCGGGGTGGGTAATATGCCCCGATAATTCCAGCTCTTGGGCAGCTGAGGCAGAAGGATTCCCACAAGTTGAAGGCCTGCTTGAGCTAAATCATGAGCACCAGAGGAGTCAGGGCTACATAGCAAGACCCTGTCTCAGAAAACAAAAGCAAACAGAAGACTAAATGTACATATTTGCTGTAAGCATCAACTCAGCCTGATACCAAACATAATTCTGGGGCTGACTCCTGGGGACAGCTTCGAAAGGTGCCCTGTTCATTCAGCAGCTCCCAGGATGCTCTTCATCAAAAGGACACATTATAAGTACCTGCTGGCAGCAACGCGTTTGGCAATGGCTGTGATGAGTCTCCATGACATGCATGCCATGTGGCATATGTGCCCAGCCCTAATCCAACTCGGGAGCTGAATCCAATTTCTCTGCTCTAGTTCTCGTTCATGCCTCTTGAAAGCAATCGATAAATCCTCTAAGTAAGTGACCCTCTGTGCAGCGTCACCCCCTCTCCTCCTTTGCCTAAACATTCCTGTGTTCCTGGAGCTAAACCAACCTCAGTGGCTTTTAAAAGAGCATGCGGGGGCTCCGCAAAGAGCAAGCCTGAGGAGCAGGAGTCCAGGATCCTCTCCCGTCTCTGCTCATTTCTGCGGGCGCATCTCTCGGCCAACAATAGCCACTTCGCTCTCACTATGAAGTTCAGTCCCTGGGGTTCCCAGCAAGTCATTAACTCACCAATGTTCCAGTTCCTCTGCCGTGGCGCTGCCCTTTCTTTCTGTCTTCTGAGAATTCCTCCCCATCTGGTTCACAAATGTTGTTGGAAGAGTCTCCATCTTAAACAAGAATGACTCAAATATGAGACAAGGTGGTAACACCCGTAAATGTAGACTCTGGTAACACCCGTAAATGTAGACTCTTCAAAAAGGCTTCAGCACTGTCGCTGTGAAGGTGGCTGAAAATACGCTCTCAAAGGGCCCCAGACCCCACACAATTGTTCATCTATTTCTGTCCCTATGGACTTAGATATCCTGGACGTTTTATTTATTTATTCTGAATATCATATAAATGGAAGTACATAATATGTGATATTTTGTTACTGTTTTTTTTTTTTTAATCTACCTTTGTGTTTTCAAAGGCCATGGTTTTACAGTGTTTATCAATAATTCGTTCCTTTGAGCCGGGCGGTGGTGGCGCACGCCTGTAATCCCAGCACTCGGGAGGCAGAGGCAGGCGGATCTCTGTGAGTTTGAGGCCAGCCTGGTCTACCAAGGGAGTTCCAGGACAGGCTCCAAAGCTACAGAGAAACCCTGTCTCGAAAAAAAAAAAAAATAATTCGTTCCTTTTAGTGGTCAAATAGTGTTCCATTGTTTGACTGTATCATGTTCCTCAGTTTCTATCCATCTCTGGGTGCTTTGATGGGCATTGGTCCCCATGCTGCAGGGATTGTGAATAATGAATGTTGCTGTGCGCATCCTTCTCCAGTTTCTGGGCAGACTTTGGTAGGTACCTATGAGTAGGATTGCTAGATCACATGCTAATTCCATGGTTAACTCTTTGAGGACCTGCCAAGCTTTTTTCCTGAGTGGCCATGCTACTCTATATTCCCACAAGCAACATTTGAGGGCTTTGTTTGCTCCATATCCTGACCATACTGGTTATTGTCTGACATTTTTATTCAATTTGTCCAGTTATGGGAGTGATATCACACAGCGGTTTTAATTTGCAGTTCCCTGGGGGTTGGTTGTATTAAGTATTCTTTTGTGGGTTGACTAATCATTTGTACTCTTCTTGGGAGAACCATCGTTCAAATCCTTTACTCATTTAAAAAAGTTGGAGTATTGATCATTTGATTATTGAATTCGAGGATTTCTTTATAGAGTCTAGATATGATTCTAGACAAATGATTTGCAAGTATATTTTTCTCCTCTGCATTTAATTTTCTTCTGTCATTGGGAGAAACATAAAGTTGCTAAATATTCAATATTAACATGCTAATATATATTATATATATACATACATATATATATATATATAATGTCTATATATTCTTGGTCAATGTCGATGTCCTTTCTTTGGTGCTAAAGTTTGAATACAACTTTGCACACTCTAAGTAAGTGCTCTGCTACTGTGCCATTCCCCCAGCATTTTAGTGTGTGTGTGAGTGTGTGTGTGTGTGTGTGTGTGTGAGTTATCTCCACATCAGTCTTCTAAGTGACTGACCCTGCAGATATACATCACTGCACAAGCAGCTCCCTTTTGCTACTATAGATGGGCCCTTCCTATTAAAATAGCAAAAAGCTAAACTAATATTCCCAAGATAATATGGGAGAGTAAATTACCTAGGATGTAGAAATTGGTAATAAAATGTCTGAGTGAGAAAACGGACTTTGACTGCTGACGTGCAGGGCCCTAGGCATAATCCCCAGCGCGCACACACACACACACCCCTACAAAAACCAGATTTAATGAATCAGATTAAAAAGATTTTGTGAGGGAAAATTCTTACTCCGATAATATAAAAACAGTGGGATAATAAAAGTGAATTAAACCTTAATTGGATTTATCATATATCCACTTAAGCTTATTTAGTATACAGTGCATGAAGCAGCATATTAAATATTGGGATTGAAACAGTGTCTTTTTCCTTCAAATGATGGTTATTGGGCGCTTACTGTATGCTTGTCAGGCATGGATAGGATTTAACGAGACTGACTGCTCTCTGACTGCTTGTTGCCGATGAGCTGACTCAGTGTAGCAGGATCTGACACACACTCATGTGTAAGGAGCCTCCTGGGAGTTAAACCCATGTTTCTCTGCAGCTGCAGCAGGGCGAATGAGCAGCAGTAAAACTCTGACACGATACCCCAAAGCGTAAGGCTTGGGAATGCCAAGTGCTTTGAAATAAGCAGGCTCGGATCCACAGACTCAGGACTAGGTGTCACTCAGCGGCAGAGCACTTGCTTGGAATGCACGAAGGCCTCGCTTTCTCAGGAGACGGAGGCACCTTCACTGGTTTTAAAAGACAGAGACTAAAACTGCCTTCGTTCCTTTAACATAGCAGGCAGTTTCCTTTCCATGCCTGCGCTGCTCGTCTCTCAGCAAGGTGGACAGTAGAATTTGTAGCTGAGTGAGCCATTCAGATCATCGTTAGAAGATGTCCATGTCAAACATGTTAGAACAGGGACAACCCTGGTGTACTGCAATGCAGAATAAAGTCGAGAGGAAAGTCACCCCAAAAGCTCTGTGGGTCTAAGTGTGCCTTCTCGGGGTGCTGCTCTGATTCTAAGAGAGACTTAGGAGCCACAGGTGATCGGAAGTGGCCAGGACTCAGCAGCCAGACCTTCCCTGCCCAGGACAGTGTTGGCATAATGGATGAGCACTAGAAGGTGTCTCAGGAGTGCTGCCACGATGGTGTCCAGTCAGGGTTTGCGCTGGCTCCAGGAAGTCAGACAGGTAGGGAATCACCGGTCAGTGGTTTTGAGGGTGAAGCATCAGCGTGGCCCTAAAACTGAGCTTGGAGTTCCCCAGTTTCGATCCAACTGCCTAGTTAAGACTAGCTGTAGGAACAGGATCGCGACCAGTCCTGACCCCATCAATGTTGCTTCTGGGACCACCTTGCTGGACCACAGCAGAAACTGAGCTGAGACCAGCAGTTACTTTGACCACTCATGGATGTCCGTTACTGACTGCAACAGTCTCTGATGAAGGAGTCTTCAGGGGGCAGCCAGGGAGCCCCTGATGATGCACCCTTATATTTGAGAATTGACTGTGGGAGATGAAAGAGCTTCTGCTTTGCGGTCGATGGATCTGTGTGTTAAGTCTTCCAATTGATGTCGGCCTTGCTTTAAGTACCTCAATATGTCTGCTTCTCAATTTCCTGTACCCTAAAATAGGAGTCACAGTGGCTGTCCGTCTGCTGTGGGGATGAACTGTCTCAGTGTGTGGCCCCTTGCTCAGCACTAACAAATGGTAGTGATTGTCACTGGCTGATGTTGCCTCCCTGCAGGACTGAGGACAGCAGAAGCAGGGAGAAATGAGTCAGTGGAGCCCTGTTTACTCGGCGTAACTCTAAGGATCACTTGACAAACGTGATATACGAAGTGTTCAGGAAGCTCATGACAGTGGTGCTGTGGTTTGTCTCAACAAATGAGGAAACTGAGGCATTACAAGTGCAAGGAGCTTGCACAGGGATCCACATCCCCGATTCTAATGGGGCTGGGGTTCAGTTCCAGATGACCTGACTCTCCTGTCTATGTGCCACGCCTGCACGCCGCCTCTTCACCTAGCTCATCTTGGTTTCCTTTTCAGCTGGGATGAAAATGCCCTCACAAAAACAGTTTGAGAGAGGAAGGGTTTGCTGGTCTCACAACTCCAGGTTTCTGTCCGTCATTGTGGGGAGGTCAAGGCAGCAGGAAGTTGAAGCTTTCACACCGCATCTATACTCAAGGTGGAGAACGATAAATTCAAGCGTGCATGCCGGTGCTCAGTCTCTTTTTCACTCATTCCAGGGCCTGGCCCCTGGAGTGGTGCCGTCCACATGCAGGATGGACAGTCTCATCTCAGTTAACCCAATCAAGAGAATTCCTCACAGGGCTGCAGAGATGGCTCAGAGGTTGAGAGTCCTGACTGCTCTTCCCCAGGACTCGGGTTCAGTTCCCAGCACCCACGTGGCAGCGCACATCTGTCTGTAACTCCAAGATCTGACACCCCTACACGACATACATGCAGGCAAAACACCAATGCACATAAAATAAAAATAATAATAATAATTTTTAAAAAAATCCCTCCCAGCCACGCTCATCTTCCAGAGAGTTCTAGATTTCCTCAAGTAAACAGCTAACCCTCACAATCTTAAGCAGCATCCTTGAAGCAGCAGGAGGGGACCACCTGAGTTTCAAAAAGAACAGACTCAGTTGCTACACTGTTTTGTAGGCTGATTTATGCTGTTTGTATATTATCTCCAGCCCATGACTCGCAGTGAAGTCGAGGTAATTCACAAGGCTTGTTGTAAATACACCCACAGAGATCATGCCAGCAGACTCTCCCAACATCAGCCTGGAGATGGCTGGTACCCTCTCATCCTCCATCTCTCTTCTCTCTGTCCTACCACCCCAAACAACTTTCTACCTGTGCCGGTGACTTCTAAATTTTTATCCTCGGTCAAGACCTCTCATCTGAGCTCTAGACCCCAAATCCGTCTGCTTCCTGGATACTTCAAGGATCCCTTGAAATCAGTCTCCTCTTAGATCCCCAGAACGTGCTTCTGCTGTGGTCCCCATGTGGTGCTCTTAGCTGCTTAAGATTGCTCATTGTTCTCTCATGTTCAGGACAAAAGTTAAAACTCTTGGGCAGGAGAGATGACCCAGCGGTCAAGAGTACATACTGGAATTGCTCTTCTAGAGGACCTGAGTTCAGTTCCCAGCACCCAAGTCAGGCAACTGAGGGATCAGAGGCCTCTGGCCTCCAGGAGCACCTGCCCTCACGTGTACACACCCACACACGAAAATACATGTGCAAACATAATTTAAAATAAGAAAAATGAACCTTTTAAAATAGGAAACTCTTTTTTTGG
>NC_022028.1:24752851-24764842 GCF_000317375.1 Microtus ochrogaster | reverse complement strand
TCTTGGTCTCAGTGACAACGGGACCCCTTCAGTTGCTGTAACAGGACTAGACCCAGAGCAACTTACCCCACACAGCAGATATCCACCATAGACTGCGGCTCATCAACAGGCACTTACCGTGAACTGAATTCGTTTGTAAACAACAGGCACTTACCATGAACTCAATTCGTTTGTAAACAACAGGCATTTACCATGAACTCAATTTGTTTGTAAACAACAGGCATTTACCGTGAACTCAATTCATTTGTAAACAACAGGCATTTACCGTGAACTCAATTCGTTTGTAAACAACAGGCACTTACCGTGAACTGAATTAGTCTGTAAACAACAGGTATTTATTTCTCACCGCTCTGGAGTCAAGAAGCCCAAGGACAAGGCACATTCAGTAACTTCCTCCTTCACAGATGGCAACTTCTCTTGGTGTCAGCAGGTAGTAGAACAGGTGGCCGTCTCTGTCATTGCAGGGGACACTTCCCTTTTACTGCCCTTTCCTAACCCCACCTTATCTCATTGGAATTGATTTCCCAGGATTCAACTGTCCTTGGCCCCCAGAACACAAGCAGGACCTAGAAAGTAAACCACCATTAATTGTGTAGCAAGCTCCCCAGTCTTTCCTGCTGGGCTGCCAGCTTCAGGAGGCCTGGGGCTGTGTCCTGCCTCTGGAGCTGTGTCCTTCAGTCTCTCCTGGGTCACCACAACTCGCTCAGAGCCTTTAGCAGAAAGTGGGATCTGGTGATTATTGGTTGAATGTATGGGATTTGGGGGAATGGGCATCGAGGAATGGTGGATTCATTTTCTGTTGTGAGTTAAATGTTGTTAGTTTGGTTGGGGCTTTAAATAGCAGATCTATTCTACTCGAGATCACCCCAGTCTACAGTGAGTCTTACAAGGCTAAAACCAAGGAGGCCTTGGTATTCCCTCTGGTGGTTCCAAGGGAGAATTCACTTCCCTGCTTTGCTCAGAGCAGAGAACACACACAGACCTCTGCTCGGAGCCCCATGCTTTCACCACTGCAGCCCTTGCTTCTGTGGTTCCTGATCCTCCTACCCACTTTAAACTCTGACCCCTGCTGTAAAGATCCATCTGATTACACTTTACCTGTGGGCTCATACAGGGTCATCATTCCCTCTCCAGATGTGGAACCCACTCACATCTGTGGAATCAGACGCAGCATGCAATTCTGGGGGCTGGGATATGGACCTCTCTGGAGGAGCTGTTAACTGAACCCGCGGAAGATGGCTGTGCTAGTTTAAATGTGCTCGCCAATGAGGACAGACACGTGATAATTCATGCTAATGTATGCAGTGCCTCCGTCTGGTATTTTGGGGGTGTCACGATTGTGCTTACTTATAGTCTAGATGTTTTAAAATACAGGAGTGGGAATATTGGACTAAGGGAATGGCCCAGCCGTGAGAGTGCGTGCCATGTAAACTGGATTCCCAGAACTCATAGCCGGTAGTCATAGCAGCTTACCTGTATTTCCAGCTTCGGAAGGAGGAAACAGGCAATCTCTCCGCTGGCTAGTGAGACTAGCCATATCGGTGAGCCCTGAGTTTGGTTGATTGGAGATGGGTCAAGGAGACTGCTGACACCAACCCCTGGGCCTCCACATACACATACACGCACACACACATGCACAAGCCTAAAGGCACACACAAGCACACTTATCTCTTCCACACACGTTGTGAGAGAGAAACGGGCAGAGGGAAATGAAAGAATAAAAACTCAGGTCGACCCCAATGGCAAGGGCCGACGTTTGCTGTCTGAGAAGGGAGCCTCAGGGCCCCCGGCACAGGGGAACATGATGCCCAGTGCCTGAGAGAAGTTTTCGTAAATGCGGGCAGAGAGTGGGGAGGGCATGGCTTCAAAACTGTGGGGTGGGCACTAAATTAAGCTGTGAGGTTTTTGCAATTTCTAGACATCTGGGTATGTGGTGGGGGTTAGCTGTTCATCGGGAATTCCACGAGCCTGACTTCCTAGAAACATGCACCTGCTTTCGGGCCCTGTTTTTAGGGAAAATTTTCTTTCACACATGGCATAGATATAGATGCATAATATATGTGCATGCACACATATGTGTGTGTGTATGCATGCTGATGTACGTATGGTTCTAATATATATAATATATAGTTGGTGAAGGTAAATCTTGCCATATTCCCATCATACTGGAATGAGAGCAGTTGCGAAGGGAAGCATGGAGAATGGAGACATTCAGATAGGGACTTGCCGCTCACAATGGAATGGTTGCACCGTTCTGCCCAGGAGTGGCTCTCCTTCCAAGTTTTCCTGTCTGGCCCTGTTGTGTGTGGCTGACCAGTGTCTATTGCATCTCAAGATCTGAGAAGGAGAGATGTTTCTAGTCCCAGACAAATAAGGAAATCTAAGGAAGCACCATTTCCTTTGACTCCGTGTGCCAAGTTTTCGAACCACTCCAATTTCTCTTTAAGAGACACAGGGAATTCACAGATAGGAACTGCGAACCAAGCTCTGGAAAGCACAGCAAGAGCCTGAAGATATGGACAAATGTTCAGAGGTGGAAAAGCCAGAGACTGGGAGGGGTCTGCGGGCTGTACAAGTGACTTAGGAGTGACTCCTTCTCAGGTTGTTGAGAGATGACCACCTACAGGGAAGGACCCATCTCAAAAAGCCAGCCTTCCATTCCGTTCCCCAGGACAATTAGGGGAACTGTTACAGGCTTCCATGCTAGTCTGTTGGGAGCAGTGAGACCCCAGATCCTAAATTTCTTGTAATCCTCTGATCTGAGTGCCTACAGCTGCTCTGAGCAGGAGACCTTCAGGAGTTCCTGATGGCAGGAGAGTGGTTTCTGGTGGGTTTGACTGGGACGTGGCTATCTCTATATAATCTGCCCCTGAACACAATAAAGGGGCATTCTTGGGGAATTCAAGAATGACCCATGTCGCTGTCCCTCTGTCTGTGTGTGTTTGTGTATTTTAACCTCCAGCCCCTTGCCCGAAGCTCAGTAACTGGGTAATAGCGCACAGAGCGCAAACACTGGGGCGCGGCATTAGTCAGCTTCCTGGAGCTCAAGTATTTTGTAAATCAACCTTCTTAAAGAGAAAAATCTCATTTTAAGAAGTTTTTATTAATATATTAATTATACATGAGAATGGATTTTATTATTACATGTAGGTATGTCCATAATGTATTTTTATCATATTCACCACGAGAATGTAAGTTCCTCTGAGGGCTCACTAGCCAGCCTATCTTGGGGGAGGGGATTGATACCAAGATAAGCTGGGCTTCCTATTGTATAAATGGAAATTTCTGTACTTTCATAAAATACATAATTTCTTTTCTACTCTGTATAACCAACTCCAATAGAGAAGAAAAGAAGTTTCCCCTTTTAAATACAATGATTTATTATTAATTCCATTGCTTCATCCAAGAGAGATTTTGTTGAAGGAATTGGCTTTAATCGTGAACAAATAAAGCTGATGACAATTCTCACAGGGACAAATTCTAATTACGTGTAACTCACCAAAAGTCATTTCTTCTTTCCTGTTTGTATTTTGTAATGCATACACATTGTTACTTCTTTGCTGATTGTATTTATTTTCTCCTGTGTGACTCAGGGTTTGTTTGTTTTAGAGCCGAGCAGATTCTACTTTTCTTGTGATTGCATTCAGTGATTCCTTTGTCTCAGCCCACAAGAAAAACCCACGACTCAGCAACTAGACTTTTGCAATGTTGAAAACACCACAGACCATTTTGGACAGAACACGGTGTTCTTCCGTGCAGCAATTTGTCTGAATACGTGGGCATGGCCAACTATTACCCTCTCTTGTCAGGACTCAGCAGGGTGTATGATAAAGAAAAGCTTCCAGGCAGGTAAAGACAAGTTCCTTAAGTCTATGCTAAACATGTACACGACTTGGCAGAGGCATCTTTCTTAAGACTTTCCCATAACCTAATGAACGGGAAGTGGTGGTGCTGAGTCGTGCCTCCAGACAGCTGCTTTATGACATCTGTCATCAGTGTTACGATGAGTTGTCTGCTTGGTCAGATGTGTCAGGATCCCCAAGGCTCCCCCAGACTCAATGACTTATTACAAGGACTCACAGAACTCAAAAGCTCACGGGTGACTTCACCAAAAAGACACAGGATGAGATAAGCAAAGGCACAAGGTGTGCCATGAAGGCCACAAGAAATCAGACATAAGCTAGCTGCCAAGCATGGGGCATTTGCATGGGGCAAATTCAATTTCCCAAGCAATGATGCATAGAAATGTGTGCAAAGTATTGCCAGCTAAGCCTCTAGATCTGGGTAATCCAGGTTTGGGGCATAACCTGGTCCTGTGCACGCCATAGTAGCTGTGTCTGATCTCAGCTCCTTAGACTTCAACTTCTCAAGAGACCAAATGTTGTGTTGTTTGTGGCCAAAGTCCTCAGTCAGAACACTCAAAGGACTCAGAAGCTGTCATGCAGAAACATATGGGAAAATATGCCTTATATCTTCATTATCATTAATATGACCAAACATGGCGTCCTGGGTTTTATCATCAGGAGAAGGACAGAAGAGATGCCGAAGTCTGCCGATGCCACAGCAAAATTTGAGCTCCATTTTAAACCTAGTTAGTCAGTTGTTTAGTTTTAAAGTCAGGTATAATTATTTATCATGGATATATTTTATACATTAGAGGTTCATTAATCCTCACAATGTCCATTTGATGTAGAAATACACCAAGAACAGCGACAATGCTGTCAAGAGAGGAGTAATTTAGCTGGCTTGGGCTGTTCAAACCCTGCATAATCTGAGAAAGGTTCATCTTCAGGAGGTCTGACCCTTGAACAGGTCCTGCATGTTTCTTCAGAGGCCCGAGAAGAAAAAGGATTGTCTTCCTCTATTCAGTAGAGTCTGTTGCTCTCCACCTTCTCTTGTGAGGTAGTGCCTCTTGCTGACCCTGAAGCACGCCGTTTTAGTTAGGTTGACTGGTCAGGCATCTCCTCGGATGCACCTGTGTCTGCCATCCAGTGCTGGACCTACAGGCATGCAGGACCATGCCCAGCTTTTACATGGATGCTGGGATCTGAATTCAGGTCCTCTCGCTTGCACAACAAAGTCTCCTACCCACTAAGCCATTCACTCAGACCCAAAATTGATATTTTAAGAAATCTACTCAAGCTATATGATCTATTCATCCTGTCTTATTTAAGAAATCCTTTCCGATTTAAAGCTACAAGCATAATATAGTTCCCATATTTCATCTCCAATGCAGTAAAGATCTGCTTCCCGATTCTGTTTAGAACTGAATTGTGTGCAGAGGGACGTGAGGATTTACCGAGAGGAGGATCTCACCACTTAACACTAGCTGCGCTCAGCTCACTCTGTAGACCAGACTGACCTAAAACCCGCAGAGATCCACCTGCCTCCGACTCCTGAGTGCTGGGATTAAAGGCGTGGGCCACTATGCCTGTCTCATTACGATCTATTTTGAAAGGTTTTTGTTTTTTTCTATCTAGCCAACTTTTGGGCACTAATTATTAAAAAAATAAAACATTACCTGCTAATTTCTGTTTCAGTCTTTGTCAAATATCTGGTTTTCTAAATAAAAGGTCTGTTTCTAGGCCTTCTTGTCTATCCTTTGTTCTCATACCAAAGCCCACGAGCTACTTTAATAAATGACTTCTGCAGAGCTCACTATCTGGCAGAGAAAGGCCTCTAGCCTTGCTAGCCCTTTTTTATAGTGACACCACTGTTGGAACTTTGCCATCCCATGCGACGCTGACATTCATCACCCAGTCTGATTTACAGTTAGACTGGGGTACAAGTCTGTGGATACATCAATCTCCAGCACTCTATGTGTTTAAAGGGCAAGCCTATGCTTTGCATATATATTATAGTCTGGGTGGGAAGTATCCTCCACATGGTTAAAGGCTGGTCCCCAGAAAGTTTCGCTGCTTCCGAATGCGATGGAAAGTTCAGGAGGTGTGCCTGGCTGGAGCAAGTTGGTCACTGGGGTCAAGGCCTGGAAAGATGGACCTTGTCCCTGCCTTCTCCTCCTGGCCTCTCTGCCTCTTGTCCGTCTTATGGTGAGCTTGCTTGCTCCATCAGAAGCTCCCTGCCATGATCTCCAGCTTCCCTTTGGATCCACAGCGATGGAAGTAGGAACAGTGGGTTATAACCTCTGAAGCCAGAGACAAAGCAAATCCACCCTCCTTTAAATTGGTTTTGCTCGGTGAAAACCTGTGGTAGTGCCTGACCAGTGGTTTAGGAGCTCTTGGAGCTGGTTTGTTAGATAAATCTAGAAGTCTGGAAGCGTGGTACAGAGAAGCCAGAGAACACCGTGGGCAGAATCGAGTGGGTGATTCTGGCTGACTAGGATGCAGCAGCAAAACTGTGTACTTTTGACTTTAGGCAGGAGCAAGTACTCTACTAAGAATTGACTGGAGACTGTGTTACCTTGTGACAAAGTTCTGGCCTCCATTGTGTCTATTCCCTGACACTTTGGGGGAGATTTTCAGCATTCGGCTGTGTAGTGGGTTTCTCTGGATTTTTTTTTTTATAATGATTTATAATGAGATTTGAGAGCAAAAAGAAAGACCAGAAACATTTGAAAATTTTTCCGCTTAGACAAGTAAACAAGTGTTTTCCAAGTTTGGGTGTAAGGGAGGCAGCATTACAAAACAGATTAATGCCAAGAAAAAAAAAAAGAAACTTCTTACTCTACACCAGAACAACAGCAAAAGATGTTCTGAGGGCATCTGGAGAATTGGGCGAATTCCACCCATTTTGGGTCTAAAGATGTGAAAGAATGAACTTTTTCAGAAGACTTGGCTTGGCAAAGAGGGCTCTGGGGCTTTCTGCTCACAGAGGGACTCACAGGAAGCTGTTTTCCCAGAATTCCTTTCGCTCTGCAGCTACATAGGCCCTCAGAGACCACCAAGATGGGGTTCAAGAACTATCTACTGCTAATCTAATAGTAGAACTTGGCGTTGTCTGCGGGCATCCTGATTTTTTTCATGCATGCAAAATGCAAAAATGATGGAGTCATGGAAGCTTACACCCAGCTTTCCAAGGAAAGAGTAAAAGGCCAGAAAATATGCGGTGGGGCTGGAATCTCTTCTGGCAACCCCAGAAAGACCCATGAATAAAGCCCTGAGGATGACCCTAAGTGCAATAGACACTGTGGATGTTGGAACCCTGAGGGTGAAAGAGCTGTTGTGGAAAACGACAGGCAGCAAAAGGAGCCAGCATAAGAGAGCAGCCTAAAGGGCTGCGAAGAGTAAACCAGGAGAGTGGAGCTGAAGTCACACCACCAAGCGCCCAGGAGCTGGAGGTGGATCTGCAGGATTTAGTGTTTACCTTGCTGGGTTTTGTTCTTGCCTTCCTTACACCCCCTCCTTTCTGTTCCCTGACTCTTCCTGTTTGAAGCAGGAATGTTTACTTTGTGCCATTGTGCATTGTAAGTATGTAACTGGCCATTTGAATGTATAGAGGCTTGCCACTCTGTTTGTCTGGAGTCTTAGAAGCAACTTTGGGTTTGAACTTTTAAGCCCTGCTAGAACCGTTCAGACTTGGGGGAATCCTGGAGATGGACTAAATGTATATTGCTATCAGAAGATGACTGTGAGTCTTTGGGGCCCAGGCAGAAGGCATGGTTTAGATATAAAATACTCCCCATGGACTCATGTCTGAAAACTCGGTCCCCAGCTGACAACATAATTTTGGTACCTGATAAAAACTCCAGAAGGTGAAGCATATAGATGTACCTAGAAGTATTCTCCATCCTGCTGGTCCCCCTGGACTGTTTTCTTTTCTACCTACCTGTTTCCAAAGCCACTTATGAAATAACCACTCTGAGGCTTAAGATTAATTATATACTCTTTGGCCTATTAGCTCAAGCTTCTTATTAACTAACTCTTACATCTTAAATTAAGCCATTTCTATTATTTTATATTTTACCACAAGCTGAGAATTTCTTTATGGCCATCTCTGACACAGAAAACCAATAGAAAGCTGAGATGCTACCTTAGGGTCTTATGGTTCATTTGGGAGACAAGGTGTCACGATGGGAACAATGCACCCTGAAGGTGCTCTACCAGAACATGGATGGACATACCTGCATCTTTTCACAATGTCAGAAGTTATTCAATAACAATAAACAACAAGTTACCTTCCCTTCCTGGACTGCAATTTCCCAAGCAATCCCAATTTTCCTTGATAACTGGCGATTGGCAAGCACAGGTTCATTTATTGCAGGCTCATTTAGAAAGCCTCAGGTCCTGCTTTCTATGTCAAACGATGAGTACATTTATCTATATGCATGAGGAAATATATGTGGGTTACGGAATGGCCAGCAAAGGGTTAAAACAGCCTCCCAGGAAGATACAGGATCACTGCAGTCAGTCGGTAAGATATTGAGAAACCTGTTAAAGAGAGCCAGAGAGATGGCTCAATGGTTAAGAGCACTGACTGTTCCTCCAGGGGACCCAGGTTTGGTTCCCAGCACCCACACAGTGGCTCATAAACATCTGCAGCTCCAGTTCTAAGCGATCCAATGCCCTCCTCTGGTTTCCTTGGGCACCAGGTATGTACCTGGTGCATAGATATCATGCAGGCAAAACACTTGCACACATAAATAAAAGTATAAAAGACAGCCATCAAGGGGGCTGATGGTTCAGAGGTTAGAAGCACTGATTGTTCTTCCAGAGGTCCCGAGTTCAATTCCCAGCAACCACATGGTGGCTTAACCATCTGGAATAAGATCTGGCACTGTCTCCTGGCCTGCAGGGATAAATGCAGGGAGAGCACTGTATACATAATTAATACTTTTTTTTAAAAAAAGGCACCCATCAAAGTGTTGCTGGAGACACAAAACTGCAGGTCTCCCAGGTGAGCTGGCCCAGGGGGACATGATGTTGATTGAGTCAACTGCAGAGACAGAAAAATGGAGGAAAGTCTCCAAACACGGTCAGAATAGGTGGGCAGATGGACAGACAGCAGTTCAAGTAGGTTATCTCAAGTAGTGAGGATGGAGCTGAGCCCTAGCCTTAGATACAGTCAGGAAATTTCTGATTGTGGGTTGTCTGAGACACATTTTGAGCTGTCGGATAACAAATGAATGGGGACATCAGCATGCAACATCAGATCCCCCCATTTCCATGTCACCATCACCACACAATGTCAGATCCCCTCCCCTCCCCATCTCAATATCATCATCACGATACAATGTCAGCTACCCTCCCCTCCCCATCTAAATGTCACCATCTTTTCTCAGTATTGCAAAGCTGGTAACCAAGTCCTTAGCACAAAGACCAAGCTACCACAGTAACAATGACAAACTGCCATTCCCATGGTATGTGGACCCAAGGCTGGAGTACTTCAGCTGTCTACAACAACCCTGGTTGCGTCTAACATATGCACAAAGTGCACTTTGCCTATGAAAAAATTTGTTACAGGGGTTACAGACAATACAAAAATCTGCAGTGGTACAATCAGCAATATGACAGTTTTAAATGTTTGATAAAATCCTTGGTATTTAAGGCTCTGGTGTCACCATTGTCTGAAAATATGAA
Organism: Microtus ochrogaster; assembly: GCF_000317375.1. NCBI lineage: Eukaryota > Metazoa > Chordata > Mammalia > Rodentia > Cricetidae > Microtus > Microtus ochrogaster. The sequence continues at coordinate 24,755,306 of NC_022028.1, read as the reverse complement.
CAATATTCTTCCTCTGCAGAAAAAACATCGTCGACCCAGAAGACCCTCGATGTGCCCGGTTAACACTCACTGGCCGGATGATCACAGTACTGCCAGGAGAGTTAGAGTTTGCCAAGCAAGCCATGTTTTCAAGGTATGGAGGTGTTTTATTTTATTTTGGTTTTTCGAGACAGGGTTTCTCTGTAGCTTTGGTCCCGGAACTAGCTCTTGTAGACCAGGCTGGCCTCGAACTCCCAGAGATCCACCTGCCTCTGCCTCCCGAGCGCTGGGATTAAAGGCGTGCACCACCACCGCCCGGCTATGGAGGTGCTTTAAAATTGGTCTCCCTGAAGCCAAGTACGGTGGTTCATGTCTGGCATTCAGAAGGCAGAAAGATTCAGAATTTTAAGCCAGTCCGGACTGCATAGTGAGTGAATCCAAGGCTAGCCTAAGCTACATAGTGAGACTTTATCATAAAAAAAATACAGAAAAAAATCCTGTTTGTCCCAATATAGACAAGAATAAGTGGATGTCAGAGATGGTGAAGGAATGGTGTTTACTGGCCCGCTCCTCCTGGCTTGCTCCATTGGCTTTTATACTCCCCAATACCAACCTGCACAGGGATGACACCACCCACAGTGGGCTGGGTCTTTCTGCATCAATCATTAATTAAGAAATTGCCCATAGGCCAATCTGAGGGAGGCATTTTTCTCCATGGAAGTTTCCTCTTCCCAGATGACCCTGGCTCTTTTCAAACTGGCGATAAAATAAGCCACCACGTGTGCCTTGCCATGAAAGCAACTGAGCCTTCCTAGCCCCACCAGTGCCACAAACATGCTCGGACATCTCTATCAAGACCATGGTGGCATTTCATTTTATTACAAGTGTCCTTCTAGTTTGCTGTTGGTCCTTGACTTATGTTTACAACATCTTGAGATGTGAAGAAAATTTTTATTTTTATAAAACTGCAAAGAAAAAAAAGACCAACTATAGCCCCTGCCTCCAAAGATATTCTCATGCATTTGGGAGGCAGGTGTCAGTATAGCAACGGGAAGACAGAGCTCCCTGTCCCTGCTGCCTGGCTCTCAGCTTCCTGCAGAACTGGAAATCTCTCCAGGAGGAGATGCATTCACAGGCTTGCCATTCTGTTAGTTTTCATACAGAAACACACAGGGTCTTTCTTGATGCTTCCCACTGGCAATCATCAGCCATCACTGAGCACTGGCTAGAGAGCTGTGCGCTTCCTTCTCACTCCCCATACAGCCCTGTGATGAGCATCATCACCTTCACCCACATGACAGGTGAGGAGACAGCCATAGAAGCAGCATCAGCATCTGAACTCATCTGCTATGGAACTGGGATTCACACCTCAGAGCCTGGCTCCAGAATAGAGCTCTTAGCTCCTCTGTACAGAGACCATAATTTCCTGCCTTGCTAAGGCTCCCCCAGCCCCTGCTCTCCAACCCATCAGTGTCTACATTTTGGGGGGTGTTGAGCCCAAATCAGGCCTAGAGGTGGGAGATCCCTGGGACGGGCTGAGATGCACTGTTTCACTATGTTCTTCTCCCTCTGCTTCTGCAGGCATCCAGGGATGAGAAAGTGGCCCCGCCAGTATGAATGGTTCTTCATGAAGATGTGGGTAGAACACATCTGGCTTCAGAAGTGGTATGGGGGTGTAGCCGACATCCCAAGGGAGGAGTACTTCAAAGCAGCTCCCAGGAAGGCCTGATGGTAACACAAAAGTCCTGGGCTTTGCATTAAAGTGAAGACCTTTGAAGTGAAGAAGCCAGACAGTCACCGACTGCTGTCCCTTTGTTGAAGGGTGCCTAGCCACCCTGTCATCCTGTAGCAGAATGAGAGAGGATGAACAGGGAACCTTGGGCTAGACTTCAGATTCACTGGAGTGGTCCTTTGTGGATCCACCGTTCGTACGGGCACTTCACATAGAAAGATTTTGTTTCTGCTGTACTCAATCCAGACACACCCATTTGGAAAACATGGTGGTCAAAAGGGAAGTGGTAGTTGCTGTTCCTTTCTTTCAAAAAAAATTAATGATCGTATATACCACGTTATTGCCTTGTATCATGAGAGCATCATGTTACTTACTATCTGAAAGCAATGCTTTGAATGTAAGCTCATTGCATTCAAAGAGCTGAATGTGCACCACATTGCGTTGCTGTGGGTTCAGGGCAAAGTGAAAAGTTTTCCCGTCTGAAGGTTACTCATAGATGTCACAGAATTGCCGATGCATTTTCTAGAACATATTGGTCACTTGGGGAGCCTTTTCCCCCCCATTGTAGTATAGCAGGTGGAGGAAGAAGGTGAAGCTTTGCACACACCCTGTTCTGGATGGGCAGACCATTAGCGAGAATGGGGTAACCTTGGCATAGTGCTTTTTCCAGGTCCCCACTGTGAATATTTCTGGTAGAAAGTTCCCCCCTACCATTCATGAGATGTGACATCCAAAATAAGAATC
>NC_022028.1:24742851-24747851 GCF_000317375.1 Microtus ochrogaster | reverse complement strand
GTCTTTTATATGAACTGTTATGAAATTAACATTATTAGATTCCTAAGAAAACAGAGGCTACTACAATGCAGCCGCTGAAGACTGTCCAGCAGAAAGGAAAGAACGAGCAGGCAACTTTTGTTAGGACCTTTTTTCTGCTGAGACTGAGCTTGCTGTCTTGCCCAGGCCTGTCTTGAACCCCTAGGCTCAAGCAGTCCCCCAGCAAGCTGGAACTCTCATGGCTTGCCGTGGATCCTGGCTGCTATGACTTCACAAGGCTCTGAGTTACATGAACTAAGTTGCTGACTTAGAGGTACCACTTTAAATACTCTTTGAGGACCCATCCCTAACAGAAGAGCTGTGGGCAATTGACTGCCATTCTTCTTTAGGGGCATGGGCCACTGGTTGCACCCACAAACGTGAACATACGTGTAGCACTACGTGGGTTTAGGGAGCTTTTCTTTTAACTAAACAAAGAGAAGAGGGCATGGAATTGAGAGGTGGACTTGGGGGAGAAGGGGTAGAAATCTCAGGGGAGATGAAGGGGGAAAGCCGGGGGGGGGGATGTGTCTTTGTAAACACATACTAAACTGTCAAATAATAAAATATATACATAACTAGAGATGCTGCTGTAGCCACATTTTATGTTTCCCATTCTTGAAGGAGTTACCAGTTGTGTTGTTCTAATCGTGTGTGTGCATGTGGGATACTCTATATATAGTCATGTAGACATGTTAGTGTGTGTACATTTGCATATAGGTGTGCATGCTTGTATGTGCATGTATGTGCAGACCAGAAGTCCAATGTCAGATGTTTTCCGTAAATGCTCTCCACTTTAATTTTTAGGTGTGTGTGTGTGTGTGTGTGTGTGTGTGTGTGTGTGTGTGTGCTGAATGCACATGTGTATGTGCAGGTGTGCACACCTGGACACATACACAGGATCAGACGACGACATCAAGAGTCTCACTCTCTCACTGGACCACATCTGGACTGTGATAAGCTAAGTGATGCTCCTATCTTGACCCCCTACAGAAATGGGGTGACGAGTATAAGGTCTTGAGCATGGCCCAGATTTTTACATGGGTGCTGGGACTTGAACTCAGGTCATCGTGTCTGCAAGGACAAACACTTTTACTGGCTGAGACACTAACTCGGTCCCTCGCCACTTTAGTTTTAAAGGCAAGGTGTCTCAATAAACCTGGAGCTTCCTGATTTGGCTAGGCTGGTTACCCATTGCGCGCCAGTTTTTCTGCCAACCCTGGCTCTCCCAGCACTGGGTTTACAGGCAGCGTGCCACCACAACCCCCTGGTACTTGGAAGCTGGAGATTTAAACCCAGGTGCTTGTGCTTGGGTGCTAGGCAGTCTACGGACTGAGCCATCTCCTAAGTCCCTGCACTGACTGTTTTTAGTACAACTGTTATTCCTATTGAAAGACCCTCATAGAGTGTCTTTCAGTCTGGGGAGACCCTTCCCAAGGAACAGCGAGGCCAGGGGATGCAAACAGCAAGAGGTTTATTCAATACACAGGTACCTGGGGCGTCCAAGTCTCTCGGAGGACTGGCGCGCTGTCAGGCTGGGGTAGTGGGTTTTTATAGGGTAAAGGGAGCAGAAGCACGGTTACAGAAGCAAGCGAGATGCATAGTTACAGGGTTTTCATTGGTCAGTTTGAATATGGCCGAGTTCAAGTCAGGACAAGGTCCCTGGTTCCCGAGAATTCAGATATGGGCTGCCTTGGCTCTTGTCTAGGGCAGACAGTGTGTCTTTCTCGGTATTCACCGTTCCTCCCCCGGCCCAGCCACAGGTGTCTCTATCTCGTTTTGGCAGCTTTTAAACTGCCCTTTGTTAAAACCCTGAATATTCAGTACAAGCCTTGCAAAATGTTGTTACCGGTGCTAAGTTGTTTAACAAACTGGGTTAACACTATAACCCAGCTTTCACTATAGTCCAGGGCTCTTTATGAACTCAGGTGGGTTGTCTCCTCCTTGCCTCTATTTCAGCTCCCAATCCCTTGGCCACACTTGGGGCAGGCTCTCTTCCGAACTGATCTCCCTCTGACCATGCAGCCAGACTCTTCCTTCTTCTCTCCACCTAACCCTTAATTTCCTGCTGCCCAAGCAGAGAGACTCCTCAGCATCCTCCCCCAACACACCTATTCGGAAGGTTAGCAACCGCAGAACAGGTCTACAGTGGAGAGCAAGCCAGTGACCCTGCCCTCAAGACACTGCAGTTTATAAACACTAAGTAGAGCTCAGCCTGTGAGCTCTTCAAACTCCATCAGCTCAGCCCATACCCTCAGTGAATGCTACTCCCGGCTAACTCCATAACACACTCCATCCCTGGATAAGTTCTGCATTTACCTCTCTGCTGAGCTGTATTCACAAGAACTAGCTCTCGTTTTAAACCTGAGGTCCACATTTTAAGGTCCACATCTTTGACTGGGCATGCCCTCAGCAGATTCCCAAGAGAGAAGCCGCTGTTTCTCCTCCTGCGGAATGGGTCTGTGTACAGGCAGAGCAGCGATAGTTAGATGAAGGATGGGAAGAGATGCAGGAGACAAAGGGGCGATAAGGGGAGATTCTGGGAGTTTTCAGACTATTTCCAAGAGTGGGAGGTAGGCCCTATTATGGAAAGTATTAAAGATGAAAAGAAGCTGGGTGGTGGTGGCGCACGCCTTTAACCCCAGCACTCAAGAGGCAGAGGCAGGCAGATCTCTGCGAGTTCGAGGTCAGCTCGGTCTATAAGAGCTAGTGCCAGGACAGGTACCAAAGTTACACAGAGAAATCCTGTCTCAAAAAAAAAAAAACCCAAAAAACAAAACAGCAACAACAACAAAAAACCATGCAGAGAAGCATTGACAAGCATTAAGAATTAACTTGAAAATGAGCAAAAGAATTATGTTTGAGGATTCATGCGATGGCACACTAGGCATGTATAGAGAAGGAAGAGGCTTTTACTGGCAAAAGTCATGAGTTACTTGGAAACAAAGCCCACAAACGTTGAAGACGTCAGGTCCGTGGAGGGCGTGTCCTTTCATGCAGACTGCTGGGAACCTTTGATTAGGGGAACCCATGAGGATTGAGCAGCCCTGGGACTTTGAAGGATACGCCGGTCGGGTGCTCAGAAAGTCCAGAAATAATCCTTATCCGGGGCAGGTCACCCTCCCGCACGCTTCGTGCTTTCCCAGCTCTGGGTCTCACTGGGCTCTGATAAGAGTAACATCATCTTGGTAGCAACACTTTTCTCAAAAGGAAGGAAGCCAGCAATGCCAGGAAGCAGATTAAGAAACTAACTGGTTGGGGCCGTGTGCGTGCGGCGCAGGACAGCTGCAGGGGGAAGACCTGTATTTAAGCAAAGGTCAGAGCTTAGAAAACCGGAAGATGTAGAAGATAGTGGCTGGGAAGGGCAGGGGGAACCAGAAGCTGTGGTCCCTGCAGGGAGAAGAAGCAAGGCCAATTAGATCCTCTGGGCATCTCTACCCAGACGTCTGTTTGTCAGCTATTACTAAGGGTAAAGCAGCACTATGAGCTTTAAAATATGGTGGTTGTTTTGGTTTATTGGGTGAGTATGGTTTGGAAGGGGGATTGTTGTTTATTTTGGTTTGCTTTGGTTTTGGTGTTTGCTTGCTTTTTGTTGTTGTTTTTGTTTATTTGTTTGAAACAGACTGGCCTTGAACTCACTTTGCAGATGAAGATGACTTTGAACTTCTGACCTTCCCACTGCCACCTCACCCTGGGGCAGTAGGCATGATCCACCACACCCAGGTTTGTGTGATGCCACAGATTAAATCCAGAGCTTCATGCCTGCCTCATTCTATCAACTTAGCTACATCCTCGGTCCTAGGAATTGTCAAATAAAAGCCACTGGAGACTATTGTTTTGGACTGAGTTCCTACACTGGGCCCCAAAAGACCAGGATACAAATCAAGATGGAGTCACAAATGCTAGTCACAGATTCTATACCACCATGCTGAAACCAGGGCACTAATCTAACCTTCTGAGGAATCAGGATTAGGGGGCATTCTGGTTTTAAAGGAAATGTCTCCTACAAGCTCCTGATTTGAACACCTGGTCCCCAGTTGTTGATGCGATTAATAGAGGCACTGAACCACTGGGGATTTTCTGCTTCCTGTTCAGATGCGATAACAGCCTGGAACCCACCTCACTGTGACAGCAGAAACCACACGCTCGGCTGTGCCTTCTCCACCACCACACACTGAAACTGTGAGCCACAGCTGATCTTTCTTCCCCTAAACTGTTCTCTCCAGATGCTGTGGTCACAGCCACACAAACATAATTGATGCAGAGGAGAGATGAGAGAGACTGGTTTCAATTGGTATGATACTAAATTTCCTGCTACCTTAAGCTTTGTACCCAGAGACGGCGATGGAAAAATGCCCGGCATGCAACTGTCAGTTCTTTTGCTGTTCGTGTTGTCCTAACTGTAGGAGCTGAAGGCAACATTTAGCTTCTTGCTCTTTGTTTGCGCTTCTCTGGATACTGTGATCCCCAAACCATCCTCCTCTCTGCTCGCTGGTCTGTAGAACGATGTCGTCCCGATCCTAGAATCTTAAATTGGCTGGGAGACGGAGGTGACTTCAATTCATTGTTTCTCCTCATTACAAGTCAGTTCCTTCCCGTGTAGAATGGGATTATTCCCATGCACGCCTGGCTCACCGGAAGGGTTAAGAACTGGCTGAGTCATGGCACCTTCCTTTTCACACCCGACGGAAGCCACTTGTCTACTCTCAGATCCCCCTGGTAAGAACGGAAAGGATTTGAGAGGGGATAGTTCCGACTCTCGTTTTGGCCTCTACCTTCTCTATGTCTCAGGGAGGTTTCTTAGTCTCCTGGCTACTTCTAGATAAGCAATTAAACCTGTTGTTCCTAACAAACTTGCCATGGTTGGAAAACAAACTGCGCCACCTGGTGGCTGACTGGGGGAAAGTCACTTTCTTAAAACTCCAAGTTTTAAGTTTTTCTTAAAACTCCAAGAGAGGAACTGTGAAGGCAAGAGCCAATTT
>NC_022028.1:24738410-24741909 GCF_000317375.1 Microtus ochrogaster | reverse complement strand
CTTTAAGAGTTCAGTGGATCCCAGTTCCCTGCAGAAGACATTATCTTCGCTTCAGTTTACCTGTCTGGAGTTCTCAAAGCGCTAGAGGCTTTGGGGGTTGTTAGCCCTTCAGCCTGTGTCAGCACCCTCCATTTTGACCATCCACAGACACCTGGAGGGAGCGACACAGCAGCTACAGCTGCTCGTACTGGCTCTCAAAGGTGTGGTCCTAGCCACAACAACTTCCAACAGTTTGCACTGGATTTTCCCTACAGCCATCACCACCCAAGTCAGAGAGAGCATTTCTCCTGATGGCCTAGCAGAGAGACAAATTCCAGATTCTCTGCTTGGCTTACAGACTGGATTTTATCGCTTTAGTTATCTACTGCTCTGAAACAGATTATCCATGCCCCAATTTAGCTGCTTAAAACAACACACATAAGTTTTTCTTTGGGTTCACCTTCTTATTTAGCCTCTCTAGGACCACGAATTATAGGCTCAACAGTTCAACGCACTGAAGTATAAATAGAACCACTAAAGAAAATCCAAAGGAGATAAAATTGGAAATTAAAAACTTACGAAGTCAACTAAAACATCAAAGGGAAAGCCTCACCAACAAAGAAAAGAGGGAAGAGAGAATCTCAAGCAATGAAGACAACACAGAAGAAATGGATGCCTCTGTCAAAAAAATGTTAACTCTGAAAAATAAAAATAAAGGCACAAAACATACAGGAAAGAAACACACCCTACTATCAGAGATAGACATCAGGATAAAGGGATGGATATTTTAAGCAGCTGAAAATTTAACACGGGCAAATTTTCAATACTCACTGGAATTCCCTCCTGATACTATCCTATATGTTTCTCCGTTTTATTATTTTCATATAACATATAATAATATGTCTTCATATTATTTACTGTATTTCTAAATTCCCATGCCCTTATCCTGGCAAGAGGTATTTTTGTTGTGGCTGGTCCCCAACAACCTACTTGCACCTGAGACTTTCTTCTTATCCCCAAACCAGCTCTTCTTGGTAACTAATCCCACAAATTTGAAATATTTTCTTTATATTGCAACCAAAGTCTATTAATTCTTATTTCAAAAAAAAACACACATAAACCCAGCATTGTAGTGCATGCCTACTGCAGTCCAGTCTCTCAGGAGACAGAGGCAGGAGGATGGCCAGTTGAGGCAAGCATGAGATACATAATGAAAGACAGTCTCAAATGATCAAAACCAAAAAACCAAACAAAAAAAAAAATCCATCATTACCTCACGCAATTTCTGAGGCTGCGAACATTACTTAAGTAGATTTCCCTGAAATCGAAAATTCAAATCTAGATAGCAAGGACTCACTTTGGACAACTCACTCCGGCTCCGGAAGATCCAGCTCCCTCTTCTGGCCACCTCAGACACTGCACTCACGTGCACCAACCCCTACACACATATACACATAATGTTTTTTTTGTGTGTGTGTGGTTTTTCGAGACAGGGTTTCTCTGTGGTTTTGGAGCCTGTCCTGGAACTAGCTCTTGTAGACCAGGCTGGTCTCGAACTCACAGAGATCCGCCTGCCTCTGTCTCCCGAGTGCTGGGATTAAAGGCATGCGCCACCACCGCCCGGCCACACATAATGTTTTTAAAGTAGAACCAGGCACCATGGCACATGCTTGTAACTGAGGCAGAGAGATCATATAAACCCAGGAGTCTGAGATCAGTCTGGGCAGCACCAGTGTGACCTAGCTCTTAACAATGGATGCACAGGGCCTGTGAATGGAGCTCCACGGAAGAGCCAGTGCTTAGCACGCCCCGGGTGTGAACTCCAACACGAAGAATGAAAGAAGTAGAGGTACAGGATGCAAAACCACCCAGAGCTTTTCCATAACTGGTAACAAACTTTCTGGAAAGAAGCCAAGAAAAGGGCCCCGTTAACAATAGCCACAAAACTAAAAATATCTAGGAATCAATTTAACTGAAAAGATGAAAGATATGCGTGCTGAAACTATACAGCACTGAAGAAAGAAATCGCAGAAAATAAAACAAATGAAAAAGAATCCTATGCTCACTGACGGAGAGAACAAATATTGTTTAGATGTCCATCTGCCCTTGGGAAGAATAAATATTGCTTAAAAGTTCATCTACCTGCAGGAAGAATAAACATATTTAGAAGTTCAACCACCCATGGGAAGAACAAATAATGTTTAAATGTCTGTCTTCCCAGGGCAATCCACAGAATCAATGATGTCCCTGTTAAATCATCAAGAGTAGAGCTATCCTAAAACAATGTGAAATTATTGTAGAGAGATCTAAAAAGAAACGACTCATTGCTATTGTTGCAAAAAAAAAAAAAAACTGTCACCAAGGAAAACTATATTTGCCTCAGTGTATAACAGAAATACACACGGCATCAGAATGAAAAAAGAATCACACTTGTGTCAAGTGTAGCAACAGCTTGGAGATTGTAAGAGAAGGATTTGTACTTGTGTGTTACCTGCTAGTCGCTGTGTCAGAAAAGGACACCACATACAGCCTTCTCCAAGGACCCATGCACACAAACTGACCAACCTGAGATCGACGCCACACCACTCTTGTTATTAATCATCGTTGTGGCCACGGATTATTGATTCAAAACATCCGATGTAATCCTCATTTTCTCATCTTTTAAAACTTCCCTTTGCCTCAGCCCCTTGGCACACACCATGGCTCACCGTGGCACAGGGCTTCCCTCCTTGCTGCATGCTGTTTTTCTAGGGCAAGTAATGTAATCTCCCTGGATGCTTTTTTTCATTGACGGTGGTCTGAATTGCTTCATTTGGAATGATGACATGGCTTTTGCTTTAATAATAATAATCTCTGTGGTAGTTGTCAATTAAATCTGCACTATTGTCTTGGAAGATTTTTTTTTAATTAGAAATACAAAAGAAAGTGCTGTGAACATAGCTTCGTTCATAGAGTGTTTTGCCTAGATGCCCTGGACTGGATCCCCAGCATCACATGATAAAGGTGCCTGCCTGGAATCCCAGTGCTTGGGAGTTAGAGGCAGGAGGATCAAGGCAATCAAGTTCATAGTGAGTTAAAGGTCATCTTAGGAGACACATACAGGAGAGCCTGCCTCAAACAAATCAGCTAAAGAAATACAAAAACACAGAGTGGAGCATTCTGTTCAGTGTAGCTGAGGTTCTGAGCCTGAAAAGAGGGAGCGAGAGATGGGCAGAGACAGGCAGGGTGGGATCCTGGATGAATACATAAGATGCTAACGGGAGAAATGCTCCGGTCTCGGACAGGGCTAGAAATCAATCCTACAGTCATGGACCTCACTGGAAGCCTCCTGATCTACACCACAAGAGGAATTGAGGGACCGTACTCAAAGGGGTGTGGGCAGGAGAGTAAACTTAGCAATAGACCTTAAAAGGCTGTTGCATCTCCACCACTGAGGGGCATCCCCACTGCTCATATTTTTAAAACATACTTGTCCCTCTGTTTCCTTAAGTAGCTTCATCCACATGTCTCTTAAAGCCCA
>NC_022028.1:24731719-24738265 GCF_000317375.1 Microtus ochrogaster | reverse complement strand
AAAAAAAAAAAAAAAAAAACCAGGAACAACCAGTGAGCTTCCTCAGTTTTCACTTTCGTCCTTCATTCAGTTGCCTTATTCCAACTTTGTATTAACATATAACATTTGAACATTAACCTTTGCTCCTAGCTTGGCTTTAATCTTAAATGTCTATCTCTATTTTTAAGTGTTTGTAAGTTTATATTGATTAAGTACTTAATGTCTGTTGACATTTTCCATTTCTGCAGAGGACAGTTAGTTATAGTCTCATCACTGGGATGAAACGCCTACCAAACCTGAGCCAGGAAGGCTTGATCTTGGCTTGTAGGTTCAGAGGACATGGGCCATCATAAGAAGGAAAGCATGGTGGTAGAATATGACTAGTTATATTGACTCCGTAGTCAGGAAACTGGGGAAGGTTTCTATCTATCATCTAGCCAGCTAGCTCTCCCTCCTTTCTCCTTTTCCCATTGTAAGAAATAAAATCTGATGGTTCATTATCAAAGAAGCCTTGATCCAACTTAGGCCCAAATGAATAGAAAACGCTAGAACAGCGATTCTCAACCTGTAGGGTTGCAACCCCTTCAGGGGTCAAACAACCCTTTCACTGCGGTCACTAATATATCCTGCATATCAGATATGTACATTACAATTTATAACAGTAGCAAAATTACAAATATGAAGTACAGCAAAGATAAGTTTAAGGCTGAAGGTCAGCACAGCGTGTGGAACTGTATTAAATGGTCACAGCATTAGAAAGGTTGAGAACCTCTTGCTTTAGAGTCTGGCCAAGGCTTGCTAATCTAGCTATGTCCCCTCCCTGACTCAATCCAAACTCTGCTGTTACTCCCTTCAATACACACTCAAACTATAAGTTTAGAGGAGAAAATTACTAATGGCCAAGTTTAACAGGCAGCAGTGATTCATGCCGTCAATCCCAGCATTTGGGAGGCAGAAGCAGGCAAATCTCTGAGTAAGGCCAGCCTGGTCCACAAAGCAAGTTCCAGGACAGTCAGGGCTACACAGAGAACCCCTGTCTCGAAAAAAAACAAAAATCAAAATACTAATAGCTAAACTTGCCACGAGGTCATGCATCTGATCTACTTTAAAATAAACAGAATGTAACAAATTAGACACGAACTTATATGTAGTTTTTGTTGAGCAGATAGATGTAAAGAATAGCAGGACCGTACCCTCCTGATCACTCAATAAAAGGAACAGGAGGAAGGGTCATCTATTAGTGTTTATGACCCATACTCTGCACTTGGTCAACATGCCCATCAGTCCCTGTAGGCTAACACTGGGTTTTGCAAAACTGCAGAATGAACTGCCTTAGTTTTGCTAACCTGAGTCTCCGGCACTCTCATTATGAGTGCAGACCTTCGCTATTCACCGCTATCCCAGCAGATGCAAATATATCATCTCCATAATGATTTTCAGACTTACCCAAACTGTGTATACTCCCACACAGAACACATGGGATTGTATCGAATTAACAGACTTGATCTCATGGCCCATACCTTTGCAGCATTAGGTTTTGATGATTCGTTTTTTACTGTTACATAAAGCAAACAGAATGGTGGTCCCCCTAAAGATGTCGGCATTTGTGATCCTCTGAACTTGTGAACTGGGTACCTCAAATAGCCAAATGAATTTTGCAGATATGATTGAGTGGAGACGGGAAGGCTCTTGGGGTCTCTGGGTGACCTGATGTAATCACAAGCACCCCTGTAAGTGAAAGAGAGGGACCTCTGAGTGACACAGTGTGAGAAACGTCACACCAGCTGTATCTGCCGCCGTTCTGGGGATTAGACTGATAAATTGTCACGTGCTGTTTAAGCTCACTAAGAAGTTGGCTCCGGAAGCAGCCTACACACACACACACACACACACACACACACACTAGACCTAAGCACGTTTATGTCAAGTGTCCTCTAAGACCCTCGTCTAAGATGAGATTCCCCCATTCATCCATCTGTCCATCATCTAGCCATACTGAATTCACCCCCTCTCCATCTATAACCTGTAAGAGGCAGAATAAAAACAAACGGTGCCCTTGAGAACAGCTTGAAGGTGAACCAGTTCCCAGAGAGGCGTTGCTATTGTTTATCTCGTGAGGTACAAATAACTCCAGTGAGCTGGAGAAGCTGGGAGCCCAGCCGTGGGAGAAAGAGCTCGATTTGGAACTCCAGCTGGCTGCCTCCAAGTCCTCGGTTTGTTTCTGTAGGGCGTCATCATGAACACTAGATTTGATGATGTTATCTCTGCAGATATTTGTTTTGTTTTTTAGAAGCCTTACCTGAGGGGACACTCTGCTTGGCTTAGGCCTCTCAATTGGGAACTCCACCTGGCTGCCTTAAAGGGAATTTCCACAATTTCCGCTGGTGGTTTTGAACACCTGTCTATCTAGCTACCTACCTAACAATCTCTTACTGTTTTCTTCTTGTACTTGGCTTGCTGTATACTTCATAAGCTCACTCATTCGAAACCAAAAATAGGTCCAGGGCTATTGGGGTTCCTTGCTCAGACCATGCAGGACATCTGGCTTTAAGAATAGTTTTGTTTTGTTTTGTTTTGTTTTGTTTTGTTTTTTGTTTAATTTAAGAACATAGGCACCTTCTCAGAGCTGGGGAAGACGAAAAGAAGAATTCTGCTCTGAAGTCCCTAGGAAAAATCCCAAGCTGTGTTGACAGCTCAAATTTAACTCGTCCATCCCCAACCCCCAGATCTTGAAGACGCTAAATGTATGTGGCCTCTGAGCGTGTGGAATTCTGTCAAGCAGGAAGAGGAAACTGGCACAATATATACTGACTGCAAGCTTGTTCACGTGACAAATAAGTCAAGGCTGAAGGTCAGGGTTAGGGATTTGCTCTTAGATGTCCCCTCAGAGCTTGCATGCGGAAGGTTTACCCCCTCAGTTGGCAGAGGCCTGGGAGCTGCTGAGGGGGGAACCTAGTTGAAGTAGGTCATTCAGGGTACATAGTAAGCTCTCTCCCCCTTCCTCACTTCTCTCTTCTCTCCTTCCTGGCTACTCTGAGGTGAGCAGGTTTACTCTCACACACATTCACTACAGGCCCAGAAGCCAAGTGGTCACAGACGGAAACCTTGAACCGAAAGAAACCATTCCTGCCCTTCCATTAGCCAGGTGTGTTGTCGGGGTAATGGGAAGCTGAGTGAGACAGAGGCTCATTCAAAACAAACCTCAGTTTGCAAGAATGAACTGGGCCTTGTTCAGTTCAACTAAATGAGCAGACTCTGGAATATTCTTTCGAAAATAAGAAGTATGGTGGAATAATACATGTTCCTTCTTTATGCCAATGACCTAAGTAGTCAAAATGGAGCAGACTGAAAGGAAGAACACAGAAGGAGAGGCGACCCTTACCAGCACGGAGCAAAAGCAACTTTTCTCACCACAAGAGGATACTACCATTAAGTAAATAAGACTTTGGGCTTTTTTTTTTTTTGCATAAGAAAGTACCTTGAGACATCTGTACATTTTTTGTAGTTGGCTGTTTTCATTCTTTTGATGTAGCTAATAGCTAGTGGAAGTCGCTTCTGGCTTGTTTTATCTATTATATGATTAAAATTCATGAACTTCACTAAGGGTAAAAACTGCCTAAGATCTGAGAAGTCTTTAACTGGCTCTCAGCATAGAGATAAGCTGAAACAGTCAGAGAGCGCTCCTGCAGATAGCCTTGAAGCAAGGTGAAATTGAAGCCATAACCCGGAAACATGGATTAGCTCAAGTTGCCGCAGACACCGTGTTCTAACATGCAAATGGCTTCATGAAGTTTTTATAGTTACAGAACAAAAGAAAGTCGTGAATTAAAGTCGTTCTCAAATATACTTTGAAAACAGTAGGTGGGCGGTCACAGAGAAGGAGGGCACAAAACATCTTGACACGGGTGGAAAGTGGTTGGGGAGAGGCAAGGGGCAACACAACACCCGAAGACAGAGACATCTCTGCTGTAAGGTTCCAGATGCTGTCTGGTGGCAGGCTGAACATTGGGGTTGATGGAAACTAATGGTCTCTTAATATACTTCCGGACATTTCCCTGAGAGTTACGGGGTGTTAGGTAAAACAGATGTGAGCGGTGAATAACTCTCAAGAGGCTAATGACACCCTAAAATAACTTAGCTCTGGATCTACAATATCCCAACTGTCCACAATCCCCAAGTTCTAATCTGTCCACCATCCTTGTAGAACCTTTATGATATCTATGGGGGTTTTTTTGTAACTTCGGCTCACACAAATAAAATATTCATTGTAAAACAAAGAGACTTGATTTCTCTTTAACTGAAGCAAAATTCCCATGACAGAGAATGGACATTTTATATATCCAATCATATTGTACAGCCAAAATAATCATTTTTTGAAATTTCATCTCCACCGATGTTTAAGCACAGTGAGTCACCAAATATTAATAATCCATGAACTTAAAAAGACTGCAATTGTTTCAGTTAAAAGAGGCCAAATATCAAACAGCTATCTGACCCAAGGCTTGTCTTTTCTGATGCCAACAGAGACTTCCAATCCTGTCAGTGGGAGTCAGCAGAGATCAAAGGGCCTCAATGCTACCTCAGAAGAAAGTGCAGGCTCTCTTCGCACATTTTAATAAACCAGGAATGCACAGTGATCTGCAGGGCAGATAATTTTCCCCCAGGCTTTTCAAAAGAGAGCTGTCAAAATATCCAGGCTAAATCCAATAGGCAGTAATGACATCAGGCACACTGATGACATATCGGCTGGTGGTTTTCAGTGCCGCGTAACTCAACCCCGTTACGTTTTTGATCAGTTATCAACATCAAATATCAGACTTGAATATTTGGAGAGGCGAATGATTTGTCTTAGTTCGTTTGAGTATGGATTTCACCCATTAAAGAAGCAGCATCTCCCCCTCCTTGTCTGGCTCACCACTAATGCCTCTTATTAGCAAAAGTTAACAGGAAGTAAGAGAGACTGACTTCCTGGCTCTCACACGGATGCTGATTCTCACCTTAACCTTGTTACCACATAGAAAAGAGCTACGGTGGATTAAAGAGACAGCTGGCTCCTAAGTGGTACAGTTCGTTCCTATGACTACTCAGCATCCGTACCCTTTAATAACATCTAAACATCCCTTCGCCAGCAAAGTTCACTCTTCTCCCCTTAAAACGCAACTATGCTTTTTTGTTTGTTTGTTTGTTTGTTTGTTTTGTTTTGTTTTTCGAGACAGGGTTTCTCTGTAACTTTGGAACCTGTCCTGGAACTCCCTTGTAGATCAGGCTGGTCTAGAACTCACAGAGATCTGCCTGCCTCTGCCTTCCGAGTGCTGGGATTAAAGACATGCGCCACCACCGCCAGGCTTGTAGTGTTCATTCTTTGTTTTCCTTCTTGTTTAGATTTCTAATAAAGACCCCCCCCTTTCCCTTTTGAGTTGTAGAAAGAGGATGGGTGGCAGCTGTCAACTTGGTTTAGGGGTTCTAGGATACCCAGATTGGGAGACAGTGCCTGATGGCCAGACCTTCATTCTGTAGGGACTTGTTCCTTGACCGTCTTATTTTTCATGTCTCCTATAATCTTTTCCTGTGTTTCACGAAGAGATATCTAAACCCCTTTTGTTTCTCCTAGGTAGTCAGACACGATCACCCCAGTCTTGTGGCTCAAAGGCCTCGAGATCCTGGCAGTCGAATGCCAGTCTTGTCATAAAACTGCCCACCGGGTGAAGGGTCAGTCCACACTGCAGATGATAAGCATTGGCTTCTGGTTTTGGAACATCTAAGCCACCGTAGTTGCAGTAGTTAATAAGTCTTGAGAGAGGAAACGCTGTGGAGTCTACATCTCACCTACACCCTCCATCCATTGCGCAAAAGCCGGGGAGCCTGGAGACGTGGGCTGAGACCCACTGCCTAGGACGTCCTGTTCACTTTCATTACGGTCCTCCTCTGCCCAAATTGCTCACTGGTGCATATTTATAGAACCTAAATCGCTCCACAAATGTTATTTGGAGACCTACCCACACGTTACATCCCCAGAAGTCTGAATCGTTAACTATGTTCCAGACCCCGGGCTATCTGGCCAACCTTTCTCGACTGCCCACAAACAACACAAATGATCCCCGTGACTCCCGCTCCATCCAAGAAGTTAAGCCCAGGGTGTCCTCTTCCAGTGCCTTTCAGGCAAGCTCCACAGCTTTGTCTTCCAAGGGATGCCAGGGTACAACGAATTCAGCCAAAGGCTTTCTCCAAGGATCAGCCACGGAAAACCTGGATAAGGAGCACAGACGGTAGCAAACTGTCTCGCCACCCCAGGACTCCGCCATATCTAAATCCTGAGAAAGTAAACGATACGCAGTTGTCACTCAAGTACTCTCGCAGAGTTATTGGTCCTATGCGAAAGAAGGCACAGGAAAACGTAGCATATTCAGAAACCGTATCTTTATATCAGCTGGACAAAAAAGAACTAGTTTAGGAATCTCATTAAAACACCTACAGGCAGCTGGGCGATGGTGGCGCACGCCTTTAATCCCAGCACTCGGGAGGCAGAGGCAGGTGGATCTCTGTGAGTTTGAGACCAGCCTGGTCTCT
>NC_022028.1:24730020-24731619 GCF_000317375.1 Microtus ochrogaster | reverse complement strand
CTGGCTGCTCCCAGAGCCCGCTGCCTGCCACCACATGGCCTGCCGCCACCATTTGGGACCTACAGCATTTCTGCTGCCTACTGCCGCTGGGGATCTTGCCTGCATTTTTTAAAAAGAACAACAACAGGAAAACGTAGCATATTCAGAAACCGTATCTTTATATCAGCTGGACAAAAAAGAACTAGTTCAGGAATCTCATTAAAACACCTACAGGCTACGTGGGAAACGATAGGAACATGGGAGCACCAGGAAATGCAGACGACACCCGTTTAGACGGGGAGAAATGGGACTGTGTTCTTTGTACCCCTCTGTACTCACCATGTACACCTTAGCCTTCTCTTAACTCGCTCCTTCATCTGTCCTGGCATTAACCTACCCACCTGATACCAGGCACTGAGTAAATATCATAATAAACTAACAAATCACCAGACTCTGTCTCAGAGAGAATCTGTCCTTTGCTGTCTGCGTAACCTTGACTAACCATTCAGGTCTTTCAGGGCATTAAGTTCCTCACTTGTGAGATAGGGCAACACAGCACTTACCTCACCAGAATGTGATGAAGCGAAGTGAATGAACACACACACATACACCACACACAGGGCTTAGAATAGGGACTGGTATGTACTAAGCCCAGAGAAAATGATCTCTATCCATCCATCTACATACCTACCTATTCTCCTTCCTTCCTTCCTTCCTTCCTTCCTTCCTTCCTTCCTTCCTTCCTTCCTTCCTTCCTGTCTGTCTTTTGACAGCATCTTATTCTGTAACCCAGGCTTCCCTGGAATTTACTATGTAACCCAGACAGGAATCAAACTTGCCTCACCTGCCTAACTTGGAGATTATAGAAGTGAGCCACCATGCCCAGCTGAGCAAATGTTTTTCTTACCTTCTATTTTCCGAGAGAGAGAGAGAGAGAGAGAGAGAGAGAGAGAGAGAGAGAGAGCTTTGAGAAGGCAAGGAACAGCTTAGAAGGCAGGCAGGCTGATAGTATTGGGTTGATTGGGTTGCAAGTATAGAATTAGAACTCTGGAAGCACCAGGCCTCACATCTCACTAAGTATTATGTCACGAAGCCAGAGTCATAACCTAAGGATAAGATGAGCCCTCGGGGAGGGTGTTTGGAGATCCCAGCATGGCCCCGCTGAGTCACACAGAGCTGACTGTGTGTCTCAACCCTGCCCACTTCCTAATTATGAAACCTGGGCAAGATCTATTTACCCACAAAGAAGAGGACCATGATAATGATAATAATGACGATGACAACGACAGCAATGGCACCTTGATGATCATGAGACATCCAGTCTAGACACATAAACATAAACTTCAATGTCTGCTCATCATTCCTTCCTAGGGTTTGTCCTGAAACACGGAGTACAATTCAGGAAGTAGAAACCACGTCTGGGCAACTGAAGCAGGGAACACTGGAGGCTTCGGGCATGGCCGTAGACTCAAAAGAAGGCTGAAGCTCGTGGCTTCTAAAAAGGCTAAAGAGTCAAATTCCTGCGCACAGGCTACAGAAGGGCCCGTCTGGAGTCCTGGCCCCTCGAGGAATCCTTCCCATGCTGGGGAATATTATTTTAAGATGTGTTACTTTTGTTTA